>NC_045483.1:600000-900000 GCF_009650955.1 Corvus moneduloides | reverse complement strand
CTGCCCCTGGATCCCTGGCAGTGCCCAAGGCCAGGCTGGACATTGGGGCTGGGAGCAGCCTGGCACAGTGGGAGGTGTCCCTGCCCATGGCAGGGGTGGCACTGGGTGGGCTTTGAGGTCCCTCCCAACCCAAATCAGTCTGAGATTCCATGGGGAGCAAACCAGCCCTGAGCATCCCTCCCCTGGTCCTCTGACAGTGACAGGGCTCCTGCACAGCTCCAGCCAGGCCAGTCCTGACCCGGATTTGTGCAGCTCACAGGTCCCAGGAGGCTCTGGAAGAAGCTCCAGCACAGACCTTGTCACTGTCACTGCCCGTGGGGACACTCTTCCTCTCCGTGTGCAGAATCAGCGTCGGGGGGCAGGAGGCTCTGCTCGATTCCTTGCCACGATCTGTGAGGGGAAAGGAGCTCTTTTAATGTGAAATAAATAAACCCACAACAAGCCAAAACTGGTGAAGAAAACCCAAACTGCTGCCTGTGGCTCTGAGCCTCCTCCTGCCACCTCTTCCTCCTTTATTCAATGCACCCCTTGTGCCTGGGATGCATCTCCTCTCCAAACACCACATTTTAGTGGAACCCATTCCCAGAGCTCGGGGAGAGGCTTTTACTGCACTGAGTGTGGTGTCCTGCCTTCCCAGAGCCCCCACGGGACACCCTCGGGCACACGGGCAGAGGTGGCTGGGCAGGGCTGGGTTCATGGTTGGACTCAGGGATCTCAGAGGGTTTTCCCAGCCTAAAGGATTCCCCAATTCTCTGATCCTCTTCCCCCCGGGGACCACGACCCCCAGACATCCCCTTGCTCCCAGCCCCCAGATCCTGCTGTGCTCCAGGTAACCTCTGTGGGAATCCCCAGGGAACGCTGGATTGATTCCCACTGGAAGCAGGGAAAGAACATTTCCCTCTCTGTTACAGACGGCTGTCTCCATCCTGAAATCCTAAACCCTAAACCATCCTGAAATCCTAAACCCTGAAATGTCTGCTGCCTACAAAAACTGTGTGTCAATAACAGAGAGGCCTTGAGGGACAACAGGGAAAGGCAAGAAGGCAGCAGGTGTGAGACAGAGACCCAACCATCCCAAAAAAGGAGTTTGCACAGCAAGACATTAAGAAATATGGCATTTTCTTAACTTGGACATCCCTGGCATTGTCCCAGGCCAGGCTGGACATTGGGGCTGGGAGCAGCCTGGGACAGTGGGAGGTGTCCCTGCCATGGCAGGGGGGGAATGGGAGGAGCTTCCAGCCCAAACCAGTCTGGGATTTTGTGGTTCTGTGGGGAAGATTCACCTCTAAATGCTACTCCATTAACTTCAAAATCACTCCGGGTACAGAACAGGCCCCCATTTGACTCTGCTTCCCTTGAATATCTCAGAATAATAAAACATTAAATCCATGGCATTTTGCTCAGAAGATGACTTCTCCCTTTTTATGGGGAGCAAAAAAGAAGATTTACAAACCAGAGCCATTAATTTCCACATTAAAGGAGCCAGGAGCAGGGAGCTGCTGATGCACATCAAAAGGGGCTCTAAATTCATCTTCCTTCCCTGGATATCTGGTAATTGGGAATCAAAGCTTTTCGGGCACCTTGGTCCTTGAACACAAGGAAGTCACACTCGGTGTCAGTGCCCACCTCGGCCTCCCCCTGCCTGGCCTCTGGGAAGGGAAGGACAGCACTCAGCAAGGCCTGGCACAGAGGGGTGGCACAGGGCCACTGCCAGGGCCAGCCCCGGGACCAGCACCTGCAGAGGCCACAGGCAATGGCCAGAGGTGATGTTGGTACTTTTACAGTCGTCACTGGTTGCTGGTTTGAGAAGCAGCCAAGATATTTCATCCACATGCAGGCACAGGCACACAGGCATGAGGAACAGGAAAACATTCCCTGGCTTTGGAAGCATTAATACAAACCATGGAATCCTGGAATGGTTTGGGTGGGAAGGGACCCTAAAGCCCACCCAGTGCCACCCCTGCCATGGCAGGGACACCTCCCACTGTCCCAGGCTGCTCCCAGCCCCAATGTCCAGCCTGGCCTTGGGCACTGCCAGGGATCCAGGGGCAGCCCCAGCTGCTCTGGGCACCCTGTGCCAGGGCCTGCCCACCCTCCCAGCCAGTAATACACAGATGTAAACAGCCAGATTTAAACTGAAATAGGAGGAGACCCCAAAGCACACTCTAGAAGCTCTGGACTGTGGAAAGGAGGGTTCAGCACAAGGTAATTGCCTTGGTCATTTATTAATGAAGATGAGGTTGAGGCTCAGGGTGGGGAGGTGCTGGTGTGGGCACAGAGCCACTCTGCCCCTGAACCTCCCACAGCTCCTGAGGGAGACAGACACTGTGCTGCAGCACCCGAGGCAGTCTCTGACCCCTCCTGAAAGCTCCTCTCCTTTCCCCTCCTGTGAAAGCTCCCTCCCAGCCCCCTCCCAGCAAAGCCAAGGCCCCAGGGAGACCCTTGGGTGCTGCAGCCCTCGCTGCACCTGTGGGTGAGCTCCTGCAGCAGGCAGCTCCCTGGGCATTCCCATGTGGAACGTGCTGCCACAGCATTTTGGGCAGTCAGCACATATAAAAGAAGATGGGAATAAAAAAAAAACCCCAAATAAAATAAAATAACAAAGGAAAGTCCTGAAAGCCCCTGTGCACAGCCAGAGCCATTTAGTTTTACACCTGCAGTTGAACACTGAGTGCTTTCCCTAAATACAACGTAAAGAGGAAAATAATCCAAGGTTGTTTCTCCTTCCCCAGACTCAGGAATTCCCAGTGAGGCCAGGGCAGGAGCTCCTGGCCCTGGAGTGGGGCTGGCTGTGCCACGGGGCCGTGGAGCCCCAGGGGAGACCTCCCCTCCTCTGCCCACGCTGGGCAGGACCAACACGAGGCGTTCACTGGGGCACACCTTCACCCAGATTTACTCTTCGCTCATTAATTAACCTTTTCCCCCCTCTTAAGTGCACAATGAAGCTGCAGCCCAACAGTGAAGCCACCACGACACATTCCCAAGCCCTTTTTTGCCCCCAAACTCAGCAGCTCAGTCAGCACTGGTGAGTTCCTGCTCGGCTGCCAGAGGATGAGCGGGAGATGGAGATAAAGGCTCCTGATTAAAGAGGCTTCTCCCAGGCTCCACGGCAGGTGCAGGGACATGAATAATTCACAGCATGGCAAGGAAAGGTGAAGCAGCAAAGCTACCTTGGGTATAGCACAGAGGATGTTTGGTATGATCACAAACACCTCAATAAAAGCAGAATTGGAGAGGGAGGGGAAGAGGGAAGATGGATTCATGCCATGAGGAGCTGTGGACAAGGCATAATAAAAACTTGTTTTGTAAAAATATGTAGAGGCCAAACCTCCATTAATCTCAAAAAAGTTTAAATTTTTGATTTAAGTGCTCCTGAGAACTGGATTTATTCAGTGCACACATCCCACACTGTGGGGTTTACCCTCCCCCAGAATCTCCACAGGTCAGTTCTGTCTATCCCCACAACCTCATTGCTCTGGTGTTTGAGATCAAGCTAAAACCTTCCCTGGCTGGTCCCCAGCTCATCCTCTGCTGGCTCTTACTCAATCCAAGGGAGGCACTCCAGTGCTGGCCCCGTCAGCCAGCCCCTGCCCTGCTCCAGGCAGTGGGGTCCCACCTTCCCCCCTCACCACGGCTCCAGGGACACAGCTCCCACTCCAGCCCCTGCCTTCTCATGCTGCTTTCCCCTGTAACTGGTGTTTGTCTGCTGCTCTGACCACTTTTGCTGCCCTCCAAGTGCTCCTTTCCCCTCTCAGAACAACTCTTGAGCTGAGCTTTTCTCCTCCCTGCAACAATCACTCCCCACCCTCCCTGTTATTGTTCAGGGGATTTGTAACGGGAACAGGAGAGCAACACAGACAAATTCTTTGTTGGTGTGGATTCAAGGACAAACTCATTCCATGGTTGGGTGTTCCAGGCACACATCCAGCACTGCCCAAGAGGTGCTGTTTGCCACTGCCCTGGAAATCATGGAACCACAGCCTGGTTTGGGTTGGGAGGGACCTCAAAGCCCATCCAGTGCCACCCCTTCCACTATCCCAGGCTGCTCCACACCCCATCCAACCCCTGGACCCTTCCAGGGCTGGGGCAGCCAGAGCTTCTCTGGGTAACAAAGTGTAATCCCCGGGGTGAAGGATCAGATAGGTCATGTCTGAACTGATCCCTAGCAATTCCTCATAAACACCATTTTTTTCCACAGAACAGTGCCAGGAAGGTGCCCTCAGGGCCCCATGGTGCCTCAAAGGCGACAAGGGTGGCAGCCCCTCCTTGGCTGAGTGGCCCCAGGTCAGGCAAAGGAAGCACCAGCACAACCCCAGCGCAGCAAACCCATCAAACCCAGGGTGATTCCTCGGGGACCCCATCCCTGCAGGACACAGACACGCCACAGACCCCCCCGCCACGGAAGCAGGACATGGGGCCAGGACCCACCTGCTCGTGCCTGATCCATCAGGTTGGTGGCCATGAAGGTGACGGCGGGCGTGGACACGGCGGTGACACGGGTGACCTGTGCTGGCACCAAGGGGCCCACAGCAGTGTCCAGCCTGGAGGCAGAACCTGGGAGCAAACCACAAGGAAAGAATGGCATTTTTCCCTAGCAAATAAAAATTCCCTTAAAATCCTCAGCTTTTTTGCCCCGGCTCTCAGCACTCGAGGCTGTGGTCAGTGGTGAACACGGTGGTGCTGCACTGGCAGCTGCACTTGGGGATCTCAGGGAGCTTTTCCAGCCTGAATGATTCAGTGAATTCATCTGTTAACACAGCTCCCTGCCCCCACTGCAGGGTTAAAACAAGGTTTGTGTTCAGCTCAGTTCCTGGCCATGATGCCCACGGATTCTCAGCCAATAAACAGTCCCAGAAACTTAAAATTAATTAAATTGCGGCCCTCAAAATAAGAATTTGCCAGGACAGATCAATGCCCTCCCAGCAGGTCACAGCAAGATCAGTGTTCTCATTTTAAATAACACCCCTCTGGTTTCCACTGTTATTCATCACAACTTCTTTGTGTCCCACTCTGTCCATGGGAAATGATTTTGCCAGTAATTTCAAAGTGCAGCTTTACCCAGGGGCTCACAGTCTGCTCGGACAAGGCCCAGAGCAGAAACCCACTGCTCTGCTCATGTGCATTATAGGACCAGGCCAGTTACACCAGGCTCCTCAGTCTGCACAATTCCTGGCTGGCGCCACATCCGAGGTCACACCTGGAGCCTTCGTTTCCAACTAACTGGGCACAAGTTTTTCCGAAGCTGAGCCACCCGACACCATCTCCTGCCAGGGGAAGTCCAGGTGTCCCAGCAGCAGTCCCCACGGCCCATTTACAAGCCTCCACTGCCAAACTGTGCAGACACATCCCTGCTTTAAGGCAGACTCTGGCAGTAACACAATTCCCAAGCACAATCCAAGCTGCAGGATTTCCTGCCCCTTCCTTTCATGAGCTATTCATGAGCTGTCAAACAGTTCCCACCCCAACTTCTCCACATTTCAGAATAATATGGATCATTTCTGAAATGTTCAGTCAGTTAAAAAAACTCACACACTCGGAACCCCTTCACAGATCTGTGTCCCTACAATTCCAGGTGCCAAAGCACAATATTCCAGCACAGAACCATGGAATCCCAGAAGGGTTTGGGTGGAAGGGACCTCAAAGCCCACCCAGTGCCACCCCTGCCATGGGCAGGGACACCTCCCACTGTGCCAGGCTGCTCCCAGCCCCAATGTCCAGCCTGGCCTTGGGCACTGCCAGGGATCCAGGGGCAGCCCCAGCTGCTCTGGGCACCCTGTGCCAGGGCCTGCCCACCCTCACAGGTGAGGATTTCCTTGGGATAGGGGGAGATTAACTACAAGCAGTTCTGCAGGAAAAACATGAGAAAAGGATGATCAGAAAATAATTTTGTTATTACTTTTTTTTTTTTTTTTCCCCCAACACTAATCCAGCATCAGAGAAATTCCCGTGCAGCTGTGGCTGCCCCTGGATCCCTGGCAGTGCCCAAGGCCAGGCTGGACATTGGGGCTGGGAGCAGCCTGGGACAGTGGGAGGTGTCCCTGCCATGGCAGGGGTGGGATGGGATAAACTCGAATGTGCCTTCCAACCCAAAGGAGTCTGGGTTCTATGAATTCTCTGCACCCAGAACTGGAATCATTTCCATAACTTGCATAATTATCTCCCGCAATCCCAGCCAGCACTCGAGACGAGCTCTGCTCATCCCCTCCTCGGCTTCTGCCGCCTGTTCAAACGTGACTTGCCATTATATAATTTCAGCTGCTTCTTTATGTTGATTTATTATCCAATCCAGGAACAATATCAGTGCATCTTTTGATGTGATGGAAGCAATTATCCCACGGCTTCCATCCGAATCGGAGTCAAGTATATATAAATATATATTTATATACACATATATATGCATTTCATACATGCAGATTGAGTTCAACTGCTTATTTTAATTATAACTGCTGCTCACCAAATAAGCTGGAATGATTTAAGGCAATCTTAACCTTTAAGGAATAAATATTTATGCTTTGGAGCTCTTTGTGCTTATAAAGAGCAGTCTTTGCAACGGATGGCTTTGGAATACAGATAAAGCCTGGATGAAGTTGAATGTCACGATGCAATATCAGCCCCTGGTCTGAACTGAACATAACCTGGGCTGGAATTACACCTGAGTATGAACCCACACTCCAAGTGCTTCATGATTAAATTCCAGCCAATTTTACTCTAAAACAATCCTGAGGAGGGGAGGGAGGAGGAAAGTTCTTCCCTCTGAAGTTTTGGAAGATGCAGAGCTCGAGAGGCCTGACGAGCACGGGGCCTTTGGAGAGCATCTGCCCATTCTTGAGATGATTTCAGTCATCTCTCAGCATTTTCCAAACACAGAGCCACCCACACTGCCATTAACTGCCACAGGGACAAAGGAGATGAAGGCAGAAGGGGAAGGGCAAGAAATCTGGGGATCCTACTGCAAATGATCCACTGCCCTGATTGGTGTCTGCTGATGGAATCCAGAGGGGAGATCCAAGGCTGGACTGGCATCCCCAGCCCCTCTGCCTGGGGCACCGGGGCCCCACAGCCCCACCTCCTCTGTCCCTCTGGCAGCAAAAACCTTCCACAGGGACAGGGGGCTCAGCCAAGGGGCTGCTGGAGCCCCAGGGAATGTCCCCTCCCTGCTCCCGGGAAAGGGCAGCTCGGGGACGCCGCTCTGGCCAAGCTGGGCACGGCCACAGCCACACTGGCTGGACTGGGAAGGGTGCAGTGGACACACCCAGCCCCCAGCAGCTGAAGTGCCATTTTCGCACAGTTGCTTCAGCACTTGAAGAAGAAAATGGGAAATTCCCCGTCCTGTAAATGACTGGATGTACCTCAGCTCCAGCAGGAACCAGGAGCCAAATCCCACAAATTAAACTGGACAGTAGAGTTTTCCCAGAACAGAAAACCAACATTCCCACCTTTGCTAACAGGAATCACTGCACAGGAAAAACAATGGGATGCTGGTCCTGGACTGCACCACAGCTGACTCCAGCCATGGAGAGCTCCTGCTCCTGCAGTAAATTTCAGTTCGTGCCTTTCCCAACTAAGCCAAGGCACTTCATCCTCATATTAAAGCTCAGCTCAGCAAGGGTTTAAGCCCAGCTTTTCTCAGTGTGATTCAAGGACGGATGGGCTTTAAGGTCATTCCCAGCCCAGACCACTCTGGGATTCTGAGACTCCATTTTAACACCAAATTACAAAACTGGGATAAAGAAACGCATTCCTCTGCAGAGGAATCTCCCCCAAATGCCTGGAGACTGCTGGAAGGAACAGAACCTTGAGGAGAGGAGTGGAGCCAGGCACTCATCAGCTCCCAGCAGCGGGTAATGAGCACGGCTGGGCTGCAGGGCAGGCACACACCAGCCTCATCCCGGAGCTGCAGGATGCTGCCCTGCCCTGTGGGAACAGCCTTGGGAACAGAGATGGGAGAGGTCAGAGGGCCAGGGGTGAGCAGGGCTGGGAAAGGTGACAGGGGCAGGGGTGAGCAGAGCCAGGAGAGGGTAGGAGGGGAGGGTGCTCCATGCCTGACACAGATTTATCCCCCGGTCACTCCGGTGTCTGCCCTGTTTTCCAACCCCGCTCAGCCACCGCTGGCACTGAGCTCAAGGCATTAAAATGTCTGAGAGGGATCTGCTCCTGGGCACTTCCCCCAGCCCCTGTGGGATGTGAGGAATGCCTGCAATTCCCAGCTCTTCGTGGGGAGCTCTGGGAGCCAGCGCCGGGAGTGAAAATCCCCTGCCCGGTGCTGCAGGGAAACCACAGCTCCTCATAAAAACCACTGCCAGCATTTCCCACTTAACTCACTCCTGCTGCCTCTCCACGTCTCCCGCGAGATTTGGACTTGAACTGAGAGAAAGAACCAGGGGTAGAGTTCAGAGCTGTTGCCAGAGAAGATAATAGCCTTAAGCACTGTGTGATGAGGGTGATGCAGGTCGGGCAGAAGCACCAGCACAAGGCTCCTGCCCGAGGTGAGCCAAGCCCAGCAGAGAAATCCAGCTCTGTGCTGGTGAGGGACGTTCCAGGCAGAAGAGACCGGGATGCAGGATGGTGTGGGGAGAAGGAATCAGAGTAAATCCAGATCTCATCCAATTCTGTCACCACTGGAACATTACTCTGGAGGAATTTGCCCGTTCCCAGCCCAAGGTGGATGACTCCAGCACCACCTGGGATCAGGGAGTCCCAGAGTCACTAAGGCTGGAAAAGACCTTTCAGACCATCAAGTCCAACCAGCACCACCCCCATGGTCACCATTAAACCATGTCCCCAAGTGCCACATCACAGGACTCTGAAGCCCCTCCAGAGGTGGTGATTCCACCATTCCCTGTTCCAGAGCTTTACACCCCCTTCCATGAAAAAACATCCCTAATATCTGATCTAAACCTCCCCTGCTGTGGGTGCCCTGCCCCTCGTGAGGAGCCCCCTGTGCTCATCCTGGTGCAACCAAAGTGTTCGCAGCCCCAGGGAGGAGTTTGTGACATCCTGGGCCATGAGCAGGCTGTTTAATGGAAAAGAGCAGTGAAATCAGCAGCTGCAGCCACCGTGTCCAACAGCCCGGCCCAGAAATGCACCCCATCATTTTTACTATTGCCAGCATTTCCTGACCCCAGAAGTTACTGAAGATCAGGGCCTAGGGACTTGCTTCATTTAGAAGCACTGTCTGTCCTGATGAGATAATTTGGGGCATTCCTGCCTATCTGCAAAGGATAGGAGAAGTCTCTTTGCTTAAAAAAAAAAGGAAGAATAGAGCAGTTATAAAAAAAAAAAAAGAATCGACTTTTTACTAGGCAGGCAGCCTCCTTCAGCTACACACAGCCCCCGAGCCCTGCTCCCCCTTCCCCTCAAGGACACAGCACGCTCCTCCTCAAGGCAGTTCTTGTTGGGTAAACACAAGGCTGCCCAGGAGCCACCTCTGAGAAATCTTCCTTCCTTCCTCTGTTTCTTTGTAAGGCCCAGACACGTTCATTAAAAATATTCAGCACTTTCTGAATCTGATTATGCCCTTCCCTCTGCCTCAGACCTGGGAACGTGTGGTGTTTCCTGAGCAGCAGCTGCCCTTGGCTGCCTGCACAGGGGCTGCTGGGGAGAACAGCTTGGTACAGCTGGCACAGCTGGCACAGCTGGCACAGCTGCTGCAGGGCTCAGCACAGCTGCCCTGCCCTCGCTGCCCCCCCAAACTCAGCCCCAGGCTCACTGGGTGAGCTGGAGCTCAGCTGGTGCTCCCGGGGTGATGGAGAGAGCCCAGCACCCTGCAGTGCTTTGGGATGCTCTGTGACCTCTCAGCCCAAACTGGGGCTGGGAAAGGCAATCCCTGCTTGCCCCTTCTCCTGGGACCCACCCCAGAGGGGGTCACAGGGCAGGGGTGATGGGTGGGCACAGCTCTGTCCCAGCTGGCACCTGCCAACAGCCCCTTGATCCCAGCTGGAAACGGGAAACAATAAATGTGGCAGGGGCAGACAGGGGTGGTTTGGGCTGCTTAGGGAGAAGAACACACCAGACACAAACAGCATTTACACCACAGAATCCTGGAGTCCCAGATTGGTGTGGGTTGGGGGGACCTTAAATCCCCCCCTGCCATGGCAGGGACACCTCCCACTGTCCCAGGCTGCTCCAAGCCCCAGTGTCCAGCCTGGCCTTGGGCACTGCCAGGGATCCAGGGCAGTCCCATGGACCACTTCCATCAACAGTGGGAAAGAGGAGGAGAATTTTATAAATCAGACTTCTCTGGTTTTCAAACCCAAACAGAAACAACCCTCGAAATTTTGGCAGCATCACTGGTTTTGGCAGAATCACCCCAACTGCTTTGCACTTCCTCATCCATGTTTCCCCTGGTTTATTTTTGTTTGGGCTTTTTTAAATTTTTTAATTGAAAAAAGAGTATGTGAATTTCTACTGAAGAGCTCCTTTTCTACTGCACTGGAAAGTAACAAAAATAATCCATTTGTGACCTGGGGTGGAGCACAGGAGAATGACAATGAGCTGGAAGGTGAGGGGTGACACCAGCGTGGATGTTCATTCCTAGAAAGGCAGAGCTCTCAGCAGGGATGGCACAGCCTGGCACTGGCACAGGAGACTCGAGGCCATCACAGGGACTGGGAGAAGCAGGAGCTGCTTCTGGGTTTTGGCACAGAAATGCTTTGTGTTTTTAGTTTAAAACTGATGGTGTAGAAGCCAAGTCACCCCATCCATCAGAGGAATAAATTGCCCTAGAAGGAGGTCAGAAAATTAGTGAAGGGTCTTCTGTCTTTGGTGAAATGAAAAATGAAAGCATGAGACGCAGAACTACAGCTGGGTAGGGCTATATGCACAGATAAATCAGTGCAGAGCAGAACAGCAATACAGAGAGACATCACCTCTCTCTTCCACAGGATACTTCCCACCCTGGCAGTGCCCAAGGCCAGGCTGGACATTGGGGCTGGGAGCAGCCTGGCACAGTGGGAGGTGTCCCTGCCCATGGCAGGGGTGGCACTGGATGGGCTTTGAGGTCATCCCCACCCAAACCACTCCATGATTCTCGATCTCCAGCAAATCCCAAATCCTGCTGGCTCCGAGCCCGACCCCGCACCCTCCCCAGCACAAGCAGGAGCTGCACTTTTGTTTCTGCAGGATAATTTGGAGCTTTCATTTCAATATGCATTGCCATAACCACTTCAGGAACTGGTAAATGTTGGAGTAAATTGCTTATTGGAGCGGGAAGGGAAGACAGGAGATAGGAAGTCAGCAAGAATTCCTGAAAATCTGCAGAGTCAGGACTAAGTGACAACGAGCACCTTCTGCAATGAGCTGTGCTGGGGGAAAATTTCCCTCTCCACTTTCTCTTCTCTTAACAACCTGGTCTTTTGCAATTTCCACCAAATGAGCAGCAAAACGAGGAAAGTCACAGCAGCTTGAAAAGCAAAGTGAAATCAAAACAAATCAAAGCCCCTGAAAGCTGAAGTGTCACGTTCAGCCACGTTTTACAGTTCTGTCCTGTGCTACTGATGCTTGAAACACCAAAATCAGCCAGGGAAACGCCCCCTGCCCTGAGGGAGGGAGACATTGCAGGGGTTGGACAGGATCGACCTTTGAAGGTCCCTCAGCCCCAAACTATTCAGTGATTCCATGACAGTGACAGCCCCACACCCCAAACCTGCTGGGTTCAGGGGCACAAAATATCCCCCAAAACCCTGTGAAGTCTCCTGCTCCCCTCTGCCCTCAGACAGGGACAATCACGGGGAGCCACGGCTCTGATTGCTCTTCAACGCCTTGCTGCTGCATTTGGGAAACCTGCCGAGTCCCAGTCGAAAAGATTCCTCAGAGGAATTATTGTAGATGGGGTTCAGCATCCTCATCTCTTCCCTTTTGGGGGGAAATGGTTGTTCAAGCCCCTGTGCCCACCCCAGCACAGCCCTTGCCCAGCCCTGACCGTGCTGCACCTTCCCTGGTGCTGCCCTTGCAGCCCGGAGATGCCAGGCAGGAACTCCCCCCTTTGTGCCAAACCCCAGCGTTGGCTTTGACTGGAAAAAAAGCCCAAAGTGCCACGAGAACTCTGCAGCTCTGTGACCAGCAAAAGCCACCAGAAAGCATTTCCCTGCTTTCAGTGAGATTTCCGATGACAAGAGCTGTAAGAGCAGGGCTCACAGTGACGGAATTAAACCCGACACATTTAATAACAAGAAGAGCAGGATTATTAAACACCATCCGAGCCTTGCTTGGAAGAGCAAACGATGCAAATCCTCACAGGCTCAGCTCGTGTCCCTGGGTGGCTGCTGAGCTGCCTCAGCCCTGCTCCCCCTGCCCCAGACTCTGCCTGGGCTCAGATCCCACAGCTTCAGGCTGCAAATACAACTCCTGCTGGCAGCTCTCTCTCACTGCTCTTATTCTGAAAGATAAACAGGCAAGGAGTGTTTGGACAACACTCTCAGGTGTGGGGGGATTCCCGAGGCGTCTGTGCCAGGCCAGGAGCTGGGCTCGACCCCTGTGGGTCCCTTCCAGCTCAGGATGTTCTGTGATTCTGTGATCCCAGAGTAAAACTCACCTTTACTCACTGATTTTTTCCTGCACAGATACTAAGCTGAACTGTGAGACCCTTCCTACACTGGGAGCCCAGGGAAAAGCAGAGAGCCCCCAGGGATGGCTTCTCCTCAAGCCTGGTTTGTGCAAAGAGGGACTGGATAGCAGCAGACACCAGAATATACACTGGGAAGCACAAACAAACCATTCCTTTGGGCACACTTCTGGGATTATTTGGAATTACAACAAGTTTCTCTGAGTTACTGAGCTGCTTTGGCAAGGTTGGAATGGCGCTCCCTCAATGGGATCCATCACTTCCCAGGATAAACCAGTTTCCACCAGTTATCACCACACAGCCCCTGCCTCGCATCTGCTGCTCCTCTTGCATCAGCACCTTTCTAGTGAATATGCTCCTGATTTTCAAAAGTCTGCACTGAGAAAGAAGTATCAGGGTGGTTTTACTCATTAAAAAGAAATCTTGCCAGAGCTGTGCCCAAAAAGGAGGCAAATCTCTCCACCTGAGGCCTGGATCCCATGCCCAGATGACAATGACAGTGACATTTTGCACACTATGAACCAGTACTGAAACAAAACACACTGAAACCTCCCCCAGCTGACCTGGGCTGGAGAGGGCAAAGGCACAAGAAAAGGCAGAAAGGAAGAGGGAAAATGATGGAAAGTCTCCAGCAGGAAGAAATCCCCCTCAGCAGGACAGAGCCCATCATGTCCCCGAGGTCCAGGAGTGGGAAGAGCCTGGACATCTCCTGGATCTGCACCACACAAGGTCAAACCAAGGTCCCTGCCTCACTCCCTGAGTTATCTCCACAAATGGGACGAGATCACCACCAGGTAATAGTTAATCAATTAATTACTCTGTTCCCTGGGAACACTGCAGAGGAAACGTTCACCACGGCAGCGACTCCCCCAAAGCAAAGGTCACTGGGCTCTGTCCTTCCCAAAGCCCCTGCAGCCTTCTAAAGCCAAGAGTGCAGTGGATCTGATCCTCTGGAAAGCAAATACTGTGGGAATTCAGAAAAAATAAACCAAAGCCCCCTGTTCTCCAGCCTCTGCCTCCACAAACAGAGCAGGACAGACAGAGCTCCTGCCAGGCATGGAAACACTGGAGCTGGATTTGGGACACTGCAGGGACAGGGAGAGCCCTCCCTCGGTCTGGGGAGTCACCCAGGCTGCTCAGGGTGTGGGGTTGGCAGAGCCCATGGCATTCCATCATCCCCTGGATTTACCACCCACATGAGCACCGGGTGAAGCAAAGCCAAGCTCTGCTGTTCACTGAGGGAAAAATCCTGGGATTATTTATCCTGCTTCCTAAAAACTCTGATCCTCTTCTGGGCTTTGTGTTAAATGCTATGGGATCATGGAATACCCTGAGCTGGGACCCACAGGATCATCCAGTCCAGCTCCTGGCCCTGCCCAGACCCCCCAACAACCCCACCCTGGGCATCCCTGGCAGCGCTGTCCCAACGCTCCTGGAGCTCTGGCAGCCTCGGGGCCGTGCCCATTCCCTGGGGGAAGAACCTTTCCCTGATCTCAGCCTGAGCCCTGGCCCAGCTCCAGCTGCTCCCTGGGTGCTGTCCCTGGCCCAGGGAGCAGAGCAATATAAGTCATTATTAATATTGTATTAAAGTCTCAACAATTCCAATTTTTCTGGGATCTCATTTGGAGGATCCCTCCCTCCCCATTCCCGTTTTCCCAGGCACAGCTGTGGCATTCCCTCTCCAGTAAATCCCAAGCAGGACACAGCCCACGCTCGGAGCAGGGACTGCAGCATTTCTCCAGCCGTGGTTTCTGGGTGTGGAAAACTCCACCAAGCTCTCCTCAGGCCCTGCTGCATTACAGACCTTAATGGAGTCTCCAAATTGGGGGAAAAAAGCTGGTATTGGATTTTTGGCCAGTTCCTGAGAGCAGCAGCGCCTGACCCGGGAGACCTCCCAGACACAGGGACCTCCTGAGCAGGGAAGGGGGCAGCCAGCGCCGGGTAGAAGACTCCTCTTGAATTATTCATGGCGCCATCACAGAAAATTGGAAAATATGGATGGAGGGCCCCAAAGCCACAGCAGGAATTGATGCTGAGTGTGGCTGGGCACGTTTGGCAGGGGCTGGGACTCTCCTGGGCTGTAGCAGAGGTTTCCCAAGCCCAGGGAGGGGGAGGTGGGACCACCCTGCACCCGAGGGTGCCACGGGGCCAGGGAGCCTCTGCCCACACCAGGAGAAAAGGGGATGATGGTGATGATGACCCCACACCCTCCATCTCCCACAGCCCTTCTCACCGCTCCATCCAGTCCCATTTCCCAAACTTTTATGATTCGTTTCCAGCCTCATGCAGGCTCCAGCACCAAACTTCAATCTCCTCTCTGGATGGGACGTAATTCTGAGAGAATACACTGAATTATGCAGCATCAAACCCTCAGAACTCCCCCTCGCTCCCCATCGTAGCAGAGTAATTATTTTTGCATGAACCAATCCTTTGTGTTTCAGAGTGAAATCTTCACATGCTCATTTCTGGGAGGATTTGAGCCAGAAATTAGAGGTGGAATTTTGAACCCACTCAAGCAGAAACCAGGAATGTGCCTCTCGTGCTCAATTTTTATGGTGGTTTCTGAGTGGAGGTCTAAGGTCCTGGGGTCTTGAAACCACAGAGGGGACTCAACGTGGAACAGGGGCTGGCAGGAGGGATTTTCTGGGAATGACAGAATCCCAGACTGGTTTGGGTTGGAAGGACCTTAAAGCACCTCCCATTCATCCCCCCCCCAACACCTCCCGCTATCCCAGGGTGCTCCAAGCTGGCCTTGGTCACTTCCAGGGATGGGGCAGCCACCAACACCCCCAAGTGCTTCTCCTTTCCCCCCTTCCACCATCACCACGTCCTGCATGTGCCAACAGAGCTGCAATTGCAATAAAATCCAAGAAATTCCATTTAGTGCTCTGGGGAACATCTACGGCACACTTAAAATTGGGAAATGTAATTTATTTCCCTTATTTATATTCTGGCCAAGAAGGAAGGTTCATTTTACCTCGTTACATTTATTTACACTTTAGTGGGGCCTGATTGAGGAACCCAGGAAACATCCACAGCCTCCAAAGCAAAACTGGGTACAAACACCAGGAAAATCCCTGTGAATTTGGTTCCCACCATCCAAGGAGCTGAGCAGGAATAGCTTTTTGACTGGAATAATAATAATAATAATAATAATAATAATATTACAAACCCTGAGCTCTCAGCATTGCAGAGCCCCCCATGTTGTGCCATGATGCCCTGGAATTTCCATTCCTGCATAATAAACTCCCAATCAGGTATTTCTATATCCATTTTGATTTCCAAGATGAAGTGTAGCAGTGTTTTTGAATGATTCCAAGGATGTTTCGTGGCACAGGGTTTGCTCAGCTCTCAGTCCCCTTGGCGAAACGTTTGGAGAAAACTGAGCCCTCAGCCTTCCAAGGTCCCCTTCTATTCCAGGGAATGCTGAGATGATTGCCTTGCCTAAGACACCACACTGAGAGCTGTCACCAGGACATACAGGACCCTGCAGATGCAAATCCAGAAAGTGGAGATTGGGGAATTTCTTCCTCCATCAGGTTTAGTTTTGCACTGAATCCACCTCATATCCAGCCCTGATTCAGGACTGAAAATTCAGGCCAAACATTGGGAATATACTGGTTGAAATCCACTCTGTGGCTTTGTTTTACAGTATCAACACCAGCCCCCAAATAGCTGAAACACAAACTTGGCTGAACACACAGAAAATAATTATAAAAGATGCTTTTTTTCTCCCTGGTAACAAGCAAGACAAATGCACACAAAGCAACGCCACTCCCATCTTTTACAGGGACCTCAGCAAGATTTGCTCCCTTGTTCCCCTCTCCAAGTCCCCCAAGTACTCCTGTGGGCACCCCCAAGCAGGACACAAAAGCTGGGTCTGACCATCCACTGGGAATTACTCTGCACCCCAGCACCATTCCATTGAGCCTTGGCCACACGTGCAGAGCTCCTAAGGGTTGAATTGCACAGATAAATTTAAGGACACAGCAGCAGCAGCCACCAAAACAAGGTGTTCCCTCAGCTCTGATTTAAACCTCATGGAATTCTCACAGGAATTCTCATTCATTCATCTTCTCCTGGAGAGGGACAAGCAAGGACTCTTCCTGGAATGATCCCATCATCCTTCCAAGGCTTATTCCTTTGTTTCACTCAATTTGGTTTTTCCTTCTAAGACTTCTGCTCCACTAACAGGAAGTATATCCAGTCTAGTGAAGACTTTTTAAGCTACACAAATCTCAACTAAATTTGAGTCTGCAACAGAAAGGGAAAGAGCCTGATCTGCCCAATCCAGCCCAAGTTCCTCAAAGGGACACCAGGAAAATGATAAACTCCCGTATCAGTGTTACCCCCCCAAGTCCCAGCAGTGATGACAGCCCCAGCCTGCACACCTGGCCTGGCTCCTGGCTGGGGAAAACCCACCTGGCAGGGATTTTAACAGTGGAATTGCTGCTCCTAACAGTGAAACCTGATTTAAGCACTGCACAGCACTGCACTTCCCACAGAAAAACCCAGCTCAGTGTTTTAACAAGCAGTTAAGGATACAGTAAATTAACTCTGACTTTCATGACATTTACCAAGAGCTGGGCACGACTGAAAGGATTTGGGCTGTTTGTCTTCTGTAACTGCCACTGAAGTATTGATATTTTTCCCTTTGTCAATACCTTGCTATTACATCCCAGCACTGAGAGGCTCCTGTGGTGCACACCACAAACATGAGCGTGGCCCAAACGAAGCAGGACTGAGGTGTGACCTTCTCCTGATGTCCAGCCCGACCCTCAGGTCCTGTCCCTGCTCCTCAGACATCCCAAAGCCCCTGTTTGTATGAAATGCACCGTGATCCATAAATCCAGTCTGGTCCATCCATGCATTTGCATCAATAAACTCTCCATGATGAGTTTCCAACGTGGATGGTGCAAAAATGTGCAATATCACAAAGCTGTGCCTGATCTCACCCTGCCTGTCCTGCTCCTGCACTTTGCCTGGGTAACCCAGAAACAGCTGAGTTTTCACACTCTGAGAACCATCATCCCATTCCTTACAGGGTCTTAATTGGGCAGCTGAGCACTTGCAGCTTCCAGCAGAGACTCACTGTGCAGGGAGGAGGGGATTGGTGCCATTTCAGTGTGGTTCTGGGCGTTATCTGAGCCCCCTGTACGAGCTCACCTTCCCTCACACATGCCAACACAGATAGGGAACCAAAAAGTGATTTTGTGCTGAATATTAGCTGAGGTAGGCAGTTATCACTTTAATAACTATAAACATTCATTTACTTGCTTCGTTACCCAGCATTAGAGCTGGGCAGATCATTTACAACAAGCCTGTTACAGCTACTCAGCATTCCAAGCCGAGCTGTTTCAGTGCCAGGCACGTGGGACACCCAGCAAGGCAAAGGAGAAGCCTCCTCAGGAGAGAACATCACATTCCTGCTCGGAATACTGGCGATCTTTCCAAAATTGTTATTTTTTGCTCCCCTAATATCTTGGAATTCTGGTGTACAGAAGGGCTGGACTAATCTGAACTGAGAACTGCACCAGGAGAATTCCCACAGAGTGCATCCTTAAAGGATGGGAGTGAGCCCAGCAGAGAGACCGGCCTGGCAGAGCCAGCAGGAACCATCCCAGTGCCCAGAGCTGCACCAGCTTCCCAAGCACTTACTGGATTCCAGCTTTTAATTAATCTCATTAAGAGAAGGAAGGAAGGAAAGAGCTTGGAGTTCCCACAGAGGCTGGAAAAATGTCCTCAGCACAGCCCTCCCAGTAATGAGCTGGCAGGGAAGAGGTTGGCCAGGAAACATCTGGGAAAATGCTGGAACATCAAGGCCAGGCTGGACATTGGGGCTTGGAGCAGCCTGGGACAGTGGGAGGTGTCCCCACCATGGCAGGGGTGGCACTGGATGGGATTCAAGGTCCCTCCAAACCAATCCATCCTGGGATTTTGTGATTCCATGAGGATCCCAGGCTGAGCTCAAGGATTTAATGGGAGGAACTCCACTGCCCTGTTACCTTCCCGCAGCACCGACCCCTTCCCAGCTTCTGTGGCCACTCTGGGACAGCCTCTGCTTCTCTTTGCTGTTTCCTCCCAGCCCCACCTGAACCATCACTAATTGTGCTCTGAGCCGTGGTTCAATCAGCAGCTCCTGCTAACGAGGGACTGACAGTCACCGGACAGAGCTCGGACACAACCCTGGCACCGAGAGCCAGGGTCAACACACAGCATTAAGGTGCTGAGAGGAAAAAGGCTCAGCCACTTCCCAGCTGTTCTGTGGCAGCCTAAACTGCTACATTTAAACCCTTAAATAATGCTGAGAGCCAGGGAACAGGTGGCAAATGGATTATATGGCAGATGGTGCCTTTTTTAATATTTGTGCTCACTGCTAATTTACAGAGTTCATAACCACAGACTCATCTCTTACCTTCTTCACTCCTATCACTAAAAACCTGCATGTGAACAAAATAAATACCCACTTCTTTCTGCAGTAGCTGCAAAGTGGTATTAGAGATTACCAGACACTCCATTCCTTAATTACTGCAGGTAAGTGCTCGCCTTCGCAAAGTTTAATGCATTTAGGGGTTCTTTGAGACGGCTTTCAAAGCCTTGGCGTGGCAGTGCTGGGAAATGCAGTTTCCTCCCCCAGCAGAGCGCAGGAAGATGCAGCACAGTGAGGAGCTGCAGCTCCACGAGCTCCTGTTTAGTCTTTATGTTAAACCTGGCACAAAATCCACACTCACGGCCAGGCTGTCATTAAATATTTAAGGGAACATTTGCCTGGGAGATGCACAAGCAGCACCACCAGTAGATGCAAAATGAAGAAAGGAAATAAAAGTGATACCAACCCAAAATGGGGCTGAAATAGCAGTGCTGGAACCTTCTCCATTCGCCTCACTGGTGGGAGAGCAGAGCACAGAAGTGTTGGGCCAAGGGCCCTCTCACTGCACAGAGCCTGAGCTGGAGCCTTCCAATGTCCAGCCACACATCACTCCATGGACAGGTTCCTCAAGCTTCAATGTTTTATTCCATATAAAACAGTGTTTTATGTTGCCATTAAAGCCAGGGGTTTTATGCTGCTTCTTTCCCATACGTTTATTTCATCATTACAGGTTTTTCTAAGATCAGCACGGCGACAAAATAATCCCCAGGAGCACAACTGACTGCAGAGCCAAGGCACAGCAACCTGCACCAGCCAGCACATCCCACCCCTGCCTGCTCAGCCCCATTTCCCAGGAATCCAGCTGGGATCCTTCACAGCATCCTGCCAGGGAAAGGCTGCGCGTGGCTTTAAATTCCCTAAATATCCTGTGCTCTCTCATAGAGCTTTCTTCTGATTCTCCTTCACAAAATGTAAAATAAATTGTATTAAAATGAACTTATAAAAATGACCACTGCATTGTGCACACTCTCAGTTCCCCTGAATTCCTGGTGATTTGCTTCAAGGGAGCTCCAAGGAATTTCCTCTGTGAGGGGGCAAAGCAGCAGAGCCTGGATCCTCACCTGCCCAGGGCCCTTCCCACACCTCCCCCCTTGTGGCACTGCCCTGCTGTTCCCAGGGTTACTAATTAGGCTGCCAGGAATTAATTGTAAGGCTGCAAAACTGACCATAATCAAAGGTCTAAAAAATAAGTATTCACTTCTAAGACTATTGATCGAGCAAATCCCTGTGATTAGGGACACTGGACTACACAAGGTAGGAATGGGACACTGGCCTCTAATGGAATCAATTAACTGGGGATAATCACACACACAACGTTCAGCCTTCCAGGCACCCATAAACATGGAGGCTGAAGTTGGAAATAATTTAATTTTGGGGTTTTGAAGTTCATTGCTACTGTGTGAACATGGCCTTTCATAAACTTTAGGCTAGGGGAATGTGGGAAGGTCGTTAACCCCAATTCCACAGATCATTAACCCCAATGTCACATTCTGGGTCACATGTGGATGAGGAAAATGCAGCCTCTCCTCCCTCACAGGGAGGAATTCCTTCCCAATCCCCCATCTACACGGACCATCCTGCAGTTTAAAACCATCCCCCTTGTCCCATCACACCTGGCCTCAGCACTGTCCCAAACTGTGCGTGTGGGATGCAGCCCAGGCTGGATTTAGGCTTTCTGCACCTGCTTTTCCCCTGCTTTCCCTCCCTGTCGCAAGCCTGGTCCCTTCCCCAGACCTTCCGAACCCTCAGCCCTTTTTGCCAGGTCCTGTGGCTGGACCTGCCCAGGCCAAGGACACCACAGAGAGGTCCCTGCCCCGAGGGCACCCCAAGGCTCCTTCCCAGGGCAGCTGTGCCTCAGGCTGGTGGTGACAAAATCCAACCCTAACACCTTTCATCCTGTCCTCCTCCAGCACAGCAAAATGAATCCTACAAAATTGTTTTATGGCAGCTCTGCAAAAGCCCCAGCCTTCCCTCCAGAGATGGGATAAGAGAGAAAAACCAGGAGCCGAGTCTCAGGTTTATTGCTCGTGGATCAGGCGCTCCCAAGCTTTCTTTCCTAAAAAGCTGCTCTCCATCGTGCAGGACAGAACGCCCCCAGCGTGGGTTTGCTGTGAGTGACTGAGAATGGGATGGCTGCTGAGGCACTCAGGGTGCGGTGTTTGATGGCCCATCACACACCCAGGGACAGCACCAGGACAATCTCCTGGCTGGGCACATTTGTTGTCACAGAGCCCAGGAGGTTCTGGAGGGACAGAGATTCCTGGAATCACCACTGTCCCAGAGCCCAGGAGGTTCTGGAGGGACAGAGATTCCTGGAATCACCATGCCCACCGTGCCCAGCTCTCCCAGCTGCACATCAGCTCCTCCCCACACTGAGAACATGTCTCACATGGAATCCTGCTTTCCAGATAAACAGGGATTTTGTCCTCCTTTGGTTTCTCCTCTAAAATACTCCTAAACAGGCAAAATGTTTTCTAGGGGTCAAACAGGATATTCTTTGGGAAGCAGCACCAACTCCCTGTCCCACAGCAGCATTAATTCTGCTTTCTGCTCTAAGTTCAGCACCAGTGGTTTTTGGACTAAGTACAAAACATTTTCAGCCATTCCACAGAATCCCTGAGGCTGGAAAAGCCCTCCAGGGTCACCAAGTCCAGCCTGTGCCCCATCCCCACCTTGTCCCCAGCCCAGAGCCCTGAGTGCCACCTCCAGGAATTCCTTGGACACCTCCAGGGATGGGCACTCCAAACCTCCCTGGGCAGCCCCTGCCAAGGCCTGAGCTCCCTTTCCATGGGGAAATTCCTGCTGCTGTCCACCCTGAGCCTGCCCTGGCCCAGCCTGAGGCTGTTCCCTCTCCTCCTGTCCCTGTTCCCTGCGAGCAGAGCCCGACCCCCCCGGCTGCCCCCTCCTGTCAGGGACTTGTGCAGAGCCACAAGGTCCCCCCTGAGCTCCTTTTCCTGCCCCTCACTCCTCTGGGTCAGTTTGCTCTTCCCAGCCCTGATCCCAAAGCCCTGCTCACACCCCTGAGATTTCTCCGGGTGGCTCCTCGGCAGGAACAAGAATCCCTGAAACCCATTTCTCGTTAAAAGCTCTCCCATGAACACCAAGCCAGAACTGCACCTTCTGCAGAATTCACTCTCCCTGTGCCTTGCTGTGCTACGCTTCAATTACCAAAAAGATGGAACAAGCACCCTCATTTACATTTTTAACTTAATTGGCATATAACTGTTCTAAAAATAGCCTCAAGCATTCCAAGCGCAGTTACAAACATCACCCTAAAGGCTTCCAGTCAGCCAGACCTGCCCAGCCAGGCAGGGATGCCCCAGTGCCTCCTCAGCTGCCACCTCCAGGAAGTTTTCACTCAACATCCAGAAAAGAGCGATTTTTCCAGGCAGCAACCACACCTCAGCCTCTGGGAAAAGACCCAGGCTGCGCTCTCCCAGCACGTTTGTAACACCAAACACCCAGAGAATCTGCTTGGGACTTCACCACGCTGAGCAGCCAGCCTGTGAGTGCCCATTGCAGCTCAGGATGTGCTGCTGGGGCTCAGAGGTTTTCCCACAGAACCCCCTGAGATGAGGGAGGAACCAGCTCAGTTCACTGACTGCCCCTAAACGTGACCGGGACGCGACCATGACAAACATCCACGGAACCCACTCCTGACACCCAATCCCAGAGAACGCCTCCAAACCCCTCCAAATCCCCAACTCCAGCCCCAGCTGCAGCGCTGCCACCCGAGCCCTCAGCACCCAGCAACAGCCGCACACAGCAGCCCTGTGCTGCTCCTCAGGGCCACGGCAGGGACCTTACCTGGGAAGGGCGAGGCCAGGAGCGGGACTTTGATGGGGGACAAGGTGAGGAGGTGGCAGGGCTGGAGGCTCGGCCCCGGGGGGCCCTGGGGGGCCTCAGGCTCCAGGGACACCAGCGCCAGGCTCTGAGTGCCAGCCGCTGCTTTAAGGCTGTTCTGGCAACCACCTGTGGGAGAGAGAGACACAGTGAGCGTGAGCTGGAGGGGAGAGCAAAGGCTTGGGGAGAATGACGTGCTCAGCACGCTGAATTTTGGCACCAAATGGAACAAGATGCAGCATGTCCCACCTGGCCTGTGCGCCCCCTCAGAGAGACACCAGAGCCTGAGCTGGGGTTATATAGAATATAGCTGTATTTTGGGCTCGGTTCTGGTCTCCAGAGCTCAAGAACCACAGAACCACAGAATCATTTACGTTGGAAAAGACCTCCAGGATCATTGAGTCTAAATCTTGACCAATCCCCACCTTGTCCCCAGCCCAGAGCCCTGAGTGCCACCTCCAGCCCTTCCTTGGACACCTCCAGGGATGGGCACTCCAAACCTCCCTGGGCAGCCCCTGCCAAGGCTTGACCTCCCTTTCCATGGGGAAATTCCTGCTGCTGTCCAACCTAAACCTTCCCTTGAAGGCCCCCATCTTGAGGCTGTTTCCTCTCATCCTGTCACTGGTTGCCTGGGAGAAGAAACGAAGAAAGGAAGTCAAGCAGCTACTGGAGAGGGTCCAGCAGAGGCCACAGAGATGATTTTGGGACTGGAGCATCTCTGAGATGAGGAGAGACTGTGGGAGCTGGGCCTGGTCAGTCTGCAGAAGGGAAGCTGAGAGGGGATCCCATCAATCCATACAAATATCCTCAAGGGCTGTCAGAGGATGGTGCCAGACTCTGTTCAGCAGTGCCAGAGACAGGACAAGGAGCAACGGCCAGAAACTAAACCACAGCAAGTTCCAGCCCCACATGAGAAAAAACTTCTTTCCATGGAGGGGCAGAGCCCTGGAACAGCTGCCCAGGGAGGGGCTGGAGTCTCCCTCTCCAGAGACATCCCAAACCCTCCTGGACACGTTCCTGTGTCACCTGCTCCAGGTGACCCTGCCTGGGCAGCGCCCTGAACTGGGTGATCTCCAGAGGTCCCTTCCAACCCCAGCTATTGTGTCACTGAGATATTTCTGAAGGACTCCCAGAGCCCCTTTGCCAATTGTGATTCCAAAGCCCCAGCTTGTGGCTGGAGCATTTTCAGCCATTAAACCCCACAGATGTGAACACATCACCACAACCCTGAGGGACGAGGCAGCAGTGACTCACACACAAACTGTGCAGGATTATTAAATTTAAATGAAAAAACTTAATAAAAAAGCCAAATATTTGAACACATGGAACACAATTATTCTCAACTTTCCTAAGTGTAACTGTCTGATGTCAAATCTGAATTTACTCCTTGCTGTATTAGGCACCCACTCTTCCCTCACCTGCCTGGCTGCTCTCCCGTGTCCTGCACACAAACCAAGCTCTACATCTCATCTCCTTCATCCCAAAAACACAACAGGGCACTTCATGGAATCACTGAGGCTGGAAAAGACCTTCAGGATCATCAAGTCAGCCTGTGCCCCATCCCCACCTTGTCCCCAGCCCAGAGCTCTGAGTGCCACGTCCAGACCTTCACTGGACACCTCCAGGGATGGGGACTCCAAACCTCCCTGGGCAGCCCCTGCCAATGGAACCCAGGAATCTCCCAATTCAAAGCTCAAACACCCTTCAGGCCCTGCCCCATTCATTCCCCAGTCTGACACTGGCAGGGAAGACCTTCAGAGCTAAATATTTAAATAAACAAGAACAGGAGTTGTGAAACTCTTGAGCAGCAAAGCAGATCTGACAAACAGCAGCTGTTCCTCCCTCCACACCAAGCTCAGGATTCAAAAATTAAGCAATCATCAGCTTATTATGGCATCCAGCAAAGCTCCCAGCTCGAGTGCAGATCCTGCAGGCAACGGGAGACAACGGTGGCCCCACAAATCCCCATCTGGTCCCACTCCTCACTCCAGGCATTTCATCACCCTGAGGTGTCTCTTTCCCTGTGTATCCTGGCAAGGAGCACAGGGAGTGGCTGCTTGGGAAGGGTGACTGTGGGGTGAGGGATGCAGCCCCCCTACAACAGCTCCAGGGAGGAGAACCGCAGCAGGGACCTTGGATAACATCAGGGAATGGTTTGGGTTGGGACGGACCTTAAAGCCCACCCAGTGCCACCCCTGCCATGACAGGGACACCTCCCACTGTGCCAGGCTGCTCCCAGCCCCAATGTCCAGCCTGGCCTTGGGCACTGCCAGGGATCCAGGGGCAGCCCCAGCTGCTCTGGGCACCCTGTGCCAGGGCCTGCCCACCCTCCCAGGGAACAATTCCTGCCCAATCTCCCATCCAGCCCTGCCCTCTGGCACTGGGAAGCCATTCCCTGTGTCCTGGCCCTCCATGCCTTGTCCCCAGTCCCTCTCCAGCTCTCCTGGAGCCCCTTTAGGCCCTGCAAGGGGCTCTGAGCTCTCCCTGGAGCTCCCCTTCTCCAGGTGAGCACCCCCAGCTCTCCCAGCTTGTCACAACCCTTTACAAACAATTGTTTCCCAACAATAAGCCCTACATTAGCCAAACAGAAGTAACGTATTTTCAGTGTCACCAAAAAAGTCCATTATTTCTCCAGTATTCCTCCATGCCAAGGAGCACCTGCAGGTGCACTAAATAACAGGCACACAGGCCACAAAACCCCACAAATATTTAAGTTTTCATCATTCAGCAATGGATAAATGAAAACAGATTTTCTGCCAGAGTGACAATGGAAATTAAAAAAACAAAATACGATCAGTGTCCAACTAATCCAAGCTTAAATACAAGCTTCTTGTTCATTCACCTGGGAGCTGGAACAATCCTTCAGTGAGGTCAAACACCTGCCCTCCCAGAGCCTGTGCTCATTCCCAATTCCAGCTGTCTGCTGCTGGGAAAAACCCACAAAACATCTCCTGTAGCTCTTGTGAAAACGAATGCTGTCTGCAAACACGACTTTTCTGCGGCTTCCTGCAGGGCACAAGAGCAGAAAGGTTGTTTACTTCTCATTTGATTCTTTTATTCTGGAGAGGAGGATGTGATTTCCCCAAAGAGGGCAGGAAAACAGGAAAATAATGTGAGCCTGGGCTGCCTGGCCAGCTGGAGCCTGCGATGAGCAACGCTCCTGGAGCTGGGCTTCCTTATTAAACTTTCATCAGTCCCTTATTAAAGTTTCATCACTCAGTTGAAAGAGAAGTTTGGGTGGTTTCCCCTCCTTTGATGAAGTTCTCTCTCCTGCTGAATAATTCTGGGGAGGAAGGACCATCCCTGTGGCTGTCAGCGCTGGACAGGGAGCACGGGCAGGGGTTGGCGGGGCCACGCTCCTGCTCTGCCTCAGCTCAGCAGCATCCCACAGCTCATCCACTCAAACACAATGCTGGATTTGCCAAAGCCTCTGGAAGCTGGCCCAGGACTCCTTGAGAGCTGAGGGCTTCCATGTGAGAAGTTCTCCTCAGAAACAAACCAGGTCTTGCTGAAAGTTTTTTTTCAAAAAGGCTTTGAAAGGATTTGAGAGTTACCATTAATCATCCTGCATTTACAGGGGGAATTTCAAAAGTCAAATGCCATGAAAAAAGGAGTAAAATACTATCACTGATATTCCAATGAGGGGGAAAACACAAGATTTTTTCTAGCAGTGGTGTTTTCCACAGATCTGGTTTTGCGAGGCCATGGTACATCCTGAGGTGAAAACTTGTCCTCTGAATCCCAGAGTCCCTGAGGTTGGAAAGGCCCTCCAGGATCACCGAGTCCAAGCTGTGCCCCATCCCCACCTTGTCCCCAGCCCAGAGCCCTGAGTGCCACCTCCAGGACTTCCCTGGACACCTCCAGGGATGGGCACTCCAAACCTCCCTGGGCACTTCAGTGTTTCTGTTCCAAACGTCACCAGCACCCCCTGACAGCAGTCCTGCCTGAACAGCAGCTCCCAGAGCCTCTTGGGAGGACCTATGTGCCTGCATCCAGCCCAGCTCCTCACAGCTCCACAGCCCCCCCAGCCCACCTGATGGCTTTAAGCAGAATTTTCTGTATTTTTAAGTAGGATTCTCTGCATTTTTAAGCTCCAGGACTTAAAGCAGCATTCGCTGTCCCTTCCTTTGACCTTGGTTGCAGGTGGAGGCTGGTGGTGCCCCTGTCACCCTCAACCCCCTTCTGAATGCAAACAGATGTTCCCAGGGGTGTCAAACAGGGGGTGCTCAATGTTTATGGAAAGCTCTTGTACTTCACAACCTGCCTGGCGTTGGCCCGAGGGAACGTGGCACCTCCTCCTTGCACTGACCTGGGGTTCTGAGCTGAACCTGGCTCAAAACTGAGAGGGAGGCACCTCCCAAACGACACCAGAGACGCCCATAGGGCCCGGGCAGGGGCAGTGACACGCGTTAGGTGAGGCTGTACCAGTGACACGATTCTGCAGGTGATGTAATAACGATGTATTAGACAGGAGGGTGTGCGGAGTTTCAATGGATCAATCTGGATTTTCATCCCACTGCAAAGGAGAACACCCCGATATCCCTGCAAAGGAGAACACCCCGATATCCCTGCGAGGAGAACACCCCGATATCCCTGCAAAGGAGAACACCCCGATATCCCTGCGAGGAGAACACAGGGATATCCCTGCAAAGGAGAACACAGGGATATCCCTGCAAAGGAGAACACAGGGATATCCGGGCAAAGAGAACACCCCGATATCCGGGCAAAGGAGAACACAGGGATATCCCTGCAAAGGAGAACACGGGGATATCCCTGCAGAGGAGAACACAGGGATACCCCTGCAAAGGAGAACACGGGGATATCCCTGCAGAGGAGAACACAGGGATACCCCTGCAAAGGAGAACACCTCGATATCCGGGCAAAGGAGAACACCCCGATACCCCTGTGAGGAGAACACCCCAATATCTCTGCAAAGGAGAACACAGGGAATACCCCTGCAAAGGAGAACACCCCGATATCCCTGCGAGGAGAACACAGGGATATCCGGGCAAAGAGAACACCCCGATATCCGGGCAAAGGAGAACACAGGGATATCCCTGCAAAGGAGAACACAGGGATATCCGGGCAAAGGAGAACACCCCGATATCCCTGCAAAGGAGAACACAGGGATATCCCTGCTTTCTGGATATCCCTGCTTTCCAAGGAGGAAAACAGCTGATGGCACTGCCATTGTAAACCCAGGAACAGCCCTGCTCACTTTTCTGCTCCTGGGCAATAAATGCAAATCCCTGGCTCCTCACAAACACCCCCTGCCCTGGAAGCACCGGGAGAGCTGGATTTATTCACCAGGAGGTCTCAGGGTAAGTTCGGATGATGCTAAGGAAAGGTCAGAACCACCAGCCCAGCCCATAAAGACATTGCTCGTGGGTTTATTTCTGTCATTTAAGTGGGAAAACAACCGTCACTCAAAGTTTCTCTTGATTTGGAGAGATAACAGGAAAAGCACCAAAAACCCATAAACTTAATAAGCAAAACAAAAAACTTTGTGAAGGCTGTGATTAAAGCCAAGCATTCCCAGACCTAATAAAGTGCTCAGCTCGGCTGTGCTTGAATGCTCCACAAACAAAGAGAGGTTTGATGGCTTTGCAGGGACATGAATGGGGTCCTGCTGTGCCATTCTTGGTTCCCAAACAGGGAGCAGCACACACACTTAACTACAAGATAATCCGATTTGGGAAGCCAAACCCTGAGTGCTTGTAAATGCAGATGTGCTTCAAACACTGAGCTGGGCTTAGGAAATACAGGAGGTCAGAGGTCCTGGGTCACTTATTTCATGAGAAAATAGAACCCCAATCTAACACAGAGCAGCCCTATTTAATTCAGAGATCTGTAAACTGGAATTAACAAACTGGAATTACCAAACTGGAATCACCGAGCAAACTGGTTTTTTCTGTGTTTGGATGTGTATCTGCATATCAAAGGCAGTGCTGCTACTGGCTGCAAGAAACACTGGCTCGGTTCTGTAAAGGGTACTGGCATTAAGAGAAAGAAAAGACATTAATGAGAAGGATCCAAACGTCCCACACGACATCCTTGTCTCCAAGCAGGACAGACAAGGAACCAGATGAGCTTTAAGGTGCATTCCAACCCAAACCATTCCATGGTTCCGTGAAACCCTTCCCAAACACACGCACAGGAACACCCCCTTGGCAAGGGAGCACTGGTGGTGATGCTCCTGAGAGCCAGGAGTGCCAAACTGCACCAGCACACCTCCGAATGACATCAGGGACAGTGAAAGCACCGAGTGTCCTGTACCACAGGGCTCCTGCTTTCACCTGATGGGTGCCACCGAGGGGTCCTGCCAGTGCTCCCTCACCCCATCCAGCAGCCCTGAGCTCACAGGGATGTGCAGGACACACGGGGGGCACAGGGACACACCTGGCCAGTCCTGACCCACACAGCCGAGAGCACCGTGCAGGAGACAGAAACCTGAATCCTTTCTTTACAGAAATACCAATCACAGCAATCTGAATCCTTTCTTTACAGAAATACCAATCACAGCAATCTGAATCCTTTCTTACAGTCCTCTCTCTGCAGAAACATCTAAATGCTGCCTTCCTCCCCAAAGCGCCTCCCCCTGCACACATAAACCAGGCTATCATTGCCAGGGAAAAGGCCACCCTTCTCCTCAGAAACACTCAACACAGAGTACATAAATTCACATTTTGCAGTTTGTGAGAGAATAATAACTGCTGCTTCTCACAGTAAATAACACCTTGGAGTAGCTGGAGCTGCAGCTGTTAAATTATGCACATTACCCTTCGCCAGCCTCCGTGCTCACTCCTTTATCTGAGGAGCGCTGCAGCTCCATTGAGAAAACAATTATATCATTACTGATAACTGGGGAAGGCAGAGCCGCCGTAGGAGCGGCTCCCGAAATGAATCCTGCACAGAAACCTGATTAACTTCCCTTTTATCCCACTTAACCGAGCAATTTTTATTACTCTTCACATTAAGTGCAAGGATTCCATAGGAAATACCTCCAGTGCTGCCATAACACCTGGAGAAGCAGCTCCTGGTTGTGGCTGCAGGGCAGGGACCGGGCCACCCTGCAGGAATGGCCACTTGTCCCTCACGAGCTCTGGAGGCCCCTGACAGCCTGGGATGTTGGACTGGCACCAACCACAGCAACCAGAGAGGAGATCTCAAGAGGGATGGGAAGGAATTCTTGACTGGCCCTGGCACAGGGTGCCCAGAGCAGCTGGGGCTGCCCCTGGATCCCTGGCAGTGCCCAAGGCCAGGCTGGACATTGGGGCTGGGAGCAGCCTGGCACAGTGGGAGGTGTCCCTGCCATGGCAGGGGTGGCACTGGGTGGGCTTTGGGGTCCCTTCCCACCCAACCCAGTCTGGGATTCCATGATTCTGTGATTCCATTATTTACAGAGATGGCTGGGGGGATTTGTGCTTCTCCCTGCCCTTCTCCCACCTCAGAGGTGGAAGCCAGCACTGAACCTGCTGCTGGGGGAAGAGCAGGATCCAGCTGCAGGGCTCCTGAGCAAACAGCCATGGGCGCAGGCATGAAACCCTTCCCCTCCCGGTGCTCCCTGCAGCCCACAGACGTGGCACCAGGCTGGCAGTGTCCCTGTTCTGCCTGGCACTGTCCCTGAGCCACTCCCAGGAATGCTCTTGCCTTACATCTGACACTTTGCACATGATAAAATACGCTTGTGCACATTTAAAATATAGAACTATTTTAAAATACTGACTTTTTTAGACATGCAGAAACAGGAGGGGCTGTGGGTCCCCTGCCCAGACCCCCTCCCTCACCAGCACACCCATCCTCACAGCCCCTGCTCCTCCTGCCTGGGAGCACAGCTCGGTGACTCCCCAGGCAGCCTGGGCACACAGCTGCTTTTATGGGTAATAAATACCAATAAATACTCTAATAAATAGAAATGGATTAATGACAGGGTCTCCCCTGTCACAGCAGTGCCTCCTCCAGCTGAGCCCCAGGCAGTCCTGGCAGCAGGAGAGGACAGCTGAGCCATAGCTCTGCTAGAACACCAAAACATGGACCCAGACTGAATGGGCCAACACGTTCCAGGGCATTCCCTGCTAATTAATCAGGCTGGCTAACGAGCCCAGGAGCCAGGATCTATTCCAGCACACTCCAAACCTCAGCACTGATGGCAAACACAAGGTCCTGAGTGCTGCACAGCTCTGAAATACAAACTGCTTTGGGGAAAGGCCACGGAAAGGGAGCCTCAACCCCTCTGCTCTCAACCCCAGGGACAGCACCTTCGCTCTGAGGAGGGCAGGAACAACTGGCAGCAAGCAGTAATTCTAATTCCCACTTTAAGATTGTATTTAGGGGCCGAAGCATCAGTGGCGCTTTACTCCTCAATCTTCTGTATAGCACAACTGCTATTTTAATTTACTCCTGCAGCAACAAAACAGAGCTCCAACCCGACTGGAATGCATGGTCTGCTCTTGGCCAAGGGTAAATGTTCTTTTCCAGGTATAAATCTTGGTTACCTAAAGCATCACAGAATATTTACACAGTTCATATTTATATTTATAGCTTTTAGTTCTTCTGTTAAGTCACGCAGATTAATGGAATTTATTTCACAAATGACTGAGCTGTAATGAGATGACGGATCCACTGCTCTGCTCTCCTGCTGGCTGTCTGCACAGATCCCACCAAACTCTTAAAATGAGCAGACAGCAGAATCCTACATGGGCTGTGCCACAGAATCACAGGATCTTTCAGGCTGTCAGCGATTTCTTGTTTGAAAAATAAACTCAGTAGATGGGGAGTGGTTGGTCCCCTCCTTGCAGAGGTCACCAAGCAGCTACAGAACAGCCTGGCACAACTTGCCATAATTGCACACGGCCTTTTCCTTCTCTCGGAGTCATTCAGAGGATGACCTGCATTTGGCCATCAAGGGTCTGCTCAAGCAAGAGATTTTCAGCTGAATGGAAGCAAACCTTCACTTTAGAGAGCAGCTTTGCCTCTCTGGGGGACGCATTGAGGGAAAAACACCAAGAAACAGGCAGGTACTTAATTATTGATGCACTTATATCCTGACCTGGGATCAGCTGAGGGGCCAAGACGAGCGTGGGCAGTGGCCTGGAGGCAGCAGCTGGCCTGGCTACAGCCATGGCTACTTGATTGCTCAGCAGCAGAGGCTTCTCAGCCCCCTGGAACAGCCTGGACTCCTCAGGTTGGATCCAGGCCGAATCCAGGGCAAAGGCATTGTTCAAGTAGATCTGTCCAACAGAAAGAAAGAAAAATGTTACAGTTTGAGATCCAAAATTCAGAAATACAAGTGAGAGTGAAGTGTCTTTAACTCAATGTTACAGCAGGCAGTGCCTCTGCTGGGGACAAACTTCCCAGACCAGGGGGGTTTCTGCTCCCTCCCTGCCGAGGCTGAATTGAAGCGACCACTTAAAAATTAATTGGCTTTGACATGACTCATCAGCTGCTGCAGCAGCACAGGAGGCAAGGAATCACTGAGGGCAGCGTTGTCCTGACACAGCCACTCCGAGCGACCCCGTCGGCGCCAGGATCACGTCCCCAACCGGGACATGGGGATGAGGGACAGGGCAGGACAAAGGCACAAAACAGCTGAGGTGCAGCAGGGGACAAAGGCACAAAACCAGGTGTTCAGCACACAGCTGGCAAATGGGCAGATGTGGGGAACGGAGGTGGGATGGGGACACGGGACCCCCCGAGGGACACCCTAGCACCGGGGGTGTGGCAGCGCCCACGGTGACACCGCTCTGCCAGCGCTGGACTGTGGCACCCCTTAGGGACAAACAGTGGGAAAACCAGGGAGAAAGGGGAGATGGAAAACCCCCATAACCATGTCTTGTAGGAAAATGAAGACATTCTACTCAAAGGAATAAATACTAAAGACATTTTAGTCTCATTAAAACTCGGGAACAGTGAGGCTGTAACTGCTGCTCCATCACCTGCCCCTTCCAACATTCCTCCCCCAAAGGGTTTTCCTGACAAACACCGACCTCTCACAGCCCTCCCCAGTTCACTGAGCCCACAACACTCTTCAGCTTAGGTACTTCATATGCTCCAGCCTTAAAAACCCTTCAGCACGCCAGGACCGCACTTACTTTGCAGTTGGGCAGCCTTTTATCAATCCAGCTCTTCCCGGCGTGAGGCGGCACCGTGGCTGTGTACACGGGCGGCAAAACCGGAACAAACTCCACGCTGGAAGAAGGGGAAAATCCTACGACCGGGGAGTGAGCTCCAAATAGCCACTTCAGAGGGAAAAAAACCATAGGAGGAGGAGTTAACAAAAGGATTTTACCCTGAGTAACCGATGCTTTCCATGATTTCCTAATCCGTGACGGATGAGCACGGAGAATGTCAGGAATGTCCCTTCAGCCCAAGGGTTTGTGTTTCTTTGGGCATCGCAGGGTGAGCAGCGAGCGGCACTGGCGGCACAGAGCGGTTCGGGAAGCCACGAACCCAAAACCTGGAGCAGGGCAGCACCGGCAATGGCTGCAGCCGCCAGGCAAGCGGGGCTTCCTCTGCTCACACTGAACCTCACACCGAACCCAAAACAGGACCGGAAAGTGCCTTAAAACGCGTCCGGAGAACCAAAGGGAACGGCAGAAATGTTTTTTTTTTTCCTCAACTTAAATTCGCCTGGCAAGTGGGTTCCCACAGCAAAACCACCTCTGCAGGTTCGTCGAGTGGTCTCCCGCTGGGGAATAATTGATGTTCCCGTTTCATTAGAGCAGCACCGACTGTTTTCTCCCGAACCACAGGAGACGCTCGAGCTCGAAAAGGCTGGAAATCATCACACCGAATCGAGCGGACACCACAGCGCTCACAGCTCGCGTTTATTTTTACTTCTGTCTACCAAAAAACATGAAGCCGAGGCAAAACTGCGCGCACAGCTCCGACCCCTCCGCTGTGACGGGACGAACACGCGGCTGCAGGCTCCGCTACTGCGAGCAGCCTCATGGCAGCAATTAATAATTGAAATATTCATCAGGGAAAGCACTGGCGCGACACGTTGGTTCCAGTGACACAGCTCAAAACTTTCGTCTTTATAAATATTCACAGAGCGCACAGCGGCGATGCTGCCCCGGCTGCCGGAGCGCGCCCGGAGCATCCCTCCCGTTCCGGCTGCCTCTGCGGAAAGCGCATCCTGCAGCCAGCAAGGAGCCAAGCCCCGCCGGAGGGACCCCCGGCCGCACCGAACGGACCCCCAGCCCCTCTGGCAGCTCCTCTCCTCCCGGAGAAATCCTCGCCGCACGTTTCCAGAGCCGCTGGAAGTGCCGCGCTCCAACACGCGCGGGGCCGTGACCGGCGAGCGAGCCCGCGGGGCGCAGAGCATCGGGAAGGGGATGCAGAGCCCGGGGAAGGGAGAATGCATAGCCCAGGGAAGGGGGTGTAAAACCTGGGGAAGGGGAGATGCAGAGCTTGGGAAGGGGGGGTGCACAGCCCGGGGAAGGGAGATGCAGAACCCGGGAAAAGGGGAATGCAGCGCCCGGGGAAGGGGGGACGCAGAGCTTGGGAAGGGGGGGATGCAGCGCCCGGGGAAGGGGGATGTAGAACCCAGGAAGGGGACATGCAGAGCCCGGGAAAAGGGGGATGCAGCGCCCGGGGAAGGGGAGGATGCAGAGCTCGGAAAGGGAGAATGCAGCGCCCGGGGAGCCCCCCCTGCCCCGCGGGGTCTGTCCCGCCGCCGCCCCCATCCCGCCCGGCGCGTCCTCGCCGCGGGCAGGGGTCTCGGTGCCGGGGCCGGCGGCTCCGGGAAAGTTGTGTCCCCGCACGGCGGCTCCGCCCTTACCTGGCCGTGCAGGAGCGGCTCCGCGGCCGCGGGCAGCAGCGGCAGCAGCGGGGGCTCGGCGGGGCCGCGCCAGCCCGGCCCGGGCCGCACCAGCGCGGGGGGCGGCAGCAGCAGCAGCGGCGGCGGCGGAGGGGGGGCCCCGGCGGCGGCAGCGCCCACCCGGAGCAGCCCCGCGGCCGCGGGCAGCACCCAGGCCCAGGGGGGAGCGGGGGGCTGGGCGGGCGGCGGCCACAGCAGCGGCGGCGGGCGCGGGGCGGCGGCCGGGAGCATCCTGCATGGCCCGGGCCAGGAGCGCCGCGCTCCGCTCGCCTCCGCCGCCCGGCGCAACTCCGAGCCCGCGGCACCGCGGGCAGGCTCCGCCCGGCGCGGGGGGAGCGGGGCGGGGGCGCGGCGGGGCCGCCCCGGGGAGGGGAGGGATGGGGGAGGGACGGGCGGAGGGACGGAGCCCCGGCCCCGGGGCAGGCTCCGGCGGGAGCGCCGCCGCTGCCGGGGGTCGGCGGAGGAACGAGTGGGATTTTCGGCGTCATCCCCCGCGGCCGCAGGTGCGGGAGGCAGCCCCTGCCCGCGGGGGACGCGTGGGGATGGCAGAGACGGCTGGGGTGCGCGGCACTGCCGACACTCCCGACACCCCCAACCTTCCGGAGCCCCCCTCACCCCTAAAATCCCCCGGACCACCCAACCCCCTCAACACCTCCGACCCCCAAAGCTCCCCAACCTCCTCGCCGTCCCCAGAAGCCGCAGCCCCCAAACCTTCCCGACCCCCCCAATCTCCCCCTTTCCCAGGCCGTGCGAGTGCCACGGAGTCAGAGTAGCAGCAGGGTCGGGTATCCCACGGCTGCCCCCTCAGCCGAGACCCTTCTGCCGTCAATGAAAATGACATGGATTTAAGCTGCCAGAGGGCAGGGTTAGGTGGGATAGTGGGAGGAAATTCTTCCCTGTGAGCAGGGGCACAGGGTGCCCAGAGCAGCTGGGGCTGCCCCTGGATCCCTGGCAGTGCCCAAGGCCAGGCTGGACATTGGGGCTGGGAGCAGCCTGGCACAGTGGGAGGTGTCCCTGCCATGGCAGGGCTGGCACTGGGTGGGCTTTGGGGTCCTTTCTAACCCAAACCAGTCCGGGATCCTGGGAATTTCCTGGCAGACCAGAGGAGAGGAGCCTGGTGCTGCTGCTGCTGCCTGAGCACCTCCCTTGTCCTGTCTTGTCCAGTCCAGCCCAGCCCAGCCCAGCCCAGGTGATTCCGGGCTGAGCGCCCCAGGGCCAGCAATGTTCCCTTACGACCTGTGGGTTTGTTTCTGCTGCCGTCTCCTCTCTACTGTGAAATGAAGGAGATGAGCAAGCCTCTGCTGACGGCATCACAGCTTCCAGCAGCTCCAGCAAAAAATTAAAGGGATGAATAACAGCAAAATGGGCTGAGCCTGAGTTCACAGAACTCACAAATGTTTCAGCTTCATGGTTTAAAATCGTTGCAGAGGAGTTGGATCTCCCATGGCAGCAGACAACCTCAGTAAAGGTAATACCTCAGTAAAGGTAATACCTAAGAAGTTTTGGAATCAAATGATGATGATCTGTGGCTAAGCACGAGATCAGGGAAATACAGTGCTTCTAATTACCCTGAGAGACACTGGGAAATGGAGACTGGAGTAAAGCACAAAGCGACAGAAATCTGATGAGCAGAGGATCACTGCTAAATGTTTTAGTGTGTGGCTGTTTGTACATCTCAAAACCACATCCTGGTAATTGGGACTGAGCAGAGGAACAGAAACACAATGACAAAATCAACAGCAAAAAACCAACAAACAGATAAAGGGCTGCTTCCTGTGAAATGCACTGGTGCTTGAGGAGCTGGGTTTGAACGCAATGGGGGGAAAAGGCACCTGAGAGAGTTCATCAGCGTCACCTCTGGTGCACACCTTGGCCCTTGAATACTGCAAAGAGCACTTTAGGCAGCCAAAAAGCCAATTTAGCACTGAAATAAAAGGTTTAGACCCACCACCTTCATTTTTAAGTCTAAAAAATGGGTCTGAGCACTCCAAAGAGACATCCTTTTTGTTCATATCTGCATTGTAGATTTCTCTCCCTGAGGACACTCTTAACCACTTTTCCTCATGCCGCGGTTGTGCGGTGAGACAGTCTCGGGTAATGACCAAACTTGCTGATGTTGGTGCACTGAACTGTTTCAAGGAAGGGCTGCTGTAGATCAGCAGCCGTCTCCAGAGATCCATGTCATTTGGGGCGGTGGCACAAACAGCCCAGATCCCACCCCGCATTCCAAAGGCATCCCGTGGAACAGCCTGAGTGCAGGTGCACCTGTGGCCAGGGACGTTTGAGCCTCTGAAGGTGCCTGGAGGTGCCAGCACCGGGGTTCCCGTGGGATCCGTGGCTGCTGAGGGTGTCCGTGGTGGGTGGTGCAGCAGCTCCCGCTGCTCCTCGGAGCACAAGTCAAGCCTCCACTGAGCAGAGCCCCAGGCAAACACATCAAATCAAAGATTGACATCAAATGACCCCTTGTTTTGGCTCCTGGCATGTGAAATATCCGGTCTTTGATGTGATTTTTGCTGAAATCCATTGATTTGCACGAGCCCTGTTACAACCCCATTAACAGATACCAAAAAAAGAGGAGGTAAATGAAGAGTAGCTTCAGTGCAATAAAAATCACCGCAGGAATACCTGTGTGATGCAGGACTTCAGCCTCCCCAGGAGCCCTTTTTCAGTCTCTGGGACGGTGGGAATTGCCTTGGGCTCCTCGGGAGCCTCTCCCCCCTCTCTGGCAGGAGGTGACCTCTGGCAAACTGGGTAGGAGAAAAGGATGGAGCAGCATTCCCCCTGTAAAATTCCTTCTGTAAAATATCTGTTTCCATTCTACTGGACTTCAATCAATTTGTTTTCTGGTATTTATACAATATTCACAAGCTGGTTTTATCCAAAGTCGGAGTTATTGATACCAAAACTTCAACCTCTGGTAGTTTAGGAAGGAAAAACAATCGAGGGATCACTGCCCTTCAGTTCCTGGCCAGCTGAAGGCAGAACAAGAAGGCACAGGCAAATACAGGATCCCAGATTGGTTGGGGTTTGAAAGGACCCTAAAGCCCACCCAGTGCCACCCCTGCCATGGCAGGGACACCTCCCACTGTCCCAGGCTGCTCCCAGTCCCAATGTCCAGCCTGGCCTTGGGCACTGCCAGGGATCCAGGGGCAGCCACAGCTGCTCTGGGCAACATCTAAATTCATTCACTCAGACCCTGAATTTCTTCTAATCCTGTTGGATGCAGAAGTCAAAGACACTTTTCTTCTTTAAAACCAGTCCAGACGCAGGGTGAGGCTCGGCAGGGTTTGCACACAGGAAGATCACTTCAGGTAGCTGTGAGAAGAAACAGAAAACATTCAAACCAAAAGAAATACAAAAAAAAAGAAAAGACCTCTTTTGTGTGTGCATGAGAGAGAGACGGAGAGGCTGGAAACATTCTCTTTGTGAATTGGAGAATAAAGAGCACAGTCAATCCAGGGAGGGTTTGCTTTGTAACAGCTCCTTGGAACACGCCTCCAGTCCAGGGATTTAACCCTTCTGGGGAGGCAGTCCCAGTGCCACTCCACAGCAGCAGAAGGATCAAAGAAAACCAGGATAAAGATATCTGCCTCTGCCCCCCTTTGTTCCAGAGCGCTCCTGAGAGCACACACAGCTCTCTTGGATCTGGGCATCCACTTAAAAGACTCCAGAAAAGTTTCCATGCTCAAGTGGGAGCTGAGCAATCGGTAGATGCAGCAACTCAGCTCCTCTCTACAGCCAGAGATGGCTAAACCCACCCTGAATTCCCACCTGGAATTCACAAAGCACACCCAGGGATGCCCTCAGGGAGGAGACGCCAGGGAGGTGGGTGCCTCCCTCAAACACGGGCATTGTTGATGCCAGTGACCCTGGCACAGGGTGCCCAGAGCAGCTGGGGCTGCCCCTGGATCCCTGGCAGTGCCCAAGGCCAGGCTGGACATTGGGGCTGGGAGCAGCCTGGCACAGTGGGAGGTGTCCCTGCCATGGCAGGATGGATGGGCTTTGAGGTCCTTTCCCACCCAAACCAGTCTGGGGTTCCTTGATTCCATGGATCTGCTGCCCTCGGGCTGGTCCAGTGCTCCAGAAGGGCCCCCAGGGCTTCCCTGGGGCCAACACTTCTCCTTTCCATGGGAGACACTCCTGGCAGGCACTGCTGCCCACAGCAGAAAGAGACAAATTTCCTCATTCCCTCCCATCTTTCCAGAGCCAGCAGACTGTCTGGAGGACTCTGTGGATCTCCAAGGAGACACTGCAGAAACATAGCGTTCTCAGAGTCAGACTTGCACCTTTCAGCCCTCCAAAACAGCAAGACACAAGTGTGGCATCAAGAGGAAAAGACGGTTTGCAGCTGCTACAGCCCCGGGTGTTTCCAGGGATGCTTCCCTCATTTACATTCTCCAGCCATCCCTGAAAGCCTGGAGAACTGGTCCTCTGCACCACCACTCATCTCATAAGCATTCCAGGAACCTCAGGGAGCTAAGGAAGAAATTCTGAGCATTGCAGCTTCTCAGTGGAGTCAGATCAATGAGTTCACTCCAAATAACTCATCTGGAAATTAACTCTTTCATGAATTTCAGCAGAATATTTGTGTGAGAAGCCCCAGACATCCTGCTGTTTCCAGTATGGACAGGGACTGCTGCTCCTTGAGCCATGGTCATGTCATCACAATTCCAGAATCCCTGAGGTTGGAAAAGCCCTCCAGGATCACCGAGTCCAAGCTGTGCCCCATCCCCACCTTGTCCCCAGCCCAGAGCTCTGAGTGCCACCTCCAGGAATTCCTTGGACACCTCCAGGGATGGGCACTCCAGACCTTCCTGGGCAGCTTTGCCAGGCCTGGACAGCCCTTTTTGGATAGAAATGTTCCCCAATATCCACCCTGAGCCTCCCCTGGCCCAGCCTGAGGCCGTTCCCTCTCCTCCTGTCCCTGTTCCCTGCCAGCAGAGCCCGACCCCCCCGGCTGCCCCCTCCTGTCAGGGACTTGTGCAGAGCCACAAGGTCCCCCCTGAGCCTCCTTTGCTCCAGCCTGAGCCCCTTTCCAGCTCTCTCAGCCGCTCCTGGGGCTCCAGCCCCTTCCCAGCTCTGTTCTCTGCCCTGGACATGCTCCAGCCCCTCCAGGGCTCTCCTGGTGGGATGTGCCCAGAGCTGCCCCAGGATCCCAGACCCAGCCTCAGGAGTTAAATCCATGAGTGCAGGGAGGGGATTCATGGGCACTTGTGCCTCACACAGCGGGGGGGAATCACCCCCACCTCTGCAGTTCATCCATTATCCCAAGGTAGAACACATGGCTTTGGCTCCTTAATTAGGTATTTTTACCTCCCCACATTAACGCGATTATGTCAAAGCTGATTGCAAATTTTAAACTTCACTTTATCAGCCGAGCAATTACAGTTTTATGGGCTTTATCCTCTTTGCACTAACTTTAATACACTTTTGTTTCCTAATTATTTCCCTTCCCAGATTATTGCTCTTAAGTAACATCACCATTACTCTGGATTCAGGGCCCCAAATCACACACCACACTTCCTCCAGAACCACTGCAGGAACCAAATGTGGGAAGAGCAGTGTCAAGTTACAAAAAAAGGTACCAAGAACTAATTATTCCATCTGGAACCCTTCCCATTTCATTTCCCCAGCACTAAACCCCCGGAATGGCTGCACAGCCACTCAGCTGAAATGGGCTCTGCTCTGTTCCCGCAGGAGCATTTCCAGGACGGAGCTTCCCGGCCTCTCCTCACTGCAGCCACTTTTCCTCCCCGCCTAATTACCCACTGCAGGGATGATTTTCCTTTGCAGTCGCTCTGGCTTAGGCCATTTATCCCACCCCAGTCCCTTCTCCTGCGATCCAGGCTTGGCAAGCCCTGCAGCAGGGCTGGATGCTGCCTTTTCCCTCCCCCTGATCCGGAGCTTTCCTGGTCCTGGAGGGGCTGGTGGGCTCCAGGATGAGCTGCAGGACACAGAGACACGGCAGTCCCCTGCCCCAGCCCGGGGCTGCACCTGGGAAGGGCTCAGCCATCCATCAAGGAATTAGGAAGGACCCAAAGGTCTCCTGGAAACAAACACTTGCATCAAAACCCCTGCTCCAAAGTGCTGTGGAGCCGTGCAGAGCCACGGGCAGGAGGGCACAGCCCCGAGCTGGGCAGAGGAAATGGCTCCAGAGCAGCTGGGGCTCAGCCATGAGGAGAAGGGACTTTCAGCCTGCAGAGGAGAAGGATCCAGGGAAAGCTCAGAGCCCCTTGCAGGGCCTAAAGGGGCTCCAGGAGAGCTGCAGAGGGACTGGGGACAAGGGCTGGAGGGCCAGGACACAGGGAATGGCTTCCCAGTGCCAGAGGGCAGGGCTGGATGGGAGATTGGGCAGGAATTGTTCCCTGCGAGGGTGGGCAGGCCCTGGCACAGGGTGCCCAGAGCAGCTGGGGCTGCCCCTGGATCCCTGGAAGTCCCAACTGGCAGGGGCTGGAATGAGATGTTGTTTAAGGTCCATTCCAGCCCAAACCATTCTCTGGTTCTGTGATTTTTAACCAACTTTAAAAAACAATTACTGCTTTTTTTTTTTTTTTTTTTTGAGGAAATACCCTTAAAGCCACTAAAAAAGTCGCTGTTACTGCTCAGCAAAGACTCGTGATTGACCTCAAGCATTGGATTCTCCAGACTTGAACTCTGCAAATTTAAGACAAAAGTTTTACAATAAGAAGCACCCCAAGCCAACCCCATGCCTGGCATGACAGACTTGCCCCTTCCCTCTCCAAATGGAACAGCTGGGGATGGGGAAAGCTGCCTGCTTTGGGCCTGGGCTGGAAGGGGGACTAATAATGACTAAAATCCTCCCTTCCTATTAGAAAATTCCTCTGCTCTGTTTAATTTAAAAATAGCCTGAGCAACTGCTGGTAGTGCCATTCTACTAGAGAGGAAAAAAACAACTGAGTTTCTTTTTAGGGTATTTTTGAGCAGATGAAAATTGAAAGAAAAAAGAAGTGTTTCAATGCAGGCAAAGCTCAATCGACAAGCAAAGTCCCAAAGGGAAAAGGGAATCAATTCCAGAGGATCCTGCTGGCAGATGACAATTGCAGCTGCCACGGGAATTCTTCTTAGTAATGAAGTTCTCTGTCCCTTGTTGTGACCCTCGAGAAAGTGGGGGGAAGGTCCCTGAGGTATCGCAGTCTTTTGTGGGCTCTTTTGGGCTTTGGCTTGGGGCTTTTTCTTGGTTCCTTTAAGGTTTTCCGTGGGCTTTTTCAGGGAAAACTCAATATAAAAAATACCCAAACATTCAACCACAGTGGGGTTTGGTTCCCCAGGTCTCTCAGGTGTCCCCATGAGGGGCAGTTTCTGTAACTCCCCAGGTCTCTCAGGTGTCCCCATGAGGAGCAGTTTCTGTGCCTGCCCAGGCTGTGAGTGGAGCTCAGCCTGCCTGGGGCAGGGCGAGGGGACCAGGGGATGCTGCTGCACTGCTGGGAACACTCAGGACCCTGTGCCAGGCCTGAGAATGTTGGTCAGAGATGGGAGAGAAAACCCCCAACACATCAAATGAAAGGAAAACACCCCCAGCACTCCTGCGACAGGGAAGTGTGGCATTTCAGGCAGCTCCTCTTAAAACCAGTGCCGTTAATGCATTATCAAACTCTCCAGTTTGCTCAGTTTCTGTAGCACAAACTGCCAGGAGCACAGAACATTTCATGCTTTCATCTCCCAGAAATAATTTGACAGTACTTGAGGATTTGATCGCTCTGATTACATTATTATTGTTTGTTGAATACCAATAAAAGCTTTAAAAAAACACTTTTCATCTGCTGCAGCAGGATGTGCCATGATGGGCCAGCACAGGGGACATGGGGGATTTTTCTTTTCCCATGGGATGGGGATGAGCAGGAGGATTTCCCCCAGGCTCCCTGAGCCCCCCGTGCTCCACTGCTGGTCCTGGATGGGCATCGATGTGGGGCCAGTCTGTCCCTGGAGCAGCTGATCCTGATGGATCCCGTGATGGAGCATCCCACATCAGCCTTGGGCTGGACAGCAGTTCACTCTGCTCCTCCAGACTTACAGGGTCATGGAATGGGTTGGGTTGGAAGGATCCAATGCCACTCCTGCCATGGCAGGGACACCTCCCACTGTGCCAGGCTGCTCCCAGCCCCAGTGTCCAGCCTGGCCTTGGGCACTGCCAGGGATCCAGGGGCAGCCCCAGCTGCTCTGGGCACCCTGTGCCAGGGCCTGCCCACCCTCCCAGGGAACAATTCCTGCCCAATCTCCCATCCAGCCCTGCCCTCTGGCACTGGGAAGCCATTCCCTGTGTCCTGGCCCTCCAGCCCTTGTCCCCAGTCCCTCTCCAGCTCTCCTGGAGCCCCTTTAGGCCCTGCAAGGGGCTCTGAGCTCTCCCTGGAGCCTTCTCTTCCCCAGGTTGAACTCCACTCTCAAGCAGCACACAGAACTGGGACCTGCTGGACCCAAGCACTGTGGAAAATGTAAGTTTGTACAGTTTGCATCTGGAAATTGCCCATTCTCCCCAAACACAGAGCGATGCTGGCTGAAGGCCCAGCTGCCCAGGACAGGCAGAGACCCTGCCCTGACTCCTGCCTCGATGACAAGCGACAAACTCTGCAGAGTTCAGAAAACTTTAACAAACACCTCGTTTTTCCCTGCTGATTTGTGACACCCTGCAGGAGCCAGGCAAGCCTGCCCAGCCTTGCACAGGATCCGGGAGCTGTTCAGCTCAGAAGAGCCCTCCAAGAGCAGCCGTGACCCAGCAGCATCCCGGTGCCCTCCCAACCCCTCCCTCCCCACAGCCCCGTTTCCTCGGGCGAGGAGGCTGCAGGCAGAGGCACGAGGCGTGGGATCAGTCTCATTATTTCCCTCCTCGTAGCATTAATTTTGCTCCTTAATCCAAACAGGGCTTTGCGCAGTTATTAAAGCAGTTTTAATCCAATCAAACATAAACAGCACGGATCAAAGGAGGCCCCAGAGGCACAGGAGCGCTCAGGTAAAGTTCAGCACAGCAAATGCCGAGGCTGTTCCTGCTCACACTGCCAGCCCAAGGTGGGGATCTGCAGGACGCCTGTGCCCCGCTATCCCCTGTGCCCCCACGCCATCTATCCCATTAGAGTGCCTGGCTAATCACCAGGGAGCACATTCCAATTAATTTAATTAACAGGCAATAACATTACATCACGCAATGATAGCGCTGTAAAGTGTTTTCAGATTAAATCCTAAATTAGTGTAGAGCACAGCCAGGCCTAGATGGAACCAAAGGGAAAGCTGCTTTTCTCCCTTTCCTTCCGAGCAGCCTCCAAGAACAGGCACAGGCAGAAGGCTGGAAATCAGAATTCATTAGGTGAATTTATGGATTTCATGAAATCCAGAGGTGTTGATTAATCCAAGACCATCTGTGGGCTTCTTGAATCATTGAGTGCTGATACCAGTGCTTGGAATTGGACATGAGAATATTCCCCAGGCCTGGTTATGGGCTCAGCCCTCCCTGGCTCATCCCCCTTGGATGATCAGACCCGATCCAAGTCCAGTGTCCTAAAGGGTGACCAAATCCCCAGCACTGGTCCCTTTAAAATCCTACTCTGCTCTACTGGAAAGCAGGAAAAACCTAAATCTCACTGCCAGGCCAGCCACGCTGCCCGGGGAAGAGCCCGAGGTGCTCCGGGAGACGCTTCCCTGCCAGCAGCACTCCCGGGGCACGCAGTGACGGGCTCACGCCAGGCCCGCGGGCTCCCCGGAGCAGAGCTGCTCTTGCACTCAAAGGAAGCTTTTCCTGCCTCATTGATTCATTGGATCCACTGATGAGACTCTGGGAACTCTCCAAGGAAGTGTTTTACAAGGAGGGTGGGCAGGCCCTGGCACAGGGTGCCCAGAGCAGCTGGGGCTGCCCCTGGATCCCTGGCAGTGCCCAAGGCCAGGCTGGACATTGGGGCTGGGAGCAGCCTGGCACAGTGGGAGGTGTCCCTGCCATGGCAGGGCTGGCACTGGATGGGCTTTGGGGTCCCTCCCAACCCAAACCAGTCCATAACGTTACCAACCCCAGGGTTGGTGGGGCAGCGGAGCAGGAAAGTGTCCATTACCCACCCTGAATAATCCTCTGCTTCCTTGTTTTAAAAAGTTGAATTTAAAGAGACATTAAATCTTTTTCCCTTTGAATTTTCCTTCTGATCTATGTGTAGGAATATTTCAGGGGTTGCACTGCACCAACTGGGAAGTAATCACATAAAACTCCTGTCAGAATTTCTTAGTGCTCCAGCTAATGAAAGGACAAATAAAATACCAGCATTATTGCCAACCTTTGAAAGTTGCCTTTCTGAGGAGTCCTTTTTAAGTGCTAATTAATCAAATCAGTGATATTTTTCCAGGGTCAGTGATTCATTACTGCTGCACTTGCCGAAAGTGAAGAAGGCTGAAATATTAAACTAAATAGATCATAATTCTTCCATAGATGGTCAAGCTGTGTTTGAGGCAGGAGCAGCGTTCTCTTGAGTCAAACCCATTCTGAATCACTTTTTTCTCCCTCTCTCCCTCCTTTTGATGGCAGGAGATGACATTAGGAGAAATTATTCCATGAACATCTGGCCAGCACTTGACCGGTGCAGAGGAGCAGTACCAGGGCCATCCTTCCCTGCTTCCAACCCCACAAGAGCCTGGATGGGACTAAGGTCACCACACTGCCACCAAGGCTCACCTCTCAATCCGAACCCTGGGGGGCTGCAAGGCTGTGGAAGGCACAGCTGGACTCAAGGCTGGAAGCAGAAACTGGCTTTTTGCTTGGATGGAAAACAGGGAGTGGATGAAACCTCATTCCAAGGACTTCCCTCCACCCTGGCATTCTCCCAGCTTTTCCAACTGTGTATCCGAAAGTAGTGCTGGAAAAATGGCGTCAAAAGGAAATGCAAAGAGAGCAATGATAGGAAAAGGCAGAGAGAGAGGACTGCTGGGAGATCCCAGAATGGTTTGGATTTGAATGGACCTCAAAGCCCACCCAGTGCCAGCCCTGCCCTGGCAGGGACACCTCCCACTGTCCCAGGCTGCTCCCAGCCCCAATGTCCAGCCTGGCCTTGGGCACTGCCAGGGATCCAGGGGCAGCCCCAGCTGCTCTGGGCACCCTGTGCCAGGGCCTGCCCACCCTCACCCTAGATTGGATTTCCTCCTAAAACCCAGTCTAGTCCCACCCTCTTTCTCTTAAAGCCGTTCCCCTGTGTCCTGTCCTATCATCAAGAGAGGTAAGAAACAGAAAGGATAAGTAAAACATGGGGGAAGATGGATGAATAAAACACATGAGAAGAGATGATGGGAAGAAAGTAATGAAACACAGAGAACAAGAAAACTCAGTTAAAAGAAAAACAAGTTTTAAACCATCTCACAAATGAACATTTCTTACATGAGGAAACCCAGGCTGGACAGAACTGGAAAGTTCCAGAGGCATCTTCAAAGTCAGTTGAAGCTCTGCACAGGAGGGGTGAATCACAGGATATCTGAGTTTGAAGGGACCCACAAGGATTGAGCCCAACTCCTGGGCAAAGGCAGGTCTGGAAAAGCTCCAACCCCACAGCTGAACTGGGAGAGGGAGGAACAGCAGCAGAGGTGATGGCAGCAGCACGTTAAATACAGAGTACATTTACAGGTAGATAAGGTCCGTGTGTGATCCCAGAACCTTGCCCTGATCAGCTGCACACGCCCGCCCAACACCAACCCATTGAATTTATCATCATAGTGCTGAGGAAACACACTCAGACATTAACCTAATGCAACTGAGCACGGGGAGGATTTGTCTTCATCAACACAATGGAATATTCAGGTCTCCCAGAGCCTCTGTTGGAGAAAACCTTTGTGCAATCTCAATGCCAATCTCAATGCCACAGAAACACAATTTAGGGGTTGACATTATGAGTTATTACAGGCTATTAGAGGAGGTTTTTTTCATTTCTTTTGTTAACTAATGCCTGTCCTCAGAACCAAAATTATATGCAGCAATTTCTCTCCACAATTGCACAGGGATGATCTAGAGATTGCCAAAAAACAAAAAGAGCCGGTGGGGTTTTCAGGGCAGCAAATGCTGTTCAAAACCTCCAACTTCAACAATCTTTGTGGCATTTAGGATTTGCCAGACACTCCACACCACCACAGGGAACACTACAAGGGATAATCATGGAATCCCAGAGGGTTTGGGCAGGGAAGGACCCTAAAGCCATGGGCAGGGACACCTTCCACTGTCCCAGGTTGCTCCAAGCCCCATCCAAGCAAGCAACAAACCTTTAAAATCTGTATAAGGAATCAGATGAGCCCAGTGAAATCAGGAAGGGGTTTTTTTCAGGAAGGAACACATAAAAGTTTACTTTTAGTGGAAAAAAAATATTGGCAGTGCTAAAGGCCCTGTGAACCCCCCTGTGTGGAAGGCAGATTTGATAGGATTGTTAAAATTAAAAGCAGAATGTACATATCCCCACTGCTTCTGTAATGATGATTCAAAGCCCTGGAATTGTTCTTTCTGGGTTTATTTCTCCCCGAGCCTGTTTGGAGCAGGTTTGGCTGCAGGCACAGAGACATTCCCACAGCCCCCCATGCAGAGAGCGTTAACATTTCCCTCCATGGGCACAAATCTCCTCCAGGCTCTGCTACACTCATGACTGGTAATTAAAAGATTCAGAAAACCTCCAGGACTACACCCACACACCCGAGAGCCACATGGCAACCTGCTGCTGCTGAGCCCTGATAATGGCCTAATTAATTTTCTGTAAGAGAACAAAGTAGAAAAATCACCTCCACAAACCAAGTCCATCTTTGCTGCTTCCCAGCATTCCCATGGCTGCGCTCAGGGAGGATGGACAAACACCCCAGGCCAGGGCAGATGGCCAGAGCTGGGCTGCAGGGGTTGGGTTTGGGCAGAGTTTATGGAGTTGTGACCTGTTCTTTCTTCAGGCCCAGCACCAGCATCCTCCAAGGTCAATCTTGGAATGGTTTGGGTTGGAAGGGACCTGGAAGACCATCTCACATCCCAGTGCCAGTGCCAGGGACACCTCCCACTGTGCCAGGCTGCTCCCAGCCCCAATGTCCAGCCTGGCCTTGGGCACTGCCAGGGATCCAGGGGCAGCCCCAGCTGCTCTGGGCACCCTGTGCCAGGGCCTGCCCACCCTCCCAGGGAGGAATAATGAGGATAAAGTTCCAATCCTCTGAAAAGAGGGATTGACCCTGAACTGCTGTTCATGCCCAAATTCTCCAGAGGTCACTCCCAACAGCCCACTGGACACGTGGCACCCCCAACATGTGGCACCTGGGGGCTCCTGGGCAGGTGGCACCAAGAGATGGGCGCCTCACCAAGAGTGCTGGGAGAAGGTCCAAATTAACACAACGTGGGAAAGGAAAATCCAAGCTGAAATGTTAGAATAATTTATACAAACCCTTTCCTTGGGCTTACAAATGGTCGTTATCTCCTCTCCAATCTGCGTAGCAGTGGCAGGGAAGGGATGAGAGCTCAGCTGAGCACTTTAGGGTAATGTTATTCATAAGCAAGGCTTATCTCTCTCAGTACAGCTTGCATATTTTTATAAATAACTGAATTCCTTAACCACTCACGGTTTGGGAGCCCAGAGATTCGTGTCTCACCTCGTTTCCTGGAGGAAATGGATTTATGGCCACTGTACAGCTGCCTCCTAATTAGTGCGAGGTTTTCAGCCAGCTGGGTTTGATGAACTCTCCGCAATATCGACTCTCCAGGTGTGAGGAGAACAGAGCCAGGCTCTGACACTCCCTGGGAATCCCAGGCAGCACAGAAAGAGGAGGGAATGTGCTGACACAGCACCTTCCTGCTCCATGCTCACTCAAGGAAAACCTCTCTCCATCCCGGGATCAGACCCTGCAAACAAAACCCCGAACATTTCCTTCCCCACATGGACACCGTGTCCTTCCATGCAAAAAAGGGGAGAATCCCAGCAATCCTGGAGGTATTCCTGGAACCAGACATGGCAACAGCTTTAAAACCTACACCTACAAAGAGGGTAGCTTTTAATTTGCTTTAAATGGCAGATTAAAGTAGGCCACTGTCACTGTGACTTTGTCTACTTCAAAATTTTTCATGGCTTAAAGTAGCAATTTATTGTTTTGTACTGAGAGCTTCCAAAAAGTCAAGCTGAGAGTGGTTCCCAGGGAATAAATCATCTCACTGCGATAAACATTTCCCTTAAAATTGCTTTTTCCACAGTTTATTAGACCTTTTATTTTGGAGGAGGCAGTTTCACAATTTTTTCTCTGTGATTGATAATTAAGCTCGTGTGGTTTGACTATTCCTGTGATTTCAAAGGCAAATCTTCATCTCGCCCACCTGACGCTCACCTACAACAACGTGTTCTATTTCAAAATAAGAGAACAACGGAAACATGGGAAGAATAGGAAAAGATTCTTCATGGAAAGGGCTGCCCAGGCCTGGCACAGTTGCCCAGGGCAGGGCTGGAGTCCTGGAAGCCAAGGCCAGGCTGGATGGGGTTTGGAGCAGCCTGGGACAGTGGAAGGTGTCCCTGCCCGTGGCAGAGGTGGAATGAGATGGTCCCGAAGGTCCCTTCCAACCCAAACCATTCTGGCTTTTATTTCATTTTTTACTTATCTAAGCTTAAGTTGATTAAACTTGGCCAACTTTTTGGTATTAACAAAATCACACAACAGAACTTCCTGCCCTGAGTTCTCCCACACTCGTGCAGAAAGGGCAGGCATGCCCAAGAATTCTCATCAAGAAAGGATTTTTCAAACGTAATAGGGAATGGCATCCTTAGTCTGTAATATGGGGAACTGAGGATAGCTGCAAGTCTTGTCCTGGCTAAGGCAGGGAATTTAAGATCCAGAAAGTTCCACTCAGACATCCGTAGCCCTCATTTTATGAAGCTGCTTTGCCATCTCCTGCTTTGTGTTCCTCACTGCCTGGCAGCATTGCAGCCTTTTCATACTTAGAATGGGCCATAACCACTGCAATCCAAATAAACCCATCTCACCTTTCAATAGAAACAATAAAAAGATAGATAAGGAACAAAAGCTAAGGGTTCTTTGTCACACGTTCATAAACGAATAAAAGTACATGATGGAAAACTCTCTGAAACAACATCCAATCACTGGTACTTATAAGAGACACATCACTAATGGTTCATTTAACTTTGCAATATCTTAAACTCCCTCATTTTGCGAAGCTGGAATTATTTATGAGACAGTTTATTATGAGCAGATTAATATTCATTGGACAGTTGGCAGAAGATGTATGCTCACATCTTGGGTTGTTTTGCAGGAGAACAGAGCCATCACTTTGGGAGCTGTGGACAGAGAACTGATTGCAATCAGTATTATCCAGGAGTTCATTAGACACTGGGGCAGGCTGTGGAAAGGCATCACTCAGGTAATCAGTGCCTGGTTGTGGGGCAGGGAGCAGCCTGCTGAGCCCGTGGTTTGTGGCCCACGCTCGCTGAGGAGCCGAGCTGGGAGGGAGGATGTTCATACTCTGATAGGAGAGAGCTGATTAGTGCTGATAGCTCTGCTTCACACAAACCTCGATGTAGCCAGTTCCTGAGGTATGTGGAAATATGTTCCCAACCTGGAAGAACCCAGTGTGGGTGCACAGCCTGCCAGGCTCCCCACACCTCCCCTCGCCTTCCCTCTGGGGTAACTGGGACACTGGAATTATTTACTGTGATTCCTGCAAGTTCAGTCCCTGCCTCTGCTCTCTCTCCAGTCACTGAAAACCCCGGCAAGTCAATAGAACAAACAGCACCAGGAATCTCCCAGCTGGGGATGCCCCAGGGCTGCGGCTCCGAGGATCCCCGCAGACCCCGACCGTGCTTGTTTAACTCACAGCGAGACACGCAGGCAAAAGCAGCGGGAGACACAGAGCATCTCAGGATAGGCGAGACAGCGCAACACGAGCAGGGGATAAACACGCTCGGGGATTTGTTCCATGTGGGGTGACAGGTGGGAACGGGAGGGAGCGAGAGCTCACCTCCAGCAGCCACCACAGCTCCCTGTGCCCAGGGCCCCCAGCCCACAGAGAGCCCAGCCCACCCTCTGGCTCAGCCCCAGCACCTGCCCGCGCCCAGGGCTTGCTGTCCCTCTGTAAAGAAAGAGTTTTTAGGAGTCCCCCTCACCATTAATACCTGTTACTTATTTGCCTGGTGCTAACAGAGCTGATGCAGATGCCGAGCAGGATGCCTGCCCCACACGGCTCCAGCAGATCACGGCAATCACACGGAAAATAAAAGAACCCCGGCCCCAGTGCCTGCCCCCCATCACTTGAGAGCCATCGGGGTGGGGACGGCAGGAAGAGCAGACGTAAAACTGTCACATCCAAACAGACACTGCAGCAGCGCTCTCACCGAGAGACAGCAGGAACGAGTAAAACAGGCCTTGGATCGATGAAAAAAACCATTTGTGCTCTGGAAGTTGTGCGATTCAGAAGTCTCACAATGACAGAGGCTCCCTCACGCGTGCCGTGACTGCTGCTACCTTTTGTTATTCGCGGCTGCTTTGCTCAAGCCTTGCACTCGCTTCTGTCAGCCCGACAGCAGCGGGACCCTCCTAATGAGCCTCTGCTGTCCGTGGGGCTCACCTTCCTCACTCGCCCACCATGAGGACGGAACATTCCCGCACATGGGGCACAGAGCAGCCCCTCGACACACCTGCACAGGGAACTTCCCTGGCAAACGCAGCCCCTCTCCCCGGGACTCCCAGCAAAGCTCACCCACCCTGAGGTCTCCTCTCAGCGCTGCGTTTCCGGCACCGCTTCACAGCCGGCCGCACGGATCGGCCCGTGGATAATTACCTGATGGCACCTAATTAGCGATGGAGCCGCCAACGAAGCCACCTCGGAGCCTTCACGGGGCCTCACGCAGAGAAATCAAAGGTGGCTGTGGCTCCATCAGAGGGAACTGCACTGCACCCCCAGCCACGGCTGCAGCCTCAGCAGCACAGCCCGAGCCACACAAGGGCGTGCTCAGGAGGAAAACTCATCAAAGTTACATTTCCTGAAATGGCAAATTTAAAACTTCCTGTCCAGTTCCAGCATTGGGCATCTTTAGGAAACTTGTGACTCAGTATCCAAACTGCTGCTGCCCTTTTTCACACACTGCTGTGGGCTGGAAGGGACCTCAGAGCCCACCCAGTGCCACCCCTGCCATGGCAGGGACACCTCCCACTGTCCCAGGCTGCTCCCAGCCCCAATGTCCAGCCTGGCCTTGGGCACTGCCAGGGATGGGATTCATCTCCTGTACCCTTGAGCACAGACCCAGTCTAACTGTTCACTGTATTTTGCCTTTTTTTGCTTCTCCTCACTCTGCCAGGTCCAGGCTGGACCTGACACGGGCAGCCATGGGCAGCTCCAGCCTTGTGCCAATAAAATCCCAACCAGCTGCTGCTGAAGCACCGTCCTCATGTTGTTCCTCCACACAGCATCATTTTTATGGGCCAGAAGTGAGGCCCAGAACCCCCTGGCTCATGCTGCCATTCCCACTGTTCTCCTGCCAGCCCTGCTCCTCCCCACACATGCAGCAGAAAAGGAATTTCACCACATCTTCATTGTTTAATGTCCAGTTAGGGTCATTGGGGTCAGTGCTTCACCTGGAGCAGTGCAAAGATCATTCTCATTTGGAACTTTTTTTTCCATTAAGCTTGAACACACAACTTGAGAAAGGACCCTCCCCACGTCATCCCCTCTCCCAAAACCAGAGGGGTTTGGGGAGTCAGGAAAAGGCACAGAGCTACAGAAAACTAAAATTAAAAACCCATTGCATGCTCAAATGACGTTCTAATTTCTTATCATATTAACAATGTAGAAAAAAATTGGGGTTTTTCCACCACCATCATCACTTGTGATTCCCGGTCTAAACCCAGTCATAACATTATTCCCTGAGAATCTTTGAAACCAGACAAGTTAATATATGTACAGGAAAAATCAACACACCTTTGAGTCTCCTAATGAGCCCAGAGCTTTTGTAATAAGCCTATTTTTGGTCTGGGTATTTATAACTATCCCACCCTAAACTGAAAAGAAAGAGCAGTTTATAAATTAAGCCAGTGTTTGCATAAAATATGTGGCGGGAGCTAATGCTAATGAGTTCATGAGAGCATTGTACCCGAAAGGAAAAGCAAACAGCACTCACTGAGTGGCCAAAATTCTGAATTTGGGGAGTGGTTTCCTTCACCACAGAACTAAACACCCCAGAGCAGCAGGGACAGGGAGCACTGCAGGGCCCCTCGCCCACCACAGAGCACCAGGGACACATTTCAGACAGCCTTGAGCCAGAACTGATCCCAGGTCACTTCCACGAGAGTGCCAGCCACGGGCAAGGCACAGACAGCACTGGGAGAAGAGGGCAGGCCCCAGGAGGGGCTGACACCGCCCTGGCACCTCGAACAGGTGGCATTCAGCATCCCTCCAGCACGGAATCCTGCGGCAAAATCAGCACCAGCTCCCACCCTGTGGGTGGGACCCCTGTGGGTGTCGCCCCTGTGGGTGTCACCCCTGTGGGTGTCACTGGGGCTGGCCCCTGGCAGGGAAAGGTGGGAAGGGTTTTGCTCACGGGGTTTTGTTCTGCCTTAGGGACTCTCAGCTCCTGGAGCAGGGAAAGGATCTTAATTGCCTGAGGAGCTGGCAGGGAAAAAAAACCCCAAAACAACCCCCTTTCTGTTCAGAATGGGTTTTTAAGTGGCAGAGTCATTGTTGCTTTAATCTGTTTTTCCTTTACACAGTGTGACAGCTGTCAGCAGCCAGGAGGGTGAGAGACCAGGGTGCCAGGCAGTGTGACACTGGTCACCGTGGCTCTAGGGCACAGCATGACACCAGGCTGGGGCTGTGTGTGCAGGATTTGGTCCTTTTACACCTTTAATTTAAAGGTTTCTTGGCTGTTTGCTGCTTCTTGTGATTCCAACAACCCACACATTTCTCTAAACCTGGATTAAGAACAGCTGAGTGTCCCAGGAGTAAGAGAGTGCTCTCACGGGGGCCTGACCTCAAAAGAATCATTCTGCAGGGCTGAGTGGAGACATTTAAAAGCCTTAGCTGGTCCCAAAATTAACCCTGGAGCCCCCAGCTCCCCCCAAGCCTGTGCAGCACTCCCAGTCCCCTGACCCATGGCTCCATCTCCCTCCTTCCCCATCCCACCCCTGTGTACAGGCCTTTTCTCCTTCACCCTGGGCTGCTGCTCACATTTCCTGCCCTCCATTCAGCAGCACCATCACTGTTTATCTCTGCAAAATATTTGTAATTTGTATCAAAATAGTAATTTGTATAGGAGTTGTAATTTGTATAGACATTGTGATTTGTACAAAAACACATTTCCTCCAGCAAATACTTTGCTTGGCTTTTATGTTTTCTGGGTTTGAAGCACAATGCACACCCCCACTGCAGATCCACTGTTTCCTTCTGAATTCCTAAAAGGCAGAAAAATGGTTAAGGATTTGTAAACTCCTCTCCTATATTTTCAGAAGTGGAAAACAAATGAAGTGAGTTTCATTTCAGGAGGGTTTGTTTTTTGCAAATATTCCCCAGGGCAAAATTTTGATGCAGCAGCAGCAGAGTCAGGTTGTCTCACGCATGAACAGCATCATATATATAAATATATATAAAAATACATATCTCTTAGGTTTTGATGTTTAAAATCATCCCAGCAATGGTCTCAGTTTCCTCTGCTGCATTAATTCCCAGCTGAACACGTGCTGTGGCCACGGGCTGCCGGGTCAGGAGCATGGATGGACATTTCCCTCCTTTTCCCATCATCCCTCCTGCATTCCCAAAGCCTGGCTGGCTGCAGCCCAGCCCCCGACTGACGCCAGAGCCCTGCCTGGAGCCCTGTGCAGCTCCAGCCCTTCCTGCGGTGGGTGTCGTTCATTATCCCTGCCATTAATTGTGAATGAACCAGCAGCTGCTCGGTGCTAATGAGGCACAGCACAGAGAATTCTCTGGGTGGGTGCAGCTCCGGGCTTGGCAGCGTGCCTGGAACTCATGGAATCGCAGGGAACTCATGGAATCACAGCGTGCCCGCCTGGGAAGGCACCTGAAACCCCATCCACCTTCCCCTAGCCCCAGTTGCTCCAAGCCCCATCCAACCCGGCCTTCAGAGCTCTTGGAAGGAATTTGGCTCAGCAGAAGCAGAGGTCTAAGGTGAGTTTAGCTTTTTCTTGAGTCATGGCAACAATTCATGCACTGACTGTGTGCTTTTAGGTGGGAAAAGCAGGAATACACATTCATTCCAGGTACATTCCCTACTTTTAGAGTTAACTGTAGTGTCCATCGAACTGAGAGTAGGTTGAGGTGGGATACTGGGATGGAATTGTTCCCTGGGAGGGTGGGCAGGCCCTGGCACAGGGTGCCCAGAGCAGCTGGGGCTGCCCCTGGATCCCTGGCAGTGCCCAAGGCCAGGCTGGACATTGGGGCTGGGAGCAGCCTGGCACAGTGGGAGGTGTCCCTGCCAGGGCAGGGCTGGCACTGGGTGGGCTTTGAGGTCCTTCCCAACCCAACCCATTCCATGATCCCCCGTGCCCTTGTCACAATGCCTGCAGGTCTTTGAATCACTCCCATGTCCCTGGGCACAGTGTTAGAACACCATAAAGAACCAGGAGATGAAGAAAACACAGGGATTTATGGATTGGAGACCCCATGGAGCTGAGCAGGAAGCCCAGCTGGCAGCACTGCCGGTGACATCCGTGTGTCCCAGGGAGCTGGGGACCCTGCAGAGGCCCTGCCTGGTGCTTTGTCACTGGGGGGGTGCTGGGGGCCAAGTCCTGCCCTCCAGCTCGGGGGCAGAGCCCAGGCAGGGACAGCTCTGAGCTGTCTGTTCAGGCTGCTCCTAATTCCCTCTGGGGACCGGTCAGTGCTGCCCCCAGCTCAGCACTGCCCTAACTGACACTGGTGCCCATTGACAAATTCAGGTGCTCTGGGTCAGCACCCCGTGTGCTCTCCTGGAAATGTCATTCTGGGGCAGGTGAGGGGACACTGAGTGTGGCAGGAAGCCCCTGGAGTCACAGGCAGAGCAGAGGCCTGGAGTCATGAACCAGCCCAGACACTGCACTGTAAATAATGGAGAGATCAGTGCAATTAATTAATGTGAAAAGAGCCAGCAGCTCCCACTTCATGTGTGTTTATGTCTACACATACTAATAACCATATACATAGAGTATATATATTTGTTACATATATATCTGGTATATATATTTATTTTATATATCTGGTATCCATATTTGTTATATATATATCGATGTGGTATATATATTTGTTATATATATATCTGGTATCTATATTTGTTATATATATCGATGTGGTATATATATTTGTTATATATATATCTGGTATATATATTTATTTTATATATCTGGTATCCATATTTGTTATATATATCAATGTGGTATATATATTTGTTATATATATATCTGGTATATATATTTATTTTATATATCTGGTATCTATATTTGTTATATATATCGATGTGGTATATATATTTGTTATATATATATCTGGTATATATATTTATTTTATATATCTGGTATCCATATTTGTTATATATATCAATGTGGTATATATATGTTATATATATATCTGGTATATGTATTTATTTTATATATCTGGTGTCTATATTTGTTATATATATTGATGTGGTATCTATATTTGTTATATATATATATGGTATATATATTTTATATATCTGGTATCTATATTTGTTATATATATCAATGTGGTATATATATTTGTTATATATATATATCTGGTATATATATTTATTTTATATATCTGGTATCTATATTTGTTATATATATCGATGTGGTATCTATATTTGTTTTATATATATATGGTATATTTGTTAGATAGATAGATAGATACATGTAGCACACATGCAAGGGGGGTTGGGGCTGACTGGTTAAGAACTGGGCTCAGTGGTTTCAGAGGGCTCCTCCAACCTAAACTATCCCATGTGTCTGTGCTTAGAGAGGTTTTCCTCTGAAATTCTGGTGACCAGCAGCAGCACCTTACAATACATAAACAGACACCTGTAAATGAACACCTCTGGGCAAATGCAGGTTAAGGTTCTATTTAACCAGGCTTTTACAGACAACTGGGACCAGGACCAGAGGAGACACTGCCTGGATTATTGCAAACAAAGGAATGCTTTACCAGAGGGTCCCTGTGGGTCGCTCCCAGCTCCAGGCATTCCCTGATTCCCCAGCTGCCAGAGGAGCCTCAGCAATGCCATTTGTAGGACATCCAGCCCAAACGGGAGCCCGAGGGAAGCAGCACGAGCTGCTCCTTCCTGACACTGATCTGAGCAAAACGAGACAAACCAGGAACGTTCCCTTTTCCAGGAGTGGAACTGCGGCACTCCTGACAGGTTCACTGGGCTCGGCAGCCAAACCACCTCCCTCTAACTAAGGAACATTTCCCCAGGAACATTCGCCTGTCTACAGCAACTGAAGATGTCAAGTGAAGCTGAAAAATTTCTGCTGCAGCACAGGAGTTTAATTCCTGACTGGTTGTCATGATTTCAGACTGACAGGGAGCAGGTTTGGATGGGATATTGGGCAGGAATTGTTCCCTGGGAGGGTGGGCAGGCCCTGGCACAGGGTGCCCAGAGCAGCTGGGGCTGCCCCTGGATCCCTGGCAGTGCCCAAGGCCAGGCTGGACATTGGGGCTGGGAGCAGCCTGGCACAGTGGGAGGTGTCCCTGCCATGGCAGGGGTGGCACTGGATGGGATTTGGGGTCCCTTCCCACCCAATTCTATAATTCTGTGATTTACAATGGCTTTTCAACAACTAAAGATCCAGACCTCCAGTTTACCTTTTCTTTGTATCAAATATCTTTGATGACCTCACTTAACAGGAGATCCAAGTGAGGAGTTTTTGGGGCACAGTACAAGAGTTTGATGAAATAAATTTTTTGGCAATAAATAAAATTCTAAATTGGAATGTCTTGGTTTCTGTGTTGCAAAAGATCTTTGAAATACTGGTTCTTTTTTTTTTTTTCAATTCAGAAGGACATCAAATTTGCCAGGTAATGTCAAAATGAAAAGTATAACAGTTTTTTTCTGCTTTTTGGGGAAATAAAGCATCATGGAATCACTTTCTCCTATTTAAATACCATGGGGCAATGAGAGCTGGTGCCCTCAGAATGCAAAGCAGGGAAACACTTAGATTAGAACAATTAGTGCAAAAAACATCTGCATCCCTTGTTAACCATAGGGACCATCCAGCAAAAGTGATTTTTTTTTTTTAACGTTAATTGGAATTCATTAAAATAACTTTGCTTCAAAGTAAACATTAAAGCCATTTCTAAGCTTTTTATTTCCATGTTTACTTCATCAGCTTCCATCTGGTTCAGGCTCTCCTGAACAGCGGCTTGGAGGGACAGACTGGACTTTAAAGGAATCATTGCTGCGGCTAAAAGGCTCCAGCTGCTCCCACAGCCCAGCCCCGCCTGCTCCCGAGGTGACACTGGGGGGTCACACGGAGCCTTTTCCTCCTGAGGCACTGCAGGTGCATTATTTAGGAAGGAATTGTTCCCTGGGAGGGTGGGCAGGCCCTGGCACAGGGTGCCCAGAGCAGCTGGGGCTGCCCCTGGATCCCTGGCAGTGCCCAAGGCCAGGCTGGACACTGGGGCTGGGAGCAGCCTGGCACAGTGGGAGGTGTCCCTGCCATGGCAGGGCTGGCACTGGGTGGGTTTTGGGGTCCCTTCCCACCCAACCCCGTCTGGGATTCTATGATTCTACACAGAACTGTGATTCCACAAAGACGCTGCTGCTCCTGTGCCTCCCAATGCCAGGGTGGAATCACCGCTGAGGTCTGCCCGGACAGGGCAGCCAGGGTATGGATACCAAACGTGGAGCTTTGCGTTTGTAATCCCTGGAGTACAACGTGCCTGTGGAATCATCCCCCCACACGCTAATTCCCAGCCCCAGCCTGCGGGCAACAGCGAGGGAAAGATCAAAGAGAGAGCTCCAGTTCCATTCTGCATCCTGGCGCGTCCCCGTGCCCCGAGGAACATCCTCAGTGGGGCCCCTCATCCTCCCCGCGTCTGCAGAAAGGTTACAAGAGAGAAGGAGACAAAGAGAACATCAGAGGCAAAATCCCCGGTTAACACCGGGGTGCCACTGCCTGCAGTTCCGTCTGTGACAGCGACAGCCTGGGGGATGTCCCCAGCCCAGAGGGTCAGAGCTCAGCTCTCCCTCCCCGGGGGCTCTCCCTGGTCCGCACCCGGAGCATCCTCCTGCCCCTTCCCGAGCTCCTCCTGCCCCTTCCCGAGCTCCTCCTGCCCCCCTCGCAGGGGCCTGGTTTCCCCCCACCCTGAGGGTGAGGATGCCCTTCCAGGAATCCTTTCCCGGGCTGGCTCTGGGATGGGAGCCTGCAATATTCCCTGCCCTGCAATCTCCACAGGGGCCAGCCTGTGCCTCGCAGAGCCTTCACGAGCACGAAGCGCTCACAGAAAGTGCTGAAAAGTGACAAAAGCTGAACTCTAATTCCTTCCAGGATGACACATTATTACAAGGGTATTAGCTGAGGTTTCCAATTTTCCTGGTGTCTCCGATTTAGGAAACCAATGGAAAGATTTCCAGACACTGCATATGAATAATTTATCCCTCGCTCGATTCATCTCTGGAAGTCTTCCCTATTTCACCAGGATCAAGCAAATGTCACATCACACCACAAAGGTAAATGAGTACATTTATAGCTAAAAGCCATTTTGAGACAGGTTAATGCCCAGTAAATCTCTAAATGTGGAGCTGTGAACCCCGGGTCTGTATGAGGTGGAAGCTTCCCATGACTGGTGGGGACAGGATGCCAGGGGTGGGAGTTGATCCATCGCTGCTGATTTGGGCTGAGAATCAATGAAACTGCTCAACACCAGGCACTTGGAACATCACAAATGGCATTAGGAGGTCAAATTCAGGTTTAGAGCCCACTTTTACTTCCTGATCTCCACAAGTGTTGACACTCACGAATGAGGGGTTTGGTACGGAAATGAGGCGTTGGCAGGAGGGCATTTCCCAGCAGGACCCTGCAGTCCAGGAGCAGCCCTGAAGGCAGGAGCAGGACAGGGTGAATGGAGATATTTGCTCACACGGTGGCATTTCAGTGACACTTTCTCCTGAAAATGAGAACCAGAAGGAAATTCCCACCGAGCAGGCTGGCAGTGCTCATTTTCCCAGAATCCTGGACTGGGTCAGGCTGGGAGGGACCCCAGTGGGGCGTCTGCTCCAGCAGGGCCATCCCAGAGCACAGGGCACAGGACTGTGTCCAGAGGGGTCTGGAATATCCCCAGGAGGAGACTCCAGCCCTTCTCTGGGCTCTGTCCAGGGCTGGGCACTGCCCAGGGCAGCAGTTCTGCCTCCTGTGCAGGGCAATCGCTGGGCTCAGGCCCTGCCCCTCCCAGACCTGCTGGCAATTCCTTTCCCAACACCCCCAGGAGACATTTGATCCATCTGCACTGGGAGCAACGAGGTCACTGACCGTTCAGAGAGACAGAATCACCTTTTTTGTTCCAGCAAAACTTTCCTGGTGTGATGATTCAACACTTCACAGTGAAACTCTGCTTGCTGGAAGCCTTCAGGATGGATTTAGTGTTGCATCATTAGAGGGCTCTAATTCAGTGGGAGAGGAGACAGTTGAAACATCACCTTGGATTTGCACCTGGTTGTTACGGCTTGAACTCAGAGACAGCGAAGGTTCCCAGGAAATCTGCCTGGGGAGAGGTCTGGGAGCGCAGCTGTGGCTGTAAACAGCAAACCCAGACAGCTGCAGAGTGGAGCAGCCCTCTGCATCCTCCGCTGCATCCTCCGCTGCGTCCCACCTGGCAGTTATTTTACAATAGCAGGAAATGTGGAAGTAAAGCCCTTGCTTTGAGATTAATGCTGGGGAGATCGATGCTGAGGATTATTCACCCATAAATAAAATTCCCCTGAAGTCACTGAGTCTGCAGTGGTGCACAGTAGAGCCTTCCCTGCAGCTGGAATGGGATCCTGCTGGAGCACTCCCACCGTGGGCTGGCTGCTCCTTCCAAAGGCTCCATCCAAAGGCTGCCTGGGAAGCACAGACACATTTCACCGAGAGAGTCAGTTGGGAATTGTTATTTCCCAGAGAACTGTTGGAAATTCCAGTTGTTTCGGAGAGAGGGGTGTCCAGTCCCCCCAGCCCCATCACCTCCTGACCCCTCCAGCCGTGGTGCTCTGGCAGAGCAGCTCCCTGACAGAGGGGGCAGCCAGGCGGGGCCGGGCTCTGCTCCCAGGGAACAACAGGACAAGAGCAAACAGCCCCGAGCTGTGCCACGGGAGGTTTAGATTGGAGATTGGGAAAGTTCCTTCATGGAAAGGGTGCTCAGGCATTAGCACAGTCTATCCAAGGAGTCCCCATCCCACAATCCGGGAGGGATTTAAGTGTGGCTGTGGCACTTGGGGACATGGAAGCCGTGGGTTCTTTGATTCCAAGCACACACCTTCATTCTTTGACCTCTTAAAGCCACTTACCCAGAGCTTCTCATCCCAGATTTCCCTCTAGGGCTGAGGCTTCCCTGTTCAGTTCAGTTCCTGGGATGCAGGGAGCTGACCGCAGCTCCCTGAATGAAACCTCTCTAATTTTTCCTTTGTACTTAAACTCCTTCAATTCAATATTTTTGCAAGTCTGAAATTTGTTTTGAAATAATAAGCTGAATGCATCTGCAGCTGAGAATGTTTGGCTGCCAACACTTACTCAGACTATTAAAGGAAGTTTTTTAAAATAACAGCTTTTTCTGACTTCAGCAGCATAATTAAACATACGCTCTTAGCAGAGCTCACCTGCAGTGGCACCTGCTTGCAGCAGATTAAAGCTCTCAACCATGTATTTGAGAGAAAAGCCAACCTAGCAGGGAGAATGAGCCCTCCTGCTGGAACCGAGGGCATAAAGCTGCCTTTAAAGGAACAGGGGAGAGGTTTGGGGCTGGGGAAGGGAGAGGAGCAGGCACATGCCCAAGAAAATGCTGGCAGAGCCACCACCAAGGGGTTCTGGAACAGGAGTGACCCAGAGATTAGACTGAGATGGGAGATTGGGAAGGAATCCTTCCCTGAGAGGGTGGGCAGGCCCTGGCACAGGGTGCCCAGAGCAGCTGGGGCTGCCCCTGGATCCCTGGCAGTGCCCAAGGCCAGGCTGGACACTGGGGCTGGGAGCAGCCTGGGACAGTGGGAGGTGTCCCTGCCCATGGCAGGGGTGGCACTGGGTGGGCTTTGAGGTCCTTTCCCACCCAACCCATTCCAGACTCCCCAAATTCCAGGCTCAGCATGACCCCTCCTCCCCAGGACCCTGCCTCCTTGTGATGATCCTCGAGGTCTTTTCCAGGCTCCCCGATTCCACGATTCTATTTTTCCCTGCAGAGACACACACGAGCTGAGGAGGCTGTGCCAGAACCCTCTGCCTTCTGCTGTGATTTAGTTGTGCAACAGCCCAAGGGAGAGCGAGAGAAATCCTCCCACCGCATTCCGAAGTTCAGAGCAGAGACATGACAACGAGGATAAACAGGTATTCGCAGGGAAAAATAGCACCTCGTTTTCCTTATCTCTCTTTAAAGTGGCAGCAGGAACAGAAGAAGTGAAAGGATGCCCTTTAGAGCAAGCACAGCCCTTCCCCTGCTTTGTAAGGGAGCGAGCAGCTGCCCTGACAACGAGGGGAGAATAATGGGCTGAGAAACCATAACATGGAGCTTTTTGCCATTTGTTCATTTGAAGAATGAAAAGAGGTGGATGAAGAATTCTCTCCCCAGTCTGTTTAAAAGCTCTGCTCACCCCCTCAGCAGTTAACTCCTTTCTGCTCCAGTGCAGGGAAAGATGCCTCCTTCTCAAGAGCCCTGGGAGCATTGGGAGTGTCTCTTTTAGGGGAATTTGGAGATAATGTCGTCATTGCTTTCTTTTCCCTGAAAAGTTCAAAGTTTTCAGCCAATTCTCACTGTGTTTTTCTTGGCTGTGACATTTGAATTTCTGAAGGCAGCTGAGACTGAAGATGTTGACAAACCTCCCCACTCATCACTTTATACAAATGCTTTAACATAATCCAAGGTGTTTTAAAACCTCCTTACAGGAAAACCCCCAAACCCTGGTTTGTCCTGAATCTCCAAGTGCAGCTTTCCTTCCCCTTCAGATGGAAAAAGCCCAAGATCTTGAGATCTCCAAGCTTGGCATCACATTTAACCCCTTCACCTCACTGACCCTTCTCTTGAAAGGACTGAATGTGGCATATTCAAAGACAATATTGAAGATTTTTTGCCATTGCATGGGCAGGAGCTCCCACAAAGCCTCCGTGCCATCTGGAGCTGTTATTAGGCAGTTAGGAGCAGTGTCACGGGGATGATGGGTGATCCCACAGGGAAAGCCCAGCTGGCTGCACACATCCGGAACGTTCAGGCTCTGTAAAACAGGGCTGGGACTGTGGAGAGCGAGGCTGCAGTGAGGTGGGTCCCACAGGGCCCCTCGGTGCTCCCAGGCACTCCCAGGGCTCAGCCTGCAGCTCCAGGCCAGAGCTGCTCCAAAGCCTCGTCCCTCCCCAGACCCCTCCTGGTGTTCTCTGGAAGCTCCACAGGTGACACCTCTGCCCACCCAAAGCCTCCCCTCGCCCAGGCTCTGGCCAGGGAGGGTCAGTGCTGGGGTGGGAGCCTCGGGCAGCACTTTGGGCTGGAATCAGGCTCTGGAAGGGCTCTGCAGGGTGGTCTAGCCCAGGCCAACAAGGCACAGAGGACCTAAGTGGCCTTTCTGCCTCAGCCAGGGGTCCTGGCACTTGTGTCCCACTGCTAAACCAAGCTCTCACGTGCTGGGATGAAAAAGGTACAAGGTTTAGGGTGGACACGAGAAGTTCCTGGGCACTGAGCTCTGAACAGACACCCCACAGCCCCAGAGCTGCTTTGCAAATACTGTCCTGCCCCTCTCAGCACTTGTGTTTTATCTCTTGTCTCCAGGCTCTGCCTGGCCCAGGAGCAAAGCTGAGATCCTTGACACAGGAGGACAGATTTATCCCAAGCCCTGCTGAAACAAATGGTGACGCTCTTTTAACTCCGCATCTGCTCCCCCATTATTCCTGGGATGCTGGTGCAGAGGGAGCAGTAAATCCCTGTTAGCTGGGACTTGCTGTGGCTATGAAGTTTATAAATCAGCCAGGCACGGCCCCGTGCTGCATTATTAAAGATCTGTTATTACACTGCATTTCTGAGCTCAGATAAACCCCACCAAGCAGCTGGGGCCTGTTTGCCCGGTATTAGACTTTCTGATAAGCAAAGAAAAAGTGATATTAAAATATCCTGCGAAGAAATTTCTTGTAATATGAAGATGAAGCAGCAGATAACAGAGCCACCTATAAAAGATTTTCTTTGTATGGCTTTGGAAGTAACTGATAAAAGTTGCTGATAGTAGAATCCCACCCTCCCCTTTGCTGCTTCTCCCTTTAAAGCCACAGGAGAGATTCAAGGAGGAGTCTGCAAAGTGCAGAGCAATCCCCCCAAGGAATCATTCAGCTCTGCAAAGCATCTTCAGCAGAAACCCTTCGAGCTCATTGATGCAGTATTGCCATCAAATTTCATTTAGCAGAAGTCAGATGGAAAAAAATTCTGCATCTCTACAGGCTGGGCTGCAGAGCAGAAGGAACAGAGCCAGAAGATGGCTTGGGTTGGAAGGGATCCTTCAAGGATCCTTTAAGGTCACCTACGGCCACACCCTGCCATGGGCAGGGACGCCTTCCTGTCCAGCCTGGCCTTGGGCACTGCCAGGGATCCAGGGGCAGCCCCAGCTGCTCTGGGCACCCTGTGCCAGGGCCTGCCCACCCTCCCAGGGAACAATTCCTTCCATATATTTATCCTAAAATTCCCCTCTTTCAGTTTGAAGCCATTCCCTGTGTCCTGTCCCTCCATGCCTTGTCCCCAGTCCCTCTCCAGCTCTCCTGGAGCCCCTTTAGGCCCTGCAAGGGGCTCGGAGCTCTCCCTGGATCCTTCTCCGCTCCAGAAGGAGCGGAGTGAAGCTGCACAGCCCCAGGACAGGGAATTCACACCTGAACAAGCCCTCGTTTGTTTTGCAAACAGCAGCTCTTGTTATCCCGAGGAGAGCAGGGGAGGAAAAACCAGCTCTGCTTTCCCGAGCGCTTTGGTATCATTCCCCCAGCCCGTGTTCCTTCCCTGTGCAGGAAAACCCTCGGAGCTGTCAGCACGGGCTCGTACAGCCACAGAGCCTGGCAGCGGGACAAAGGGCCGAGCTCGCTGCTCTAAATTCCCATTAGCTCCTTTGGAAAGTGTGAAAGGAATGGCAGGCACCCGGCCAAGTTCTGCTTGGAAATGGGCTTTCCTAGGGAAACCACGGAGCTGCTGCTGGAGCTGCTGGCACCTGGCCCACTGCCCCCAAATCAGAGCTGCTGGCACCTGGCCCACTGCCCCCACATCCCGCCTCGGCACCCACCCAGGCCCGGGAATGGCAGAGCAATAAACCCTCCACCTGAAGGAAGACAGCACTTGCCATTCCCAGATTTCCAAGGTGAAGGACAGCTGGAGATGGATTCAGAGCCGGTGTTTCCCTCGGTGGCGGTGTTTGATGTGTTGAGAGATGGAGTTTCCCACTCTTCCACCAGGAGTTGAGGCTGGATTTTAAATCCACTGCATGGCACACAGCTACTGGCTTCCTTCATTCTGTGTTACCTCCAGGCTGTCTCCCTGTGTGCCCATTTCCCACCCATCCCTCATTTGCTGGTGACAGCAGCCGGGGTCATTAACGCTGCCATGTGCAGGGACAGCTTCCAGCAGCAGCGAGAGCAGCTCTGCCTGTGCCCATCTGCCCGAAGATTTCTTCAAACCCAGGAATTTTGAGTCATTTATGGCTGTTTTCCCGTGATACAGGTGTGTTATTGATCTGTTTAATCTAAGTGGCTTCACAGAAGGAAATACTTCTCTTTTTTGTGCTGCTGCTTTATGGCTCTCCCTAGCACAAGAATGTGCTGCCTATTACCTTAATTGACTGATTTTTAAACAAGTTTCAGTCTAGCTAGAACAAAACTCATTTCAAAAGCCTTGACCAGCTTCAAGTTTGCTCCTCTTCCCCATCTCAGGACATCTCTTGCTCATTCTTGTCCAAGGGTGAGAACTTCTCCTGTGAAGTTTGAGGGCTGGGCAGTGAAACTGCCGACATTTGCATGAGGCAATCTCTGCCCTGCTCCATGCAAAAGCCACAACATTTAGGTTTAAGCTGCCAGTCTCATTAGCTCAGAGAATATTTTCCTCCTCCTGGAGCCAATAAAGATGCTGCTGCTGAAGGCAGAGCAAAGTCCAAAGGAGATTGTCATAAGTCTTTTAATCTTCATGACTTTTTCTTTTTTTTCTAACTGTGATGTATCAAAATGAACTCAAACCTTTGGTGTCCCACAAAGGAGAGCCTGGATGCATTCTCCAAAGGAGTTTTTCCCTGTAATGAGGGGCACAGAATAACCAACCACCAACAGAATCCAGCCCCTTTAAAATGAGAAGACAAGACTGTGAGTGCTTTGTTAAGAATAAAATGTCCTCACCTCTGAAGAGTCAGGGCTGGTGCCTTGGGGCAGTCAGGCCCTGACAGCCACAGGAGATCACAGGTTACCCGGGGGGCTGCCCAGATGAACACACTGAGAGCCGATGTGGAGCCCCCGGGATGGGCGCTCAGGTGGGCACGGGGCAGCACCCAGGGAGGGGCTGCTGGGCACAGGGCTTCTCCTCTGTCAGGGAGCCGGGGCTCGTGCCCCTGCTGCACCCAAGGCTTGCTCTGGGCAGGCAGTGGGAGCTCGTTCCCTGAGCTCTGCAGGAGCTGGGAGCTGCAGCTGCACAGGGCGAGATCCCTCTGCAGGGCCCAGGGAGAGCTGGCCCCGGCCACCCCGCAGGGCTGGCAGCCCCTGGCCACCCACACCTGACACCAGAGCCCACGGGCCCTGCTCAGGTTGCTCAGACAGCAGAGAAGGATTTCCACCCATTTCTGTTAGAAAACTGCAGCAAAGTCTCAGTGCTGGCACTAAAACCCAACCAAACCTCTCACTTCTCACTCGACCACAGCTTTATTCTTCAGCTGCTGCACATAATACAGACCCTGGTGCCATTCCTGCTTTAATCTGGCTTTTCCTGCACATGCAGGAGCTGCTTCGGTTCCACATTCCAGTGTGGCAGAGGAGCCGAGGGAAGGCTCTGGGCCAGGCACGAGGGACATGGAGCTGATGGGGATGATCCTGGTCAGATTTATTGCTAATACAGAGTCTAAACATTGCCAGAGCAGCACCTAAACAACAAATAATCCATTACAAAGGACTATTTCCTCTTTCTGGTGACACCAGTGCATTTCCCACTTTCAACAGGGGGGTTCACATAAAGTACTTGAGGAACATCCCCTCAGAAGCTCCGGAGGGCAGACCAGACTTGTCTTGATTTGCTCCTGATTTACACCAGCATCAAGAAAGAATCAAACCCAGAGCCTAAACACCACTAGAAGATTTTTTTTTTCCCCCCAAATAAATATACTTTCAGAGACGTTTTATCCACTCTCAGGAGCAATTAACTTTTCTTTGGACTCTTACATCTCGAAAATAGCAAATTTAGCATCATCCTTAGCATAGAATGAAGTGAGAACAAAACCTTATGGAAAGACAAATGGCAGCACGGGGGAAGAGCCCTTCTGAGCTGTGTTGCACATTCTCCTTCCTTACCACAACCCTGCTCAGCTCCCCTGAGCTGGTCCCTGGCAGTCCATCACACACACTGAATTTTAGTTCACAATCCAGGGCCACACCAGCCCCCAAACAGCTTTTCTGTACAAAGGCAAATCAGCCACGGTCCACACAAAGTGAGACTCATTTATTTTTCCTTAATTAATCACCTTCATTTCCTCCCTCCTTAGGCTTAGCCAATGAGGTGTAAATTGCTGGGGCAGATGCACTTTCTGGGCTAAATTCCAAACTAAATGTTCTTCAAAAAGTGAGGAGGCACTGAGCACACATCACATTAAATCCATGGAGGCTTTGGTGGGGTCACTTTGCCCATAGTCTTTCTAATCCGATGGTGGCAGATTTTGGACCCTGAGAGCAAAGTCCTGAGCTCAGCAAAGAGCTGGTGGGTAAGAGCACTCAGGAGCACAGACTGGGCCAGCCCTGGGGCTTCTGCTTCACAAGGTGCTCCAAGCCCTGTCCAAGCTGGCCTTGGACGTTCCAGGGCTGGGGCAACCACAGCTGCTCTGTGCCAGGGCCTCCTCACCCTCATAGGGAGGGATTTCTCCGAATACAGACTCTAAACCCACCCTCCCTCAGCTTAATCCCATCCCAACGTGGCCCTGTGCTCTCCCACACTCCAGGGAGAGCTCAGTGGGGTTTAGTGCCCTGACTGCACAGAGCCCTTCCCTACAGAACTGAGTGATTCCAAGCACACGCTCATTTCCAGGATTGTGTTTACAGCTGGGATCTCCCGGGGTGCAAATCGGGATCTCAGTGTTCAGTCACCCAGAGGAACCCCAGGAACACGCACACGGGCACAGCACGAGGCTGGAGCTGTGGCCCCAAAGGGACCTGTCCTGGTGTGGAACAGCTTCATCACATACACTGATTTCCAATGACAACCCTTGTGCCAAGGGAAGTTCACAGATTGTCATTAATTGCAGAAAAACAGACTTAGAAAGCGTGGAGTCAGGCAAGCACTTGGAGTCTGAGGCTTTAGGAGAGGCCCATCATGCTGGAAGCTCCATTATATTCAGCACGACCCAGATCAATGCCATATATTTGAATTAAACATGCATTAATACCCCCATAAAGGACTGGGGCCATCCAGTCAATTTTTGGATTGTAAACACAGCTTTTGTTAATCTAGTAAAAAAAACCCATTTCTCTGTCAGCCCTAACTCTGACGATGGAACCTGCACCAAGCACAGCTCTTTAGCTGCTCCCATACTGTAATTATTCATCAAACTGACAGGATAAAGATCCTTTTTATCCATCTTCTATTTCATCTAGAAACATTCCGGTGGTTTGCGAGCAGCAGCCTCACACAGGCTCAGGACATTGCTGATGATATTGGCAATACATAAACACTGGCAATTCTGGCTGGAGGGGAAGGCAGAGTCTTTGCTATACATTACCCACTTCTCTTGCTTATAGGGCAAGGGGTTGTTAATATTAAATAATTCATCTTTTAAACAGATTCCCAGGCCTTACAAACTATACAGGTGAGAGCCTCATGCTCTACAGTATTGTACTTTTACCCAAGTCTCTCTAACTGAGAGTTTTTCTCCCTCTAATTCAGTTTTCAGTGTCAGGCACGGTTCAACCAGTCCCACCCAAGATGTGCTGAGCCAAAGTGCCCTGGGCCAAACCCAGGCTGGGCTGGAGCTGCATGAAGAGAACAGCAGAGCACAGGAATGAAGGATGGTGCTTACCCCACACGGTCTGGGTTGCTTGAATTTAGGACAAGAAATCACTGGGGATCTCAGTTCTGTTTGGCAGCTGAGCTGTGTCCTTGCTCTGGGAACGGGCAGCAGCCTGGATTTGAGGCCTCGCTCTGCTAAACTCAGCCAGGTGTTCAGAATGGAATTGGAGGGTTTTGCCTGGGAAAGCCTGGGGACAAATCAAATCATGGAATGGTCTGGGATGGGAGGGACCCCAAAGTTCATCCAGTGCCAGCCCTGCCATGGCAGGGACACCTCCCACTGTCCCAGGCTGCTCCCAGCCCCAATGTCCAGCCTGGCCTTGGGCACTGCCAGGGATCCAGGGGCAGCCCCAGCTGCTCTGGGCACCCTGTGCCAGGTCAGGTTGGTTGTTTTGGGAGCACCACGGGCTCCAAAGGAAAACACCACGTGTCGCATGGAGCAGGCTGGGTGACAATGACAACCTGTCCTTCAGAACTGCCCTGCTGAGCTCGGGGCAGCTGGGCAGGAGGAGCTCGGGATTTTGCCATCCTCCCAGGGCTGCAGGAGCTGTGCAGGGCCTGCTGTGACAGCTGCTGGTGCAGGAAGAAAGGAGCCAGCTCAGGCCTCGGAATCCACCATCCCCAGCCTTCATTTCACAGCCCTTCAGCCCAGCCCTTCTGTACAAACCCATCCATCTCAGTAACTGCCAAATCCATTACAAACAAGCAGGGGCTGCCACCTAACGCGGGCGTTCCTTTTGTTTACCTGCATTAGAACGCCAAATTCGAATTACCTTCATTTGAATTTCAATGGGATGAGTGTGGATGGTCTGCAGCCAGCACCAGGGATTTGTGGCTTTGTTATGATCACTGTAACTGCTGTTCAGGAGAAACCTGATGAACTTTAAGCATTTGGATGTGAGGGGGCTGGACAGAACCCCAGCTCAAGCTTTCCTCACTCATCTGTCTTACCCAGCTTGTCCAGCCTCACCCCCAGTGTGCAATTCCCACCATTCCAATGGGAGCATTATTCCAGCCTTCTCCTCTCACTAAAACAGAGTTTGAGTGTTTTCCTGGGCCCCAAAGGTTTTATAAGCAGCTGCAAATTCCCCCTGTATGGCAGCATTTCTGTTCTACCATTCACCAACCTCGGAACAAACTTGACCAGTATTATTCCCCTTACAGACACCATTGCAGTGGGGACACATCAGAACCAACTTTATTCCCACAAACTCGGTGTATTTTAAGGACTGTGTGGTACCACAGTGATGAGTTTTCCTTGCTGTGATTGTGAGCTGCCAGCAAATGGTGTTCACCTAAAATTAGTGCCCAAAACCTCCCAATGAAACCCTCTTATTCCACTCAGATATCACAGGATTAAATAATAGAAAACTCTTTTCAGAATTGCTACAGTAAGGATTTAATGTTATAGAGGAAACCCAGAAATAATTGCTCTAGACCAGCTTTAAATGTCAGTACTAAGCCAAGCACAAAAATTCTGCAAGACCTCCCAGAAAAGGTGTTGGACAACTTGTAGAGCAGCTTTTTGTCAGATCACCTGGACTGGAAATAATCTAAAAACCAGGACCTCCTTCACCTTAACTGGCTGTCACAGGCCAGAGGATTTACAAAGTGTCATTGCTTGAATTTATCCCTCGGCATTGATATTTCCTTTCTATAATTCAGGGCAAGGGGAAGCAAATTTCCTATTTGAAAAACAAATTCCTCTAAGTAGAGGACACTTCTCTGCTGAAACAATTCAGTTCCCACTGTAACTGTCTGGTGCAGCACAATTATTTATTTGGCAGAGAAATTCAATTTCGGGGTGGTTTCTGCAGCCTGAGCTGCTGTTGTCGGGATGGGGAGTAGTGACTCGGCCAAACCTTGTGTGTGTGAGGATGGAGCAGGGAAAACCTGCCCATAACACTCACATTTCCACCGGGATGGAGCAGGGAAAACCTGCCCATAACACTCACATTTCCACCGGGATGGAGCAGGGAAAACCTGCCCATAACACCCGCATTTCCAGCGGGATGGAGCAGGGAAAACCTGCCCGTAACACTCACATTTCCACCGGGATGGAGCAGGGAAAACCTGCCCATAACACTCACATTTCCACCGGGATGGAGCAGGGAAAACCTGCCCATAACACCCGCATTTCCACCGGGATGGAGCAGGGAAAACCTGCCCGTAACACCCGCATTTCCAGCGGGATGGAGCAGGGAAAACCTGCCCGTAACACCCGCATTTCCAGCGGGATGGAGCAGGGAAAACCTGCCCGTAACACCCGCATTTCCAGCGGGATGGAGCAGGGAAAACCTGCCCGTAACACCCGCATTTCCAGCGGGATGGAGCAGGGAAAACCGGCCCGTAACACCCGCATTTCCAGCGGGATGGAGCAGGGAAAACCGGCCCGTAACACCCGCATTTCCAGCGGGATGGAGCAGGGAAAACCGGCCCGTAACACCCGCATTTCCACCGAGATGGAGCAGGGAAAACCTGCCCGTAACACCCGCATTTCCACCGGGATGGAGCAGGGAAAACCTGCCCGTAACACCCGCATTTCCACCGGGACGGAGCAGGGAAAACCTGCCCGTAACACCCGCATTTCCAGCGGGATGGAGCAGGGAAAACCTGCCCGTAACACTCACATTTCCACCGGGATGGAGCAGGGAAAACCTGCCCGTAACACCCGCATTTCCACCGGGATGGAGCAGGGAAAACCTGCCCGTAACACCCGCATTTCCACCGGGATGGAGCAGGGAAAACCTGCCCGTAACACCCGCATTTCCACCGGGATGGAGCAGGGAAAACCTGCCCATAACACCCGCATTTCCAGCGGGATGGAGCAGGGAAAACCGGCCCGTAACACCCGCATTTCCAGCGGGATGGAGCAGGGAAAACCTGCCCGTAACACCCGCATTTCCACCGGGATGGAGCAGGGAAAACCGGCCCGTAACACCCGCATTTCCAGCGGGATGGAGCAGGGAAAACCGGCCCGTAACACCCGCATTTCCAGCGGGATGGAGCAGGGAAAACCTGCCCGTAACACCCGCATTTCCAGCGGGATGGAGCAGGGAAAACCGGCCCGTAACACCCGCATTTCCAGCGGGATGGAGCAGGGAAAACCTGCCCGTAACACCCGCATTTCCAGCGGGATGGAGCAGGGAAAACCTGCCCGTAACACCCGCATTTCCACCGGGATGGAGCAGGGAAAACCTGCCCGTAACACCCGCATTTCCAGCGGGATGGAGCAGGGAAAACCTGCCCGTAACACCCGCATTTCCAGCGGGATGGAGCAGGGAAAACCTGCCCGTAACACCCGCATTTCCAGCGGGATGGAGCAGGGAAAACCTGCCCGTAACACCCGCATTTCCAGCGGGATGGAGCAGGGAAAACCTGCCCGTAACACCCGCATTTCCAGCGGGATGGAGCAGGGAAAACCTGCCCGTAACACCCGCATTTCCAGCGGGATGGAGCAGGGAAAACCGGCCCGTAACACCCGCATTTCCAGCGGGATGGAGCAGGGAGCCCTCTCCCCTCGGAGCAGCTCTCCAAGGTACTGATCCTTCTGCACCACAGCTGCTGTGGGCTGACCCGAGCAGGAGCTGGGATTTCCAGCACAGGTCACTGCCGGGGACTGCAGATAATAATAATAATAAAAAAAAATAATGATCAATATCAGGCTAAAGGCAATGAACGCTCTGGAGAGGAAAATATTGCGTAGCTCGAGTCTCAAACTAATCCCCACACAAAATTGCAGTGCTGGCTTAGGCTGAGTGTGGAACATGTGCTCCGGCTCCTGGAAAATCTCCCTATGAACAGATATTACCAATATCGATCAGCACAGCCACAAGTGGCAGATATCAAATTAAACCACCCAGATACCGAGCTCAGGCTTTAGGAGGCGCAGAAAGAAGCCAAGGAAGGGTCAGATCTCCATCAAATCACTTCCCCTGACAGCTGTGGAGCTCCTGGCCCTGCACAGCCCCACTAAAGCCCCCAGAGGGATCCAAGGGCAGCCACCCCATCTTCTCTGGGCACCCTGTGCCAGGGCCTGCCCACCCTCCCAGGGAACAATTCCTTCCCAATATCCCATCCATCCCTGCCCTCTGGCAGTGGAAGCCATTCCCTGTGTCCTGTCACTCCATGGCATATGAATAAACTCCATTATATAAAAGTGCGCAGATACACCTGAGACAACACCCTTATTTTGGGAACAGAACTCCCAGTGCCCCATTCCCACTCTGGGAAATCACAGTTCCTCCTCTCCCTTCCCAGCTCCAGGAGCGACACCTGCATCAGACAGCTGGGGAATTTCAACCCAATTACCTCAGCATGCACAAAGGGGCAGTTGTCATTAAGGTATTGATAAATTGTGTTAAAAGTACTCCAAGTGACATTGAGAACTTCAACAGCTCTGTCACCAGCACGAACCAAAAGCAAACTCCAGCCCCTCCCAACCTCCCCCACCCCTGTTCTGAGTGTGCACTGCAGATGTCAGACTGAAAAAATTGGGAGGTTTGCCTTTTTCACTGAAGTGTTGTTTTAATGTTGGTTGCAATGCTGAATTTGAGACTGGGAACAGAGTTCCATGCTCTGAACCACAGCCCCACTGAGGGATGTGCTTCCTTTATAAAACACGTCCTTCCTGAGGCTCTGCCCTCCCTGGCACAGGGACAGGGTGAAACCCTGCCCCAGCACACCCAGTCCTGTGTTCATGTGAGGACAGACACCCCCAGCCCCTCTCTGCATCCCCAGGGACCAACTCCACCCAGGCAGGGCCCAGGACACAAACACAGCTTTGGCACTGCTGCTTTTCCCAAACTTTCATGTCCCAGACTGGATTTGAAACTTGAAATTTTTAATTCCAATCTCATTATTTCCATTATCAACCCTCTCATTCCGACGAGGATTTCCCTCCCTGCTTGCTGGCACGTGCCATGCACTGCAGAGGGTTTCGGACAGACACCAGGCTGGCCCTAACTCCTCCTACAGGTGAACAGGAGCTGAGGGAGAAGGGGAAGCTGCTCCTCAGCCCCCTGGGCTCTCAGCTCTTGAGCCCTGAGCTCGGTGCCAGGGGAGAATTCCTGTTCTCCAGCGAGCATCTTTTCCTAGGACCACAGAATCCCAGACTGGTGTGGGAGGGAAAGGACCCCAAAGCCCATCCAGCGCCAGCCCTGCCATGGCAGGGACACCTCCCACTGTCCCAGGCTGCTCCCAGCCCCAATGTCCAGCCTGGCCTTGGGCACTGCCAGGGATCCAGGGGCAGCCACTCACACCCCCAAAACGTGTTGGTGTTCGGATACAAAATGGAACTTTTGGGGCTTGTCACGGAACTGTGCTTTGTGAAGTGCTGCTGTGGCTGTGCTGAGCAACAGCTCCCTGGAAAAATCTGCTGTTCAGGGAAACTCCTCCAGTGCATTCTTCCAGGAATTGCTTTATTCCTGAGATCCAAACTCGTAGTTTGGATGTCACTTAAGGCATGAGAGTTTAAAGCTGCTGGCAGCAGTTTTGCTTAATGGCCCATTGGGCAATGTCAGCTTAGTCCATCCCATGCATTGTTAATGAACTGTCAGCTCCAGCTACCTCTGCCTTAAACATCCTCAGGGTGAGCTCCGTGAAATCTTTCCCTAAAAGCCAGGATGAGAAAGAGTTCATCTTCACAGAAACTTGGAATGGTTTCATTTGGAAAAACCCTCCCAGACTATGGATCCAAGTATTCCCCCAGCACTGCCAAGGCAGTGGTTGTTACACCAGCAGGATTAGCTCATTCCAAATGCAGGGCCTTGGGGAAATCCATGGATTTCTAACATCCAAACCAAAGTGAACGAGTCCTTCAGAGCATGGCTTCCAATCAGCACAATGCCATTCCTAATTAAACTGATCCATGACAAATAAATCCCAGGACCACAATTCCTTTAAATACCACTTGTCACATATCAGGTTTCTCTGATACTCGGTGGGGCTGGAGCACTCAGCCAGGCAGGAACAGCCCTTCAGGTGTCATTAAATCCAGCTGGACATTGCTCAACACAAAATATCCTTGAGCAACTGGTGCAGCCCCATCACTCAGGCCAGTGTGGTTCACACTGCAGGAGACAGCTGGAAAAAAACCCTGGGATTTTTGGCCAGGAGGTGAAAGCCACATGCTTTTCAATAAACCTGTTCTGTCTATGAGGAGATGGTGGGTCCGTGGTGTTTTTGGGTCTTCAGGAATATCTTTTATCAGCAATCACAGCCAGAGCTGCAGCGAAGGGAGTCTGTGCTAACCCGAGCTGAGCACTGCTTGTCTGAGATCAGAATTGGAAAATCCATGTGCTATCGACTCCAAAGCTGGGAGCCCTGGGAGACAGCAGCAGGAGGAGGGGCAGAGCCAGCCCCACGCCGTCCTGAGGCTGGACGGTCACTCCCGGTCCTGTGCAGGGACACGATGGCAGTGGGAAAGCCAGGACACTGGGAAAGCAGGGACAGCACAGCCTGGAGAGCACAGCCCGGCACCAGCAGCTCCAGACAGGTTCTTTGGGATTCAGTCCCAAGTCCCTTTTCCCCACAGTGCCTGTTACTCACCCTGTGCATGCAGACGCTGTTGAAGGCACTCCAGAGCAACAACAGAAATCAGGCAGGTTCCTGAGCCCAGCAGGAGAGGCTCTTCCCAAGGCAATTTGCCATCAGGACAGAGCAGGAAATAGCAGAAAATCATGAGGCAGACTCTGTTCCCACGGAATTGTCAGCTCAAGAGGCTCAGGGCATGTGGATGCCTTTGTGAGCCTCGTGGGTCCTGCATGGGAACAACTCAAGGCTGTGGGAAGCAGCCATGTGAGGCACTGTCACAAAGCCACTCCTGAGAGAAACGGGTTTGGGTTCAGGTCCTGACATTCCCCCAGGGTCAGCAGAGCTGGGGTGGGCCCAGCCCTGATCAGAGGCCACAGAGCCCCCCGCTGCCCCAACACCAGTGGGTTCATCCCAGGGGGGAGCAGAGTTTAGGGTGTTGCTCACTGGAGAGAGAAGAGGTGAGGAAGAACTTCTCTGAAAACAGAAGCTTCATTTCAGAGAATTAAAAGGGGTCTTTATGGACTAAAAAGCAGAGGGAAGGAATATGAAGTGCCATCAATACTGCAGCTGAAAGCTGGTGATGGCAGGAGAGCAAGGCTGGGAGGAGCAGGGAATCACAGGATCCCAGAACCAAAAAGGTTGGAAACGATCTCTGAGATGATCCAGTCCGAGCTGTGCCCCATCCCCACCTTGTCCCCAGCCCAGAGCTCTGAGTGTCACCTCCAGGCCTTCCTGGGACACCTCCAGGGATGGGCACTCCACCACCATGGAAGCAGAGGGAGTGTCAGAGCTGTCCAAGGGGAGCCATGGGTCTGGACTTCAGCACCTTGATAAAATCACAGAATCCCAGCCTGGTTTGGGCTGGGAGGGACCTTGGAGGTCATCCAGTGACACAGTCCCACCTCTGCTAGAAAGAAATCCTGGGGGTTCTGAAGTCCACGGGCTGACTCACATTAAAGGTGAGTCATTTCCCTTTCAGGTAGGAGTTATTTTTAGGAGAATTACTCACTCAAAGTGTTGATGGTTTGTATGAAACAGTAGGACCCTTAAGTTGAGAACAAAATATTTTAGAAGCCTTGCACAAATATTGTGTTCTCCTACTTTTAAGGCAATAGTCTGAAATGAATTCCCGTGTGCTCAAAATTCGTAAGCAAAGCTTGATGGTAACAAGAATTTAAAGCTAAATTTAAAGGCAGCATTAACAAAATCAGGGAACATGAAGCATCCATGGGAATTTGCAGGCTGTAAAAGTGATTTAGTAAGTGTGGCTCAAGAGGGCAGCTTTAGAGCCTCCTGTCCTCCCACTCCCCCAATGGTTATGGTCACTCAAGGATTACAATCTCCTGGTTTGGCTGCAGCAGCTTCCCTAAGTTTTCATAGTAGGAACTGTTGGATCTGATTCCCATCATTTGGAGACAGCGAGGGAGTGCCCCAGCCCTGGCCTTGAGACACCCTAAAAATGCATTGAAAATATCCTAAAATGCACTGAAATACCCTAATAAATGCTTTGAAATGCCCTAATAAACACGTTATTCAAGTCCAGCTCTCCAGAAAAAAGCAGCCATCCCAAAAGAAATATTTCTCAGGAAATAAATGAACACCATGAGGGATAAGTTTCCCACATCACCACATCACCTGGATAAGTTTCCCACATCACCACATCCATTCCCCAGTGCCAAGCCCCACCCCAGAGCTTGGCTCCAGCAGCTCCACCTTCCCACTTCCAGCTAAGGGAAATGGTGCTGGATGAAGCATCCTGCAGCTGGAGGGTTGGGGTTTGTTCCTCTTCCATGTGCTCCTTTGAGCATCCAACAGACTGGAACACACAAATGATTAATTTCAAAGTGGGAAGAGGAAAAAGAAGGAATCCAAGTCTTGGGGAAGTTTCTGAGCAGATAGGAAATAAAAAGCAGAAAAAGTCAGGCAGGAAATCCTGGGATCCAATGCCTTAAAATTAATGACTCAATGATTTTATACATTTTATTAATAATAAACTAAGGAGGAGTTAGTGAGTTAGTTGGCCTCCTCTCCAAGGAACTTGGAAAAGGAGAGCAGAAAATGGTCTCAAGTTACACCAGGAGAGGTTCAGGGTGGATATTGGGGAAAATTCCTTCCCTGAAACAGTGCTCAAGGCCTGGCACAGCTGCCCAGGGCAGTGGTGGAGTCCCCATCCCTGCAAGTGTTCAAGAACCGAGCAGATGAGGAACTCTGCAATGGGGTTTATTGGGCGTGGTGGGATCTGGGTGCAGTTTGGGACCGATGACCTGGGATGTCTTCTCCAACCTCAGTGATGCTGTGATTCCATGGAATCCCCACTGTTCCGGTTTGGTGATGATGCTGAGGCAGCTCCAGCTGAGGACAGAGCGGGGAAAACAACCCTCAGGTTTGGGCAAGTCCCTGTGACAGGGCTGTGTGAGGACAGCAGGGCTGGAACCAAAAAAGAAAAGCGACCGTAGGACAAAAGTGGGACTTTCTCCGAGCTCTGAGCGTGGCCACGGCAGCGGGGCCGGAGCACATCCCTGCCATGAAAAGCCTCCACACATCCCACACCTTCATTAGGGCTGCTGTTAATCGGACCTGAGGCCCCACTTCCACTTTCAACCGTTTTAGACCCAAATTACAGAAAATTTCCAACTCAAAAGGATAATCTCCTGTCAGAAAGAGAACAGCAGGCACAGTGAACACTTTAAAAGCTTTGGAGATATAAAGATTTATTGTATTTCCCAACAAGCCAGAAGCTTTGATTAAAAGTTAAAAATAGAAAATAGGGATGGAATTAAGTTGTAAAAGATCCCCCTCAAAAAATAATTTTTATACTGTTGCTATGGTTCAAAATTTTTTCATGGTAAGTCTCATTTTTCCTTTAAAAATTGATCAGAATTCATTTCTTAATAAACTCATTTAGAATTATTTTCTAAATTCAGGACAGAATTTGCAAAAAGGATGGTTTTGCAATATTACACAGAATCATAAAAAATAACAGAATGGCCTGGGTGGGAAGGGACCTTAAAGCTCATCCAGCTCCACCCCTGCCATGGCAGGGACACCTTCCACTGTCCCAGGCTGCTCCCAGCCCCAGTGTCCAGCCTGGAGGTTCAGGAAAGCCAGCCCTGAGAGAGAAGATGTGTGGGACTCTTCCTGCTTTGGGAGTGCTCCTACAAGAGCAGCACCTCCATTTCCACTGTCCTTTCCCACACATGGTTTTCATTAGCATCGGCTGGGTGCCAGCTCCCGTGGATTTGCAGTTTTGCGGTATCCGAGCTTGACAATCCCATGATCCTATGATTATGCCTGCCCAGTCTTTTCTGAAGGTTTGGGGCCTTAAGCGGACACTCAAACCCTGTTTGTGTGCACAGCTCAAGACAGGCCCTTACTGTGCACATCTCAGCCCTGGACAGGAGCTCATTTCCCTGTGATTCCCTGCAGAATAAATGGGGATCAAACCTGTGGATGGCCCCCGAGGGCAGCACTGGAGCCAGGAGCTGGGGCTGCATGCAGGGGCTGTGTGGAGGGCCCGTGTGCTCACGGAGAACATTGCTCACAAAAGCTGCTAGCACAGCCTGTTTTCTGCTCAGGCGAGCAAGGTATCCTCACAGGAGAGGCTGGGTAGCTTGGAAATAGCAAATTTTTATGCATGATGTAATTCACTGGAAGCTTCACCGAGCTGGAAGTGCCTGACCTTTTGGTCTTTGGCAAATAAATGAACAGCCCCGAGGAAGCCCAGGAGTTCTGTGCGCTCAGTGCAGGACAGGGCACCTGAAGGACTGAGGAGTTAAAGCATTTCTTTCATTATTTTCACTTTAAGGAATCAGGACTTGGGGAAAAAAACCCAGGTAATAAACATATTTTAAGTGTTGGTCAAAAAACCCCTTCAAAATATATTTGCACAAAGGTTCAAAGAGGTGTCTCTGCAAGGTGGGAAATTCATATGAACTTTGCCCAGCTATTAATTAAGACTGGAGGGAGTGGGAGACGGGTTTTGTAGCCATCACATCTACTTTCATCAGCCATCTAAAAAAGGTAATTCTGCTTTCAGAGAGATGCTGTGTGAGGATCTCTCTTCTTCCCAGGAGAATTCCTGAAAAAGGAATTGTGCAAGTGCTTCTGCCTTCCCTCCAGACCTACCTATTTAAAGCTTCTAATCTGACATCTAATACTGATGGGTCCCTATTTCCTTCTCATGCATTGGAATTTGTTTCAGATATAAAAGGAGATGGAAATGAAAAAAAAAAAAAAAGTCTGGTTCTGTCTAGTCAGTTCTAGGAATTACCTGGAACATAACTCTGGTTGTGTCTGCAGGACTGAGGCTTGTACTGTGAAGTGGGAAGTGCTGGGAAAGCCATTATCCCAAACCCTATCCAATGGGATTATCCACCTCTGCCACACTGACACTGGCAAACAGCAAAACCTGAAACAGGAACTCAAACTTAAAGCCTAGAAAAGGAATTAAAGCTTTCAAAAATTCCCAGGAAGCAGCTCACTCCCAAATAAATAACAAGTATCAGCTTTTCTCCCATCCAAGGCGTCCCAACAAAGGCTTCGAGGATCAAACGCACCCAGGAGTGAATGAAATGGCCCAAAGCAGTGCTGGGATGCTGCACGGGTCAGCAGATGAGCAGGGAGGAAGGCACAGGCTCCACACCAGATCTGGAGACCATCAGGCAATCACCAGGGTCAGTCATCCTTTCCACTGGACACCACGTCCTGCTCAACATGGAAAATTCAAATTACTGAGATAGCTCAACATCCTCAGTTTAAAAGGAAAAGCAAAACAGGAATATGGAATCAGCCTTTTGTGAGTGCTGGCTCTGGCACATCAAACCTGGGGATGGACCAAGAAAAAGGAGGGATGAAGGAAAAAAGAAGCAGATCTGAGACAGTAAGAGAAGAAATCACAAGGAAAGCAAACACAAATGGGAATTTTCTCTCCTGATCATCCTCCCTTCCCCCGCCCTGCCTTAGGAATACACACACAGAGCTTTCAAACATCAGCCAAGGCACTTTGGTGCTTAGTACTGAATTCTTCTTATGGTTATTTAAGTTACAAACAGGGCTACTGATTCAAAACCTGAAGTGTTAAAATTATTCCAAGTAATGCATGTCCAGCTCTGAAATCCTGAAGTTAATTTTAAACATCGCTTTCAGAAATAGGTTGCCTTGTCCTTACAGATCTATGTGGGCCATATTGTGAGGAGAACTATCAATATTTGAATAAATTTTACATGCAAGCAAACTAAAATTATCTTTACATCGATTCAGTAGCAAGTGCTCCAGTAGGAGCTGGATGAAATGGCCAATAAATTGACAAACCCACAAAACAGAATGGGAGAAACATAAAGAATGGAAAGCTGGCTGTTCCCTGCCATCTCCAATTTCCTCGGTGATGCGCTCAGGCTGTCTGTGGGCAGGAGCAGCCGCGGTTACCGGCAGTCCCCGGGCTCATCCCAGCCCTGCCCTGGCGCCGGGCGCTGCCGGGGCTCGGCTCGGCCGCACGGATCGGATCCTCCTTCCCAGAAAGGCTCTGCTGCTGCTGCTGCTGCTCCCCAGGGTCCGTCCCCCTGTGCTGGAGCCCTCGGAGCTATAAATATTCCGTGTTTTCTCTGCGGGCCGGGCTCTCTGCAGGCAGCTCTGCCGGCTGGGGCCGTGCTGCTCCTGCTCTGAGGGGATGTCACCCTCACACCCCGCAGGGAGGGAACAAAGCCAATGCTCGTGGCTTTGTACGGGTCTGTGAGGCTGGAGCTGCTCCACAGCCCTGCACAGGTCACTGAAAGCCAGAGCTGACAATGGCCCAGCACAGCCTTTTCTCGGGCCCGCTCCTCGCAGCCGCCGTTCAGCCCCTGCTCCGACCGCCTCCCCTGCCCCTGAAAGGGGGCTGAGCTCTGCCTTGGCACCAGGGCTGGCACCCGGCCCAGCAGGAGCTGGGGCAGGGTTTGGGGATGACCGTGATCCTGCCAGCCCCAGCTAACGGGGTCCGAGTCGGGGGAAAGGATGGGGTGAGCTCCTACCCGAGCTCGCACCGGGTCTGCTCCTCTCCAGACGCTCAGCATTCAGTGCCAGTCACAGAAACGTCGTGGGGAAATTTCCTGTTACATCAAACAGTTCCTTTTTGCCTAAAAAAAACCCAAACAAAAGCGCCGTTATTCAGTGTAAGGTGTGACTGTAAGAGCCCTGTCTCCCCCTGCCCCAGCCCTGCTCAGTGCGCGGCACCCAGAGCCGGCACGGGCAGGGGAAGGGATCCACGGTACTGAAATCACCATTGGAAACAGCACTTTTCTCATTCTTCATTAGAACTCACAGGATCCCAGCCTGCTTCGGGTTGGAAGGGACCCTAAAGCTGATCCAGTTCCCAGCCCTGCCATGGGCAGGGACACCTCCCACTGTGCCAGGCTGCTCCCAGCCCCAATGTCCAGCCTGGCCTTGGGCACTGCCAGGGATCCAGGGGCAGCCCCAGCTGCTCTGGGCACCCTGTGCCAGGGCCTGCCCACCCTCCCAGGGAACAATTCCTGCCCAATCTCCCATCCAGCCCTGCCCTCTGGCACTGGGAAGCCATTCCCTGGCTCCTGTCCCTCCATGCCTTGTCCCCAGTCCCTCTCCAGCTCTCCTGGAGCCCCTTTAGGCCCTGCAAGGGGCTCTGAGCTCTCCCTGGAGCCTTCTCCTCTCCAGGTGAGCCCCCCCAGCTCCCCCAGCCCATTGACTCCCCTGGTTTGGGTTCTCTTGGGGCAACAGGACGATTTTATAACCTCCATAAACAATGGGAGAGGCCAAGCTCTGAGCACAGCCTGGGTAAGTGGAGATGCCCCACCTAGGAAACTTCGTTTTGATTTTTATTTATTTACATACTCCAATATTTCTAAACATTCAATTAAAACACACCTTTGATGAACAAATCTCTCCATGCTAATAATCTTTAAAATATCCCAGGCTCCCTAAAATCTGAGCTTCAGGGAGAAAAACCGGCACTTGCTGCAACCCGTGAAAAGTTAATTTTTTCATGCTTCTGCCTCTTCCATTTTCCAGCCTTATTTCTATTCCTAATTACAGAAACTTGAGAGTGATCCAGAAATACAAAGAGGAGCAGTTTAATTTGGAGACATTAAGGGAATTTAAAATGTCTTGCTTTTTGCCTCAAAACTGAATTCAGGTGAGGGAAAACTAAGTAAGCAAAATATATATTTTTTAATCCTCCATGTACCCCTCTATTAACCACAATTACAGCACTTCAAAGCACATTAATTTCCTGCTTTTAAGTTTTCTATAGCAACAGTTTGTTGAAAGAGTTTCATTTTATTATATTGTGCCAATACTACACTGGTAGAAATATCAATCCTGTTAGACAGAAAGAAGTGAAAAAAATTACATTAACAATGAGAATAAAGAAATTGAAACTCTCAATGGCTCTAATTTATGGCATTTTTCTGTGGAGTTTTTTTTAAACCTCTTTCTTCTACCAGCTTGATGCCGCCTCTTTAATGCAGCTTGCATTTTCCAGGGGAAGCAGCTGAATGGAGGGAAGGGAAACCCAGGAGCAGCTTCCCTCCCACTCCTGCTCCCACGCAGCACACAGGGGCTGCAGGGCCAGAGGCCAGGACGTGGAGACACTGGAAAAGCAGCCACAGGCACATCCGTGGGGGGTGGGTGGATCCAGGGCTCGCACATGGTCAGGTTCCTGATGGGCTTTCACGTGGCCTCGTCCACCTGGACACCTCTTCTCTCGTTCTGCATCCAGCCCTGGAGCCCCAAACTCAAGAAGGACATGGAGCTGCTGGAGAGAGGCCAGAGGAGGCCACGGAGCTGCTCCCAGGGCTGGACCCCCTCTGGAGCCAGGCTGGGAGAGCTGGGGGTGCTCACCTGGAGAAGGGAAGGATCCAGGGAGAGCTCAGAGCCCCTTGCAGGGCCTGAAGGGGCTCCAGGAGAGCTGCAGAGGGACTGGGGACAAGGCATGGAGGGACAGGACCCAGGGAATGGCTTCCCAGTGCCAGAGGGCAGGGCTGGATGGGAGATTGGGCAGGAATTGTTCCCTGGGAGGGTGGGCAGGCCCTGGCACAGGGTGCCCAGAGCAGCTGGGGCTGCCCCTGGATCCCTGGCAGTGCCCAAGGCCAGGCTGGACACTGGGGCTGGGAGCAGCCTGGGACAGTGGGAGGTGTCCCTGCCCATGGCAGGGCTGGCACTGGATGGGCTTTGGGGTCCCTCCCAACCCAAACCAATCTGGGATTCTCTGCCTTTGCTCCCCTTCTGCAGACACTCACTGTGACACAAGGGACAGCAGGGACCTGGAGACCCCTGAGCACTCAAGGGACCAGCAAAGACCTGCAGCACTTGGTGTCACCCTAACTCAGCAGAGTAATTGGCAATGAGTTCTGCTTAACCACTTCTCCTAAGATAAGTTGGAAAAATTCAATAAAACTTGTGTTAAGCTGATTCCACGCTGCAGTACAAACAAAGTGTGGAGCAGCCTAATCCTCTTACACCAGGGAACAGGCTCCTAAAGTCATTATTTAATAAGATTAAATACTGCAGGTCATAAAAATTAATTTATACAGCTGCCATGGTTTAAAAACTATATGTCTGCAGAGTGGGACAAATTCCTTTCCTGTGGAGAAGCAATGGTGAGCACAAGCTGTGGCTGCCCCCAGATCCCTGGCAGTGCCAAAGGCCAGGTTGGATGGGACTTGGAGCAACCTGGGATAGTGGGAGGTCCCTGCCCTGCCCATGGCACGGCCCTGAAACCTCCTCTTTGAATGCAAACATTCACTTAAAATTGTTTTTAAATTATTTTTAAAAATCCCTTTCAGGCACAGAGCTCCTGAAGTCCCTCGCAGCCACATTCATTTCACCAAAAAGGAGGAAAGTAAAGGCTGGGACTTCACGTGGCCTTTTCTCTTCTTTGCCCAAACCTTGCTTAAACTTGCTATTCCTTGCCCCAATTTACCAAATTTTGCTCATGAGACATAAAAGAGGGAGGGAAGAGACGATAAAGACGCCCATCAGCATTCCTCTGCTCACTCATGAAACTTCAGATACTGTGTTAAATTCTTTGAACCCAGAAAGAACAAAAGTGTTTCTTACATTAAAAAAGGAAGAAATACAAACACATATAAATATAGAAATAAGTAAATAAAATTTTGTATGTATCTAAAGCCCTGCTTACAGTGCCTCTGTTTGCATTTGAGACACTGATCCTAATCCTAATCCCTAAAGCTTTAACCCTAATTAGGCCTAACCTGGCCCTGATGCTCCCGGGTGCTGTTATCTGGGGGAACATCAGCCGCACCACAGGCGGTGCCTTGGCTGCTGCTGTGCTCCATGTCTTGCAGTCAGGGAATTGTGAGGCTGGAAAAGCCCTCTCAGATCATCAATTCCAACCATCCCAGCACTGCCCAGGCCACCACTGCCCCATGTCCCCAAGTGCCACCTCCACAGGGCTTTTAAAGCCCTCCAGGGATGGGGACTCATCCCTGCCCTGGGCAGCTCTGCCAGGGCTGGGCAGCCCTTCCCATGGAGAAATAATTCCAAATACTCAATCCAGACCTCTCCTGGCCCAGCTTGAGGCTGTGTCCATCCTCTAACCCACCCCAAAGAGAAATGCAGCAATCTCTCCAATTAAAACAATCCATCATCATTTGGGCACTGTACATGAAAGAGCAGAAGCTGCAGACACAAAGGATTCTCACCACTGGCATTTTCTAAAACAGTATTTCAAAAAACAAGAAACCCTTCCATCACCTCCTGGAAACGCCAGCTTGCAGAGAAATAAATATCTCTTTTGTATCAAAGTGATTCCCAATCCCTTTGATAAATCTTACCACTGTGCAGTTGAAACAACCCCATGAAGGGCTGGAAGAATCATCTAAATGCGTCTGAACAACTCTGTTTATTTTGTATTCCAGAGTGCATCGCAACAGCCCGCAGAGCTCTTCCATTAGTCTTTAAAAATAGTATTAAAGGACATTTCCGTCTATTTAAATTATGTCTATTTTCATTTAAATGAGTTGCTAAATAACAAGCTCCATGCCAGCATTATGCTGGAGTGTGTGACTGTGAGAAATACACTTCAAACAAAACAAATTAGGGAACCTGGAAATTACTACAGCAGAGCAAGGACATATTTTTGGGCAAAAGTAAACAGAGAACAACAGCAAGTCATCAAAAATATGATAATAAACCTCCCGTGCTCTGTGCATGAGGAACGGCACATATGGAGCAGCTCATTCCACTCCTGTGAGGGCTTTATTTATAAAACAATGCACAAAATTGGCAGTTTCCTTCCGTAACTGGAGAGGGACTAATTACCTTCCCCTGGCCTGGTTTCTCACTCCCAGCACTGCACTGGGAATTCCGAGCTCAGAGCAGGACAGCCGGAGCACATCCCACCCACCATCCGTCACCTGGCACAGCATTCCTGGGACAGCCCAGGGCTCCCCAGCCCAGCCCACTGCAAAACCAGGGCTCAGACTGGCACAACTGAGTTTCCCTGGCAGGCTCAGGGACAGCATGGACAGTTCTCCCAGAGCTCTCCGCCCTGGAGGTTTGGGATTTACAGGAGCTGGGTAGAATCAAATGGAAACAACAAACACAAAGCCATTACGGCTGGGACTCCCAGAGGTCACCTCCTGTGCTGCTGCCATCACACACTTTTCTCCAGCTTGTAAAAAATATTGGGATTGACCTCTATAGGACTGAAATCTCATGGGGATCTCATGGGAATAAAGTCTGGCTCTGCTGGCTTAGAATCAGATTTATGGAATCATAGAATCATGGAATCCCAGCCTGGTTTGGGCTGGAAGGGACCTTAAAGCCCATCCAGTGCCAGCCCTGCCATGGCAGGGACACCTCCCACTGTGCCAGGCTGCTCCCAGCCCCAATGTCCAGCCTGGCCTTGGGCACTGCCAGGGATCCAGGGGCAGCCCCAGCTGCTCTGGGCACCCTGTGCCAGGGCCTGCCCACCCTCCCAGGGAAGGATTTCTCCACTTACCAAAGTTAAAGAATTATCAAAGTTTGCCTTAAACTAAAGCCCCCCTTCTATGATACATCAGGAATTTGTACATTATCAAATACATCAAGAGCGCATTAGAGAAGAAATGCTTCATGTGAGACACAGTTAATCAAACACCAGCACTGGAAACCTCGTGGGGAAATGTGCCTGGAATTTTAAGCTTCCAGAGCAAGCTGGGCACATCCACCCCCATCGCAAGGAGACCGTGACTCTGCTGGCTACCACTGACACTTTGATTTTTAATCTCTGCCAAATTAATACAGCTCCTCATGTTTTGCAGAAAGTTGAGGCCAAGGTCTTATTCAGCCACCTACTACGTGTTGCTTGGATATGGATTATTATTTCCCAAGCAGGATGTGGAATATTTTATTTTTGTACCAACGGATCTTGCTCACACGCAATCATTTGCATTCTTAAGAAGCCAACCCAGTCTGCTTTGTAACTCCTGTAAGTCCAGAAAAAGCATCCCCCCACTCCCTCTGTCTTGGGAACGGAATTTTCACAGCACACTAAGTATCTTCTGATTAGAATTGTGGGGTTTTTGTAAAAATACAGCTCTGACATGCCAAGGCACATTAGGCAAGACAAGGAACAAAGTCACACAGTAACAATGAATGTCTTAAATAATTAATAAATATAAATATATGAACTGAGAACAGGGATCAGAGCATGTGTGAGTATTTGGGCTCAGTGCAACATAAAAAGTAACTCACACATAAAACCATCTTCTACCGTGGCTGTAAAGCTGCCCCTCTCCTGTGGCACTCTGGAATGGTTTCTAAAAACTGGAAAGATTTGGGTCTTTTCACAGTTATATTTCCAAAGGAATAAATCCATCTTCTGTAAATGGAAAGTGTAGGAAGCTTTCTCAATATAGGTAATTTGCATACATATTTACCCTCTAGAATACTCCCAGCTCCGATGAGATGTAAAGAAATAATTCAATGTATACATTTGGTGCTCAAGCCATGCCACAAATCAGGTGCTCTTAATTCAACAGGGCCATAAACCCCAGAACTACAGGGGTAATCAAGAACCTACTTAACCTTTCTCCAAGCAACACTGAAAAAAGTTAGTGTGAAATATGTGACAATCCCCTAAAATTATAACGAAAGGGCAGCGAGCAAGGTGTGCTGTAAAACACAATTGGCATGAAGGCAAGGAAAAACCGGGAAAATAGAAGAAAAATTAGTTCTGGAGTCACGCTCGGTAATAGCTGATGTATGCTCACAATAAAATGAGATGCAGAATGCAAAACTCCTCGAAAATAAAAGCATAATTTCAACAGTATTCAGCCAACAGGTCTAAGAGTTACAGAATCCCTGTGGGTTGGAGGAAAAAAAAAAAGAAAAACAAATGAAAAAACAACACAGAATCCCAGAATCTTTAAGGCTGGAAAAGCCCCCCAGGATCGAGTCCAGGCTGTGCCCATCCCCACCTTGTCCCCAGCCCAGAGCCCTGAGTGCCACCTCCAGCCCTTCCTTGGACACCTCCAGGGATGGGCACTCCAAACCTCCCTGGGCAGCCCCTGCCAAGGCTTGACCTCCCTTTCCATGCTGAAACACAGAGGTTTTTTAAACCCAAGGTCATAAAAAAATTCCAAATTAAGGCTCAGGTATCTTCCATTAGATTGATGTGATTGCAAGACAGAGAAAGGAAACCAAGGGCAGTTGGGAGGAGTTTGCCTTCAGATCAGACCTTGGTTCAGTCAGTTATGGAAGCTTAGACAGACACAGATATATTTCAATCCTTTAACACACACATATATATATAATATCTATATATCTGGATTCTTGCAGAAAGCTCAGAAGTTTTACTTCTCTAAGATAACCTGGAGCCAAGTGCAGACTTTCCCCACACAAAGTCCTGAAGGCTTTCACCAGCAGCGCAGTGCCATCCCTGCATGCACTTGTAAAATAAAGAAATAATGTAATATTCAAAACTTCAGCTCTTCAAAGTCAGACCTCGAATCTACACTTAGAAAATTAAATAGTTTGCCTGATCGCAGAAGTCCCAAATGGTGAATAATTTCTGTCAGCTCGCGCGTCTCTTTTGTAGAAGGGGAGAATTAAAACATTCATAGGTATTTGTAAAGTGAAATACAGATTTACTTCAAAAAAATCTGTGGTGCAGCATGGTTGGAGGTGGCAGTTCGAGGTAATTACTGCAATTTCTTCTACAATTTCACAGCCAGGTCAGGGAACCTGTGCATTCTTTGGTACATTTAATGTGGGAAAGTGTCCTGCTCTCAGAGCTGTGGAGCCCAGGGCTGAGGTCCCTGAGCATCCCCGAGCATCCCCAATGCCGCTGCCAGGACCAGAGCCCTGTGCCACGGGAAGTGTGGAATGGGAAAAGCCACGCTCAGGACAACACCTGCCCGTGCAGTTTTGCCAGCAGGCTTCCCAAGCGCGTAATCATGGAATCACAGAATGTCCTGAGCTGGAAGGACCCAAAGGGATCTTCCAGGCCAACTCCCGGCCCTGCTCCTGGCAGTTATTCTGAGCCAATTTACTTCGACATGCCCTGAAAGGTTTAGCCTGGAATGGACAATGTCTTCCTGTACAATGACAGGAAACAGTTTAAAAAATAAATAACTCATGGTCTGGTGTTTGTGTCTCCTCTTTGAGATCCTTCTCTTCTGAGAAATCTTTTAATTTCCCAGCCTTTCAAATTTTATCTCTACAAATCTCTTCCAAACCTTGAGCGGCAACAATTAAAATCTACTTGTATGAAGCAACATTAGCTACAAAAAGAAATAAGAAAGGTCAGGGACGAGGAGCTCGTGCAGACTCCCCCAGAGCAGGTAAGGAGGTGTTTTGACAGGGGCTTCATTTGAACTGAATAATACGCTCAGCTCTTGAGTTGGGTACAAATGGAACCGTGTTGAGCTCAGAGTCTGGAGGTGGGTGGCTTTGGGCTGTAATTTTAATTAAGTGCTCATCCCTCTATGCAACACTTGGTGTTTCTCTGCTGTTAAAAGGCAGATTTGGGGTGGTTTTGCTGCCATGCCAACCCTGCTGCTGGGAAGCACCGAGCAGGGCTGAACAGAAAGTCGGGAAGGAAAACCTGGAACCCAGCACTGACCTCCCGTGTCAGTGATCCTCTGTGGTCTGTTGTCCCAGGGCATCATTTTGGGATGGAATCCCTTCAGACCAGTGGAGCCTGCTCTTCAGCCCCAGTGGCACCAGCACCTCCAGCTCCTTCATCCCCATCACATCCCAGTGTCGGGATACAGGGGAGTGGGCCAAGGGCCGCGGCAAGCGGACGCCTGGTCTCCCATGGGTTTCCTCCAGCAGCAACACTTCCATGGTTTCTGGTGTCTCCGAACCCAGAAAGAACCCCCACACCTGGTCAGGGCCAGGGCATGACCTCACCCTTCCCAGAGAGCCAGAACCCAGCTTGGGCAACGTCTTGCCAGGCAAACATCCATTGCCACTCCTTCCTTAAAAGGGGTCTGGGGGATCCTGACTACAAGCCATTCCTACTTAAAACATCCTCTTCTCCAGAGCCAAACCCTCTCCTGGGCAGAGCAGGGATGGGGGAGCCAGGCCGGGGCACTCGGCTCCGGGGGCGGCTGTGGCACAAGCGCCTAAAGCGGCCGAGGGCTCCGGATGCTCTCCCCTCCTGCAGCAATGCAGGGGGACTGCGCGCCTTAGGGCAGGAATAAGGGATGTTGTCTGCGCAGTTACACGTCCAGGAGAGGCAGAACATGCAATATTCTGCCACAGCTATTGCAGCCCAGCCAGCTCTCCATAAATCACAGCAGCGGGAAGCGGCGCCGAGAGCTGCGGCTCAGGGATGGGCACGCGGCAAAGCCGCTCTCGGAGCAAGGGCAAGGCAAAGCCCGGGTTCCCCGTGATGCAATACATTACACTGACAGGAGAGATGGAAAGACCATAAATAAAATGGATTTTATCATCTCCTATCAGTCTCTCGTGGATAATGTGGGCTATTTCAAGAATACCTTCTCTGGCATCAAGGATAATTCAGCGGGAAAATGGACTGGAGCTGCTCACAGCAGAGCAGGGGCTGCTACACTGCACTTCCACTAATAATGAAGAGATCCAAGGGCTCCCCGTGCTTCAGGGAGGGGCAGCCCAGCCCAATGCCCGTCTCATCCCCTGAGCAATAAACTGTGACAGCAGAACAACACAAGTTATTTCTGTAATGCACACAGCCTTTCCTGTTCAAAGACACACAGAAAAAAACCACTTTGTTTCTATTCTCAACAGAGATCACTCATTTTCCAGCTCCAGAGACATGAATATTCATGGCTATTGTTCGCATGGGGGGGCTCTCCCCGACTCCATACCAATTTCTGAAGTAAAATCTAAACTTCAGCTAAATTGCAGAACTCCAATGGATACTTTGCTTTTAATTACTTTCAGAAGTGTTCACTGTCTGACACTGAGGGATGCATTCTTCAGCTGGGTGATACATTTATTTACTCCACTGTGCTTTTGGAATGTGCAGAATGTTTATAATTAGGCTGTGTAACCATGCGAGCCTTCAGCTGGTGTTTGCTGGGTTTAAAGCAGGCTTGTTCTGCATTTCCAAAGCAGGAAAAGCCACAACGCACCGGGAACGTTATGCACTGGTCTTTATATTTCCAGGGTAGGAAAAAAAACCACTTAAAAATTCTAATTGTGGTGTTTGAAATGCTGCTGAGGTGCAGGGCAGAGCGATGATTCCTGTTCCAGGCAGGGACCTGGGTCGTTTGCAGAGCTGTGATAAACAGTGACACCTGGGAACAGCCTGCAAAGCCCCTGTGAGGGCACCCAGCAGCTCCAGCTCCTCCTGGAACTGGGACAGGAGCCTGGGGTGGGGGGAGCTCTTCCCTGGCCATCAGGAGCAGGACCAGAGTCACCTTGAGCAACCTGGGCTGTGGGAGGCCTTTAAGGTCCCTTCCAAGAGCAGGCATCCTGTGATTCCCAAGTGGAGCCTTTCCACGGCACCCCGGGCTGAGCCTGGCTGGTGACAGCAGTGGCCAGCAGTGACAATGGTCCAGCCCAGCCCTGCCCCCAGCACAGGCATGAGGCTCTCTCTGCTCCCACCTGCCGAGGTCCCCCCAGGCAAAGCCCAGCTCAGGCATTCCACAAAGCCCTGCACCTTTCTGAGCCCTGAGAAAGCCTTTTCGGGCTCTGAGGTAGCTCTGGCTGGTGCCCTGCCCAGCGGTGGCATCACCGCCCTTGGGATCAGCCTGACACCATCTGTGCAGCTCCTGAGGTCACAGCGCTTCAAATCAGACAATTTCTTTCCAGTGAGGTAATTTATAACCCAGGATTAAAGTAGGGGTCATTTTCCTCATTATTTCACAAAAACATGATTTTTAAATTGTTCTTGATGGTTTCTGCACTAAGAAATTCACATTTGGTGTCAGGTTTAACCATCTGTTAACACACATGTGATTTCAAAATTCTCCCTCATGTCATCCTCCAGCACAGTCCCCACCCATATGTGATTATCTCCACCACACAAATGTTCACTTACATCTTCCCAACTCTCCATACAAATTTCTTGGTGAGTGCTCAGAAACTGTATGATCTTCCCTTAGAACACAGGCAGAAGTTTAACCCAGGCCACAGAGCACGCAAATATTGAAGCTTTGCCACCTTCCTGTGCTGCTGCTACACCTGGAGCCAAAGGGAGTTGTGCAATATGTGAGTTTTCTGCTCAGGAGCTCCAAAATTAATAATGGAATATCAGCTTCACTAAGAATCAATTTTTTACCTTTTTTTTTCCCCCAAAACAACTTCACAAATTCCCATTTTCTTTCCCATAGTTTCAGTCATAACCAAATCAACAGAAAATGCAGATTATGCACCGCTGCCCATGGAAGGGGAATTGGAACTAGAAAGGCTTTAAGGTCTCTTCCAGCCCAAACCAGTCTGTGATTCTGTGATCACTCCCAATGTGAGAGCAGCAGGTGGCCAAAGGAGTGGGTCCCTGCAACCCCCACCACAATCCAGCAGGATCCTCCCTTTGCTGGGGCAGCAGCTCTGCCCCTCCTGGGACAGTTACTGCACTGAACTTCCTCATATAAATGTCACACAATCCCAGAATCCCAGCCTGCTTTGGGTGGGAAGGGACCTTAAAGCTCATCCCATCCCAGCCCTGCCATGGCAGGGACACCTCCCACTGTCCCAGGCTGCTCCCAGCCCCAATGTCCAGCCTGGCCTTGGGCACTGCCAGGGATCCAGGGGCAGCCCCAGCTGCTCTGGGCACCCTGTGCCAGGGCCTGCCCACCCTCCCAGGGAACAATTCCTGCCCAACATCTACTCTAAATCCCCCCTTTTACTTCAAAGCCATGAGCCCCTGCCCTATCCCGTTGCATCCCCAGCCTAATCTGAAACGCAAGCTGTGGAAATCTCCAGGATTTACCCCGAGCCATCTGGCAGCAGATGGAGGAACTGTGCAGAACCCAACGACTTTGGGAAGAGGTTTGTCTCCTCAGAGCTCCCTGTGGCAGGAGCACGGTGAGCTCAGGGCTGTGGGCAGGTCTGGTCTCTGTGCCAGCCCCAGGGGCTGTGGAGCCTCACTGGAACAGCCCCGGCCAGGAGCAATTTTTGCAAGTCCACGAGTTCCTCCTTCAGGGGACATCACACCGTCATTTTCTCTCTCTCCTTCTGAGATTTAAATAGGTCAAGTCCCTCACTCGGTGCAGTGCAGGAAATTGTACATTCCCACAATTGCATTTCAGAATGGATAATGGACCCATTTAAGTGTTATCATTAGAGAAACGACAGCAAAATACAGCTGGGTGAGTCCTCCCCCTTCCCCACGCACTCCTGTACTGCGATGCCTCTAAGTTATTCCAATTTTCAGCTCTTTGCTTCCCATCACTGCCTTTCAAACACACAGAACAGAAATTGGATTAAATAATATGCTGAAGAGAACACTTTGCTCGCTGCAGACATGCTGAGCCTGGCAGCTGCCGGGCTGCACGTGGCCAGGTGAGTTACTGAGTGCTCAGGGAGGAGGGGAGAAAACCTGACACTCCAACAGCTTTCCAACGACACCACGGTGATCCCAGCAACTCAACAGAGCAGTGCATTCCCTTAGTGAAAATAATGAGGCAGAGAAGGGAAAGGAGGAGACAGGAGAAAGAGAAGCAGAACTAAATCCACACTTGGTCTGGGGCAGTAACACCCTTCTTAAATTCTTCATCTGTTCCATCCATCCAAGTAAGTTGCTCACACACAATTCTGTCACAAACTGTGGAAGGAAAGGGTGGAAAATTACATTAATGAGAGTCGAGAACGTGAAACCAAGAAGTATTAAACAGAGAAACCAAAAGGCAGAACTTTGTCACCACAGGGCCTGGCAGGCAAAGAGCGATGGACTGACAACTGAAAGTGCTGGAGGGCATGGAAACAGCCCAGAGCCCGGGATGGTCCTTAAGATCCCTTCCATCCCAAGCCATTCCCTGATTCTGTGATCCCATCCCACCCCTGCCGTGGGCACCTCCCACTGTCCCAGGCTGCTCCCAGCCCCAGTGTCCAGCCTGGCCTTGGGCACTGCCAGGGATCCAGGGGCAGCCCCAGCTGCTCTGGGCACCCTGTGCCGGGGCCTGCCCACCCTCCCAGGGAACAATTCCTGCCCAATCTCCCATCCAGCCCTGCCCTCTGGCACTGGGAAGCCATTCCCTGTGTCCTGGCCCTCCATCCCTTGTCCCCAGTCCCTCTCCAGCTCTCCTGGAGCCCCTTTAGGCCCTGCAAGAGCTCTGAGCTCTCCCTGGAGCCTTCTCCTCTCCAGGTGAGCACCCCCAGCTCTCCCAGCCTGGCTCCAGAGGGGCTCCAGCCTGAAGGACCAAGGTCAGGGAATGTCCAGCCCCGTGAAATTACAGAAAACACAGGACCAGGTGAGAGCTGAACTCTGAGCCTGCTCACTTCCCCCAGCAGGAGGATGCAAACCTGCCCCACGTCTTCCTTCCTTCCAGTCTCTGGACCCCAGCACAGGGTGCTGCACCTGCCAGCCTCTGGAAGGCACATTCCAGGAGCATGGATCAATGGAATGCTTTGGCAGCTCTCCCTTCGGGCAGCTCGCCCAAGCCCTGAGGCTGCAGCTCCATCCCTGGCAGCCCTTGGCTCTGACTGATGGCAGGGGAGGCAGAGGAAGCCCCAGGACACTGTGCAGGGTCAGGGGCTGGGCTCGGCCCCAGAGCCTCCCCTGCACATCCCTGCAGCCCCGCTCCAGCGGGAACATCCCTGGGGAAGGACGGGGCCTGCAGGGTGGGCTGGAGGCTCCCTCAGGGACGGTGTCACCCCTGGAACTTGTCCCTTTGTAAATACTGGGGCTGTGGGGAGCTGGCAGCTCACCCTGCAGCTCTGCCAGCGCTGCCCCCTCCCGCTGCCCCCGGCCCGGCACTCAGCAGATGTACACGGAGCTGCAGCAAACTGTGAAATGAACTGTCAGTCAGCAGAGCTCAGCTTCGAATAATGCCTGCCTGCTAACACTCATTGCCATCAGCTCCCAAAACACAAAATCCTACTCAAAATCAATAGGTCTTTCAGAAAATTTAATTGTGGAGCAGATTTTGAAACCCATGGATTTGACTTTGCCGCTCCTTGCCGAAGAGAGGTGTCCATGGGTGCTCAAGTCAAATCCTTCCCACTGATCCTAATGGAAAATGCTGAAAAAGAGAAAATGAGAATGTTAAACCCTACTAAAAGGATCCAGATGATTTACCATGCAATGGGGTTTATTCTTTAGTGACATTTTTCCTGACTGAATAAAATTAGGCTGCTTAGAGGCTGCATCCCAGTGATCCTGATTAGTCGTGTGACTTGAGGGATGTCTGAAGGATTCAGATAAGGATTCAGAATTTTGGGTTCAGGAGAAACGTGTGAATTTCAGATTATCCACAACTTGGATAACAAGGTAGCACATGTTCAAGGCTTGCCTACATTAAGGAGTTGCCCGAGAGCTAATTCTGTGTTTTCTGTGTAACACATCAACAAATAAAAGAAAGGTTTAGCAGGTAGTTAATAACGCTGGAGAGTAAGCAAAGGAGCACCTCTAACGAAGTACGTTTTGCTTGTAATTCAGAAGTAAGAGAAGCACATTAGCCTGCTGGGTGAGAGGGCTTCCCAGCCCCGCTCTGGCTGGGCTCACACTGGAGGCACTCCTGGGTTTGCACCAGCAGGGATTTCACTCCGCAGGTAAGTGAGCTCCCCTGGGAAGAGCAGGCAGGAGGCTTCATGGGAAGATGCTGGAGCTCTTTGATTTCCTGCTCGTTCACACGTGCAGGGAGACACTTCCAGAGGGACCTGAATGGCCAGAAAGGGTCAGCCCTATCTGCTGTGTTCCAGGGGACATAGCCCTGCCTAAAGCTGTGGGGCCGGGGCAGCCTCGTAATGGGATTTCATGGGAAAAGGACCCAAAATCTACTCCTGTGTGGGGAACTTCACAGAGCGTGGAATCACAGCTTGGGAAAGCCCTGTCAGACCGTTGGGTGCAACCATTCCCAAGCACTGCCAAGGCCACCCCTGGCCCGTGTCCCAAGGGAAAGCAGCCACTTTCTGACCTTCGGAGTACTGGCACTGTATTAAAAATAACCTTAGAGAGCAGATCACGAACTTAAACTCCTAAACCAATGTCATTACAGAGCCATAGGACCAAGCCCAGAGCAGAGAAGGGTGCACACAAACGTGGCAGGGGTGCAAGGGACACCCCTGGGTGACACAGCACTGCCACCCCACCCCGTGTGTCCCAGGCAGGGACCCTCAGGAGAGCCCCAAACTCGGGGTGACGGCCTTTGGAGCAGTTTGTTTGGTCTGAATAAAACCAGCCCCTGTACAGACAAGGACAACTCATTTCCACCAGCCAAACGCCCCTGGAGCTGCTACAGCTTTTAAGAGAAAGAAAAGCAGATCCCAAGAGAGCAATCCAGAGCAGGATTCAGATTGATATTGATAAAAAGCGCTGGCTTTCAATACACCTGGGAGATTCCCCCTCACATCCGAAGCTTCTTTTCCAAGGTGCACTAAGAGTATGCGCTTCCATGACTGGGAATTATCCTATTTCAGGGGTTAAAGATACCATTTTGCCAGCGCTTACTTACTCCAATGGTGCCAGCTTTTGATATTTTTATAAACTTACAATATTATGTGTTTTCACCTCTCACTATCAAACAAATGCATCACCTTCAACACCATCACTTCTCACTCCACCTCAACATCCTGCAGGCCAAAAACAACCTGTTAAATCCCCTCCGTAAAGAAAGGAAAGGAGAAGGTGATTTTAAGTAAGATGAAATTATTTTCTCATTAAGCAAACAGATGGGGTGTGTCAGACCAGGAGTAATTGTGGTTCCACGGGATGGAGGTTGAGCTCGAGTGACTGAAAAACCGCCCATAAGGAGGAGCTGAAGCCCCAAGTCCCTGTCTGCTCTGCTGCCACCTGTGCTGCCCAGGGAGCAGCCGCATGGGCTCACACGGCTGCTGCAGAGCCCAGGTAACCTCACAAGTGGGCAACAGGGGCAACACAAAGGGGGGAAAAGTGCTGTCAGTATTAATGGAACATCAAAACTCCCAGGAACATCGACACCAGGTCATCAAAACCAAACCACCAACCAAACCCCTGCCACAGCAGGAGCCACAGAAAATGTGAGGAGCAGCAGCAGTTATTGATCCCAGCCTGCCTGGGGAGCAGCTGGAACAGCATGGGCTGGGAAACACAGGCTGAGACGGATCCAGAGCCACAGGAGCAGCTCCAAGAGCCAGAAAACCAGGGAGCAGCCACGCACGGCTCTCTGGAGCCACATCCAGGTGACATCTAGCCACATCCATGTTCCCTCAGCATGGGGACAGCACAGCCGCTGCCTCTGGGACTCCCTGGCTCTGTTTCACTGCTGGTTCACTCCCACTGCAGTTTGATTCAGTGAAATGGGGCTGGGGAATGGCACGAGAAGAATCAGAGCTGAAAATCATTGCCTGAGTTTTACCAGGCGGTTACTGCTGTAAAGGGGCGAGTTTATGGCAGAAATACAGGGGGTTATTGGGTTTATTTCTGCCTGTGCTACAAAAACCCAACAGTAAAACTCCAGTGTTTTATCCCACCTTTGCGAACAGTCAAGAAGAAAAAAATTGAACTTATAGAAACAAGTGAATCCTGTCAGGTGGGAGAGCAACACAAGGTCTCTGCACATCACAGCCTCTGCTCCCAGCCCAGGAGTGGGGACGGAGCCAGTGAGCCCCACACAGCCCCCAGCACAGCTCCTCTCCCTAAAGGCACCTAAATTAGAGTCAGAGTCCCAGAATATCCTGATCTGGGACCCACAGGGGCATCCAGCCCAGCTCCTGGCCCTGCCCAGGACACCCCAACATCCCCACGCTGTCCCCAGGCTGGGGACAGTGCCTGCTGAACTGCAGACAATGTGAGAACCACTCCTGAACTTCCCTGTCCCCTCTCATGCCCCATGAAGACACAAGCACCTACTGGATCTGTCCCAAACACAAGGAGAAAATAAACCTACTCCTGCTAGATTAATTTGGACAAGATATCCGTACAGCTCCCTTGATGTGCAACGTGGGAAGAGTGTCCTGTCACAAGTGGTCAGTGTTTCCCTTATGGAAACCACAGGCACTGCACAGTGCTGATTTCCAGGGCTGCCTCAGGCTCAGGGGAATCCCAGCTGGACCCCAGTGCTGCCCTGCTGCCGCAGCACATGGACAGTTTTAGCTCCATTGCATTATATAACAGCCAGGAAAATACTGTGCTGCTGGGAAGGAGAGGCACAAATGTACTTTTACATTATTTAGGGAGCAAAACTGAATAAACGCAAGGAAATTCAGGGAGAGGCATGAACAATGCAGGGACTGCTCAGGAGGCAGCTGAGTTAAGGAGTTTTTCCAGTGTCAAGTGCGTCGAGTCCTGGGTCACACAGGACAGGAAATCTGCCACCATTTTAAGAGCCAGGGGAATATTTTACACAGACCTTTAGTGCATGGCCAGTGTCAAGCAACCTAAGCAAGTCAAGGGGCAGAGTCCTGGAGAATCACAGAACTGTTCAGGTTGGAAAAGTTCTCTGAGCCCGTGGAGTCCAACCATTCCCAGCACTGCCCAGGCCACCGCTGCCCCACGTCCCCAAGTGCCACATCCACAGGGCTGTGAAACCCCTCCAGGGGTGGGCACTCACCCCTGCCCTGGCAGAAGGGGGACACAGCCACGCTCTCCCATCACCAAATCTCCTCTTGCATTCATCACAGTTTTCCATACCCGCAGACAAGGAAAGTCTCTGCACATAAAGATAATTTGGGTCAGTCAGATCAATTCATGTTACTACAGAGATCAGTTTCCAAAGTCTGGATCCAAAAGCCAACATATAAATGAAATGCTTGAGGAAATATTATTTACACATTGTGTTTTCAGAGAGCAGCAAAACATTGTTTTAAAATGATGTTTCTAACCCCTTTTGATAAACTGTGTATACAAAGAATAAATTTAAAGTCAGGTCCGTGACGGCTGTCAAATCTACAGCATTTATTTACAGGAAAGAGGAACAATATTTTGACTTCTCCCGAGCAGCCTTTCAGGAAGGGGAGCTTCTTGTGACTTAAATGCGCAAAGAAATGCCACATTAGTCAAAGGTCTATTTCCCCACTACAGCGGGAGCATTATTTGGCAGTGACCTCCAAATGGCCTCTATCTTTCAGTGGGGTTGGATCAAGGGTAGAGTTAAAGCCACCAGCAGCCCTCACAGTCCTGTCTAAAGAGCATTTCGGAGGTGCTTTTTGTCTGCTGAAAGATGAGGTGAGCCACGTCCTGGGATGCTGCAGTCACAGACCTCCCTGCCTTGGGGCGGCGCAGAGCCCCTCCTGTAAATGCAGGGATTTTCGCTCTTGAAAACCAGCGAGGGAGCTGATACAGAAACGAAGGGGGCGACGCAGGAAGCGCCTGCTGCAGCCAGGGACATGCCTGCACCAGCAGTTCAGAGAACACAGCCCCCGAGGCCAGGAAGGGCCATTCCTGTTCGACAGGACAAACCCACACTCGAGCGAGCGCCTGCCGGGCAAAGCTCGCCAAAATGAAGAGAGGCATTTTCGCTGCCTGAATGTCCCAGTGTCCCTTCATCAGAGCAAAGCTTCACTGAGGGTCCTGCTCAGCAATCACTGAGAAACAAAAAGCAGAGAGCACCTGCCTGGAGGGAGAGATCGATGTGTTCGCTGCGGTACCGGGGCTGTGCTGCTTTTACAGCTCCCGAGGGGTTAATTTGGGAGGACTTTGTCATCTTTGTGAGAGCAGCCCCGAGATACCTCAGCTGTATTTAGTGTCTGAAACAGCCCCACACAGGCTCACAGCAGGCCTGCAAAGAGCTTTGGCTGTCACCCCAGTCCGTCACTGCCACACTCCCCGAAGCCTTCCTGCGCCTGCTTTGGTGTCTGCAGCCCTGCGGTGACCGCGCTGTCCTGGAGCTGCATTTCAGTGAGAGATGGGAGGCCAGGTCCCGCCTGCAAGCACAGCCACACACAGACATAACTCATCTGGTTTTCTCTTCCAGAAGAGTAAATTCTATCTTGCTAACCTTCTCCTTTCCTTCCTTTCCCATTTTTCACTTAAACAGTCACCTCGAGTCGTGCAGGTGGAGTCAGTCCAGCCAAGCGGGGGTGACCGCGCTGCAGAGGATGTGATCAGCGCTGCACGGCTGCTGAGCATCTGATGAGCTGCGTCAGGGAATCCCAGCCAGGCTCGGAGCCCAGCACAGCCCCGGCCCCAGCCGCCCTTCCCCGAGGGGTTGGCTCAAGTTTCCAGCACTGCTGAGATCGAGGTTTTCATCTTTAGGCAAGAGCTCAGCAGCGCCGAGATTGGGTTTTGAATGAGCTCTTTGGAAGGACTTTAATTTTACCTTTCAAGAGTTGAGTAGAAAACACCCCTGTGATTCAGGAGCATTAGCACTCACCAGTGGAGCCTGATAATTTATCTTCAGTAATGGCCCACCCCGCTGCTCTCCTTCCTGCCCAGGTAATGTGTTTATTGCAGCTTGTGGAGTGCTGTGATTTATTTGTTGTGACCCCGGTTCTAATGGAAATGAATGAGCCCCTCCTGATGGGATCGCCTGGGCAGCGCTGGCCGCAGTCCCCCACCCTCGGATGCTACGGAGAGCTCAGCTGCTGCAGCGCCATTATTGGGGAAATAATGCTTTTCTGAGCTCCTTCTTGGAACTTACTGCAAAGGGAACTTTCAATTCTCTCCTGCAAATTCAGACTCCCCACAGCAACCCCCAGCTGGGTGCTGTAACACAATGTCCCAGAAGGGACACTGCAGACAGGACATCTTTGGGAGAAGTGTGAAGGGAGCCCGTACTTGTTTCTCCAATATTTGTCAAAATTAGTATCTGTCAGGAAAATAATTGTCGGTCAGGACTGGGAGTGCTGCTCTTCTCGCTGTCCTCAGCAGCAGCAGGAGAAGGTTGTGTGACCAAAGATCTGAGCATGGGCAAGTCTCTGTAATGTCTCTGACAGAGGGAAAATTTTCCTGGGAGTTTTCAGAGGACTGGCAGGTTACAGAATGGGGCTGGGAGAGAGGCAGGTACCCAACTCCCCACCGATCCCAACTCTTCCTACTTTTAGGATTGTCACAGGTTTCATGGACAGTCTGAGCTTTCCAGGATTGAGCCCTATGGGATCATTCACAATAATTTTATCCCAGAATCCCTGAGGCATGCCAAGTCCATGCATCCAACCTGTGCCCCATCCCCACCTTCTCCCCAGCCCAGAGCCCTGAGTGCCACCTCCGGGCCTTCCTTGGACACCTCCAGGGGTGGGCACTCCAAACCTCCCTGGGCAGCCCCTGCCAAGGCCTGAGCTCCCTTTCCATGGGGAAATTCCTGCTGCTGTCCACCCTGAGCCTGCCCTGGCCCAGCCTGAGGCCGTTCCCTCTCCTCCTGTCCCTGTTCCCTGGGAATTACAGAGTGGCACTTGCACATCTGTGGCTTTCCCCCTGCAGCAATCCCACATCCCCCACAAAACACAGCACACAAAAGGTGCCAGGGGATGCCAGCCTGGCACTGGCTCAGCAGGAGGAAATCCTGGGGCTCAGGCTTTCTGGGACTGGGATGCAACCATGTTTGAGTTTTGGCTACTAAAGCACTGAATAATTGATAGGGAATAAAACATTTATTTTTTTAACACAGCATGACCTCATCAGGTGGTTGTACAAAATAATTCAGGCTCCATTCCTTTGTCCCTTGACACTTGATTTTGTACTATGCAGCATGTTCTGCTCCTCACACAACTCCTCAGCACTGGCTAAAGTGAAATATGACTGAGGCAGAAAATAAATCAATATAAATTAATCACTATCAAATGCCCAGAATATTTGCCACCTTTTTATGTCACAAATTGTAAGTTTCATTGCCACTCTTATTATTCCATCTGCTCAAGCTTAAAAGCACTAAGAGGGCTCTGAGCTCTCCAGTGCAAGGACAGTAAGAAATGAACCTGAAATTATCAACAGCCTCACAACATCCGAACCCAGGGGGGCTGTACGAGCTGCAAAACATTTGCTCCACTTCAGCAAAGACTTATTTTATGTCCTTTAGTTGTAAAGCTCACGAGCAAGAAATCAGCTCAATCCCCAGTCCAGTTAAACATTCAGGAAATCCGAGCAGCAGCTCGAGGCTGCAGCCCCGAGGACATCCCAAAAAGCTCCGTGCAGGACAGGGGTCTGCCACTGCTGGGGGGGCAGGTTTATGGGGCTGGGTGAACATAAAGCTCGGGGGAGAGGCAAAGGGAGAAGCTAAAGGAGTAAGGTCATGGTTCATTCTGGGAATGGGGTTTTGTGTTCCCTTCTCACAGCCAGAATATTTCATTTCAGAAGGCCCAGGGAGGTCACAGGAAAGGGCAGAGTAACCATTTGGGGCCAGATTTCTTAACTGTATGTAGGTGTCAGAAAGGGGAATCCTCACCTATTCAGAGCTGCCTTTGAACATACTCCAAAAGAAGAGTGCAGCAGCCAAGCACCTTCTTTTTCCAGGATTGTTAATATATCGTGTACGTAAATGGACCAGAGCCCCCAAACTCCCTGTTCCCCATCACAGTTACCTTTCTTCCTTTTGCTTCTCTTTAGGCCAGGGGACTCTGGCACCTTTCCCACACCGGGGCGGGTGGGTGGGGGTCCCTTTCCCAGCATCCAGCAGCTGGAAAACCTCCCAAGGGAGGGAGATGTGCTTAGCTGAAGCTTCTCAGGCAGAAGAGATTTAAACCCTGCCCTTCCATATTTCATCTCAGCAACTTACCACCAAACTGTTCTGCAATGAAGAGGATGAATTCAAGGAAAATAAGCAACACATCCTCTCGAGGGGTCATGTTTTCTGGGTCACATCTCACAGGTTTTGATGAAATACGTTTTGAGAATAGCTCAAGCCCAAGCCTGGTGGGTAAGGGGCTCGTTGCTGGGTCACTCTGTTCAAAGCACAGCTCCAGCAGCTGGGAGAAGAAAGCCAAAGCAACAGAGACCTCTCTGCAGTCTAATGGAGCTGGTCTAGGCAGCTGTTTTCAGAATTTATCTATAAAGATATAAAATGTGTGTGTGTGCTCAGTGTGTGCATTGCAGTTCAGTCTGGCTCCCACAGGCTGCCTGCTCTCTGAACCTCCCTGCAGGTGAATTCCTCCCCTGCCCCAGCCCCGATCTGGGTACTGCCAAAATCAGTACTCAGCCCCAAATCCCAGAACATTCAGAGCCAGTTCAGCTTTCCTGACCACATCACTCCCAGTGTGGGCTGTGCCACTGCTCTAAGCTGGCACTGCAGCCCTTCCTGGGCTGCCATTCCAACAAGGAAAAGGCACCTCCAGCCTCCCAGGGCTTTGGCAGCCACTCGGATTTCCCCAGGAATTCTCTCCCATCAGCTGTGTGAACACAGGGTCCCAGCCACAAATTTCTACTGAAAGAGTGAAAACAGAGAGCAGGGCAAGGCCATGCACCAGGGCCAAAGACCAGGGAGTTTCCTGGGAGGGTTTGTCCCTAACAAGCACACGGATAACTTCCAGCTGATGGGACAGCACAGGAACCCCCATCACACAAACCCCACAGACCTGGGGCAACGGGAGAGGAAACACAAGCTCTGAACCTCCAGCCCCTGGAAGATCCCCAGCCCTGCTGGGGCAGGGGGAGGCACAACCAGGACATCACTGATAAAAACAGTCAGAGGCTGAGAAGTGACTTCCTTTGGGAAAAAAATATGGACAAGGCAGGAGAGGTGCTCCGGGACAGATGCTTTAAGAGCCCCTTCTGCCTCATCTCTCACTGCACTGCTGACTTCCCGACAGGGCCTGGTGTTCTGTGCCTTTAGAAGAGAGTCATACTTCACCGTTAATCTGCTCCTACTCCTTCCTGGACCTCTAATAAGCTCTTTCTTGCCTTGAGTACTGCAGTGCAAATCGAAGGCAAGCCCCCCTTTCCTTCCTTGCATCTCTCTCTGTTCAGAGCTGTGACAGGCACACTGGATTTTTCCCCCGTGCACCATTAGGTGCCCTGAGATCTGCCAAAGCTGGGACAAGTCTAACAACTTCCCACTTACACTCTGCTTCTTGCAGCTGAAAATGTCTCTTCTAGGTGGGTTTTTGAGGTTTTATTTGCCTGGCTGTTTCAGGGTGCAGTTTTTACACATTATTTCACATCTTTTCTTTTCCCCACAATCACATAGGTCCCTAATAAATCCCAATGTCCCTGATCTGCCACCCTGGACATTCTCTCAGCAGGTTTGAGCTGCTCCCAATGTTGGACAAGCACCAAGAAGGGAGCACTCAGAGTGTGGGTTTGAGTTTACACAGGAGCTGTGCACTCACACACACACACATACACTGTACCTATATGGATATATAAATATATAAAATCCCTGGATCACATCTGGAATCAGCCTGCCATTTCCTTTGGAAAAACTGCTGCTCTCCAGGAACAGGCATCATAAAAGTGAAGTGGTGCAGTAATTGGGCAAAGGGAAACACACAATTCAGCCGCATCATTTAAATGGGTGTGTTACCTTTGTGACTACTCCAGCTCTCCCCACCATCTCCAGATACTTGAATCATCTTCTCACAGAACAAACCCAAACACTCTCCTCATAGCCCAGCAACATCAAAACAAGGTGTTTGCAGCCTCGGTGTGAGAGCAGAGCTCCCAAAGGACATCTGGCACTGTTTGCTGTGCACACGAATGCAGACGCCTCTGTTTGAGGCTTCCATTTCACTGGGCAAGGCAGGCAAACTCCACGTCCAGTAGCTGCACTTCATCCCGAGAGAAACAGCCCTGTGCAAACACAGGGGGTCAGGGAGGCTGCTGGGGTGACTCCAGAGTGTTGGGATAGAAGGACACAGGCTCTGCAGGCTTCCCAGTGCCAGAGGGCAGGGCTGGATGGGAGATTGGGCAGGAATTGTTCCCTGGGAGGGTGGGCAGGCCCTGGCACAGGGTGCCCAGAGCAGCTGGGGCTGCCCCTGGATCCCTGGCAGTGCCCAAGGCCAGGCTGGACATTGGGGCTGGGAGCAGCCTGGGACAGTGGGAGGTGTCCCTGCCATGGCAGGGCTGGCACTGGATGGGCTTTGAGGTCCCTTCTCACCCAAACCAGGCTGGAATTCTGTAGTTTATCTGAAAATGGTTTTACTGGCCAACAGCAGTTTGAATTATTTTGCAAACCAGATGGAGATTACCCTGGTGATCACTGGCTCTTAGTCATAGTTCAGAATATTTTCTGTGCTGCTCCTCTAAAGTCTATTCCTGCAAAACAACCACATTTAAAACCCTCCTACAGTAAAGAGTAAGAGTTTGGTGTTAACCCAAAAGTGCTTTCCGGGAACTGATAGATGAAGCTGATTTTAACTCTCACTACTCCAGTTTGTAGCTGAAATGATGCAAAGAGGTGGGTACCTGCTCCAGGGTAAAATAAAAGGCTAAAAGAGGGGAGCAGACACAACTCCCCCAGGGTGTTGGGCAGACAGGAGTTTACCCACACTCCTTTAGGAGCTGTGAGCACAGGAGGAAGCAGGAGGGATTTTGGTGGCAGAAAATCCTGTGCTGCACACAGCCAAGAGATGTAACATTAAATAGGGGCCTTTCACTCTGCCCCAGGACCTGCTCATGGGGGCATCCACCTGAACACCCAAACCCTCAGGAGGGCTGGAGACACCTGGGCATACAGAGGAAATAAATTAAATTTTGCCTGAAAAAGCTGACACAGAAGTGGAGGAAACACAAAGATTAATAGGGAAGAGCAGGAAGATTGCAATGACATTCAGGCCCCCAGTGTGCAAAATGCCCTTCCAGTGAATCCACATTAGGGTTGGGTTTTCAAAAAAAGATTGATGCAAACTGATGGTGGCCCAGGACCCGGCTGCCAGGGAGCAGGAAACAATAAATGGCAGCTCACAGTAAAAGTGCTCTTGATAGTTGTACCTGTGCCCTTCACTGCAGGATCCGAGGCACCAGGAACAGGTTCTTGCCTCCACAAATACCATCTGCAGAAACAAACATCAGCACAGACCCAGCAGCCGGAGAGGGGCTGGAGAAGGCACTCCCTGGGCATGGGGATGTGTTTTGGAGGAGCAGCTGGAACGTGTTTTATGTTGATTCATAAATGTGTCCTTTTTTTTGGAGGCTGGAAAATGCGAGCAAAGTTGGCACTGGAACGAATCCTGGGAGTGAGGGAGACAGGAGCAGGGAGAGCAAAGGAGAACAACAGGGAGAGGGGCAGAGGAAGGGGCTGCAGCCTGAGGAATGACAGGGAGGAGCAAGGTGGGAAAGGCAGACAGGACACCTTACACAGGCAGAGATGGAAGAAAGCCAGAGCAAGGGAGGAGCTGTGTGACACTGGCACAGGGCAGTGGTTTGAGACACAACCACTAAAACACCAAACGACTGCTTTTAACATTTGCTTAAAAGAACTGCATGTGCCAAATTATCCCTCAGCCTACGGTCACAAAATTTGTTGGGAAGGATGGAGGCAAAGAAAGGCAGGAAAAATAGGACCAGGAGCATCTCCAGCTGCACTGCCCCTACTCCAACCACACCAGCCCTGGCTGCCAGAATCCTTCAATCCCGTGTTCTGCAACCTGCCTGAAACCCCACTTGCAATTCTGCTCGGAAATCTCTCGTATTGACCCTGCAGTCTTCTGAAGCTCGAATACAAATTAAACCAGCTGCGAGGAGAGGCCAAAATCCACTCTCTTCCACCCGACAACAATCTAGGAATCCTGCCCTGTAAAATAGTGGTTGCCCAAGTGACTGAATTTTCCTGATGGCCCAGGCTAAAACAGAGACAAAACTGTGTCACTCTCTTAGAAATTAGCTTCTTGGAATGAGAGCGAGACATTGCCCAGGCTGAGATCCCACTGGCCAAGGTTGAGCAGTCCAGCACGGGCAGCCACTCACCTGAGCCTCAGGTGTGGGCCATGGCCAGGGCCCTGCCCTGGCAGCTCCCAGGGGTGAGGGAAGGTCCTGCCTGGGGAGGGATGGGTGCTCAAACAAGCTCTGCCAGCTCTCCTGCTCTACAGCTGGCCAATTCTTTACAAAACAACCTCAAGCTTTCAATAAGAACAATAAAGCAGACCAGGAGCAGCCACCAAAATTACGTCAGTTTGAACGATAATTCAAGTGGGGCAAAGTTCAGCTGTATCAGATTTTGTCCCAGATTGGTCTCAGCACTGCCAAGGAACTCCCAACCATCGCTTTGCACGCAGCTTCCCAAGAGAGCCGAGTCCACCACGGAGCCTCCAGGGCAGAGCCCACCAGGACTGGGCTCCAAATAACTCTGGGTATTTGGGAACATCTCTCTTTACACCAACTGATTATCTGTTTCCCTAGAAACAGCCTCAGCACCCACTAGCGAAGGAGCTGGAACTTGTCTTAATTTTAGCTGCTGCTTTTTGTTCCAGCTTCATCTCCACTTCCAAAGGAGCGGGCACAGAAGCCCTGTGGAATGTCACACTCTGCAGCCCTGGACGGGTGCCTCGTTCAGCTCCGGGTTTGTTTGGAACCTGCTCCTTGCTGAGCCCAGCTCCAACAGCCTCACACAGCCCTGGCTGGGGCTGAGCCAGCAGTGAGACCCAGGAGGAGAACGTGGGCTGGGATTTCATCAGGACCAGGTTAAGCAGGGCTTTGTCATGGCTGAGTGGGGGCAAAACACACATCTCAGCCCCAGGCTGATGGAAAATGTCCCTGGAACCTCTGCAGAGAGAGCAGAACCTGGGCAGCACTTGGTTTGTCACCTTCTGTACAATTTTAAGATAACCATGGATACATTCCCTCAGGAACAGGCCTGAATTTAGTCATGGCTTTTAATCAAGATCGCTGACGTTTCCTTGTGTGCAGCACCCCAGAGCTGGTCCCCCTGGAATTCCACCTCCCCAGTACTTCACAGCTGCTCTCCTGTGCAGAACCAACACCCTCCAGGAACTGAGGGCACGAAACTTCCCTATTTTGACGGCAACCAGTTTTCCTTTTCTGATGGTTTTGCACTAATTACAAGCCGCCAGCTAGTGCTGGCAGAAACCCATTGTTTATTCTGCCTTTGTTAGTGTTCTGGGGAAGTTTTCAGCCCATTTTGTGTTGCTGAGCAGGCACAGCCTGAGCCTTCAAGGCACAGGAGCTCTCTTTGCTCCTTTCCTCTCCTTGTCCTGATCAGGGCACACACCTCAGGCTGCGCTGGACATGTCACCTGGCTGGAATTTTTCCACCCTTCCCCTTTTCCTTTGCTGCTCCATCCCTGCCAGTTCATGCTTTCAGTTGCAGGAACTGGAAGAAAAATGGGATGTCAAAGCAGCACAACCCAGAAACCCCTTCCTTGCCTTGACTACGGATGGGGAGAACAGAAAACACAGAGGCGCCACTTCTTCTCTACTTCCACCACAACAGAAAAAAAGTTCCTGTCTCTGGTAGTCTTGCAATTTGTGCCTGACACAGATGAGAAGTGATGAGCAGATAGACTGGGAACACTTTCACCACAGACCAAATGTTATTTAGTGATCAGCTGAATAAGAACAGCCTAGCCAGGCCACAGGAAAAAAAAGCAAAAAGGCACAAGAAACCGATATGAGCTTGCTAAGAATGACAAGAGAAGGGAATGTAGCTCACTAACAAAAACCACAGACCCTGTTTGCAGGGCATCACTGTGATCTTGGACAGGGCTGCGTGACCCTCAGCAGCACATAACTGAATAAAAATCCTGGAAACGTTAATTTCTAATAATAACTCAGTACAGAGAGAGCAAAGCAGAGCAGAAGTACCTGCTGGGGTTTTCTGCAGCATTCACGTGGAGTATTTTTGCAATGCTAAATAAGAGCTCAGAAAAATCAAGCTCCAACTCTACAAGATTGTTACATGGGCTTTTCTGTGTGCCTGGGAGACCCAGGCACTTTGTAAGAAGAGGAAAATTGAGTTGACTTCCCTTTAAACAGGAACGGATTGCTGAGCCTGTGCAGTCATTTTACATTTACAGAAATGTGAGCAAGGCAAACGCGGGCCCAAGGAGTTTTCCTGACAGGAGTGAACTGCACAGCAAGTGCAGGCTCAGCCAGAAAGGTTAAAGTGACCTAACTTGGCTGGTGGGGAAGGAATGGGGGGGATTTTGCCGAGCAGAAGCACCGAGTGTTTGCTAAAGCACACTAGGGGTGAGAACGAGGGGTGGGTGATAACACAGAAATCACCCAAGAAACGGCAGAGCTGCCAACAGGAACAGTCAATACCAAACACTCACGGCCAGAATGTACAACACGGATTGACAAATACATCCAAGGGCTAAAATGAGTTAGAAAAAGCAACTGGAGTGGGATTGGGAACCCCAACACTTCCCCCAGCACAGCCCCGTTTGGCTCCTGTGATGCTTATTCATGCAAATAAGAAAAACTGGTTTGAATTTAAATTAGGAAAAAAAAAATTAACATTCTTAATCGTGGATTCTTTCATTATGCAGCTTCACAGTGCAATTTTGGAGTAGCTGGTCAAGTGGCAATTAACAGCAAAATAAAGAGATGTTAATTCAGCCGTTGTCTCATTTTAGCTTAGCCAGATAATCTACAAGAAAATTAAACCCTCGGGGCAAAAGGGGGCCTGACAGCAAAGTGGAGAGGAGGAAAAGGCGACAGAGAAAAGTAAACACAGCCTAACAGAGAGGCCTTTGGGGCCGGGAGATTGACAACATGAGCTCTGCAGCTGCTCGAGCCACGGGAGGAACACCCAAAATCCTTTCAGATGGCGCGGTAATTCCCGCGGTCTGGCCAGGCAGCCCAGCCTGGGGAAATGGCCCTGCCAGGATCCGCGTGCAGGACGGGACACCGGGAAGGGAACATCCCTGAGAGGCAACGGAGCAGCGGCACCCGCAGCTCTGGGTGCGCAGCCAGACGGGCACAGGCCCTGGATGGACACAGGCCCCAGACGGACACGGGGTCCCCAGACGGACACAGGCCCTGGATGGACACAGGCCCCGGACGGGCACAGGCCCCGGACGGGCACAGGTCCTGGACGGGCACGGGGGCCCCGGACGGACACGGCAGCCCCAGACGGACACAGGCCCCGGACGGGCACAGGCCCCGGACGGGCACAGGTCCTGGACGGGCACGGGGGCCCCGGACGGACACGGCAGCCCCAGACGGACACAGGCCCCGGACGGGCACAGGCCCCGGACGGGCACAGGCCCTGGACGGACACGGTGGCCCCAGACGGGCATGGGGGCCCCAGACGGACACAGGCCCCGGACGGGCACAGGCCCCAGACAGACACAGGTGCCCCAGACGGGCATGGGGGCCCCAGACGGACACAGGCCCCGGACGGGCACAGGCCTGGGGTCCCACCAGGGCCCACCGCGTCCTGCCGGGACAGTGGCGCCGCCTCGCTCTGCTCGCAGCTATCAGACGCTGCCTCCGGGTTTTTCCTTTTTCAGCCCAGCCTTCTGCATCACACACCTTCCTCCTAAGCCCTCCCACCACTGTGAGCCCCCAACACCCCAAAGCACAGCCCCAGCCCTGGGAGCCAGCTGGGAGCCACAGGGAGGTCAGGGAGCTCCACCCTGTCGGCGTTTTTGGAGAGCAAACGGGGACGGGGAGCCCGGGCAGATGCTCCAGGAGCCTTTTTATTATTTTATTCCGGCATCAGTCTCATATACAGAGTTGAGACACAAGAGATGCTACAAGGCTCACGTCATCACAGGCAGCCAAAGATGTCCCTGTTACAGAGCATTCGTAAAGGCTTTTAGCCAATAGCACGCTTCTAAAGTCTACAGACACCTGTTCTAACCAATCTTCAATAGCACACGTACATCTGGTGCACACAATACTTGCTTGTTATGCCTTATGTAACAATGCACAATATTCCATTATTAAGCTTAAACTTATCTGTTTTGCTAAGCATATCTTCTGTAACTTCAAGACCTCAGTCAAATGTAAAAACTCTAACCATTGTTTTAGTGTCCTTGCTTGCTATATAATTGTATCCTCTCCTATCTTCAAGTTTTCACAGCGAGAGCTGATTTCTAAATTCTTTTGCTTTATTTCTGAAACCTGCTTTTTTCTCACACCTAAGAGCCTTTCCACCTTTTGTGTTTCCCACGATTCCCCCTCTCGGTACAACCATAAAGAAACCCTCTTAACTTTGTCGCTTATTGACTACTTTGCCTTTCATAGCTCTTTTCACCTGAGCCAGAGGGGCTTTCAGAAACATCTTCAAGGATTTTGTACACAAAAATGAGCTGAATTCTCCACTCCACAAACGGTTTGTTTTTAAACGATCAGATTTGTTAACGAAGAGAAAAGCACCTGTCCTGCGGAGCTGCTCCTCAGGCCAGCCAGGGACTCCATCCACACCCAGCACAGCAGCAAGGAGCTGGACCTCTCCTCCTCTAAAGCCCCCCAAGAACTCCTCCCTCGGCCGCCCTGCTTTAAGCACTGCCCAGTGCTGCATTTTCTGCATGGCCTGGGTTGCTCCCGGCCCCGCTGCCAGAGAAGCGGTGACAGCAGAGCCTGGCTGCCCAGGGAGGGATCTTCCCACTGAACAAAAGCACGGGGAAAAGCTCTGGAAGGATTTTGCCTCCTAAATTAAACATGCGAATGGGAATTATGCTGCTCTGTGCCCTGTACTTGTGCCTCTTGGAGCGCAAAAAGGAAATAAAGAACTAATTATAAAAACCACGGTGCACTGTCTAAAACCTTCCCTTGGCAGTGACCTTGGCATGAGGAAATTTTTGCAGAAAACCTGGTTTGGGATGAAATCTCTCCATTTACCTGCAATACAGGAACATTTGACTGTTGATTCCAATAAAACCAAAGTGAGATTTTGGAGTTAAAATCTTTTAAAACAAACCCTCATAAATTCCATTTAATGCTTCTCTTTACTGTTTACACTGTTGACACATAATGATGCCCTCCTGAAAAAATGTTTTAATAGAAGAAAATAACAAATTAAGATAGATTAGGAGTCATTTTCCCTCAGTTTCCTCTAACCTCTGACTTGTACCTATAAACTTCAAAGTCTCTGTGGCCATAAGAACCTTGGACCACTAAAATCACAAGCACATAGAACTCTACCCATAGTATTTGTAACTTCAAAAAGTAAAGAAAAAAGATAAAATAATACCATTTTGAAGAAAATTTTTTTCTATATGTTTTCAGAGTTTTCTAAAGGTATCAAAATATTTTGTTCTTAGGAAATTGATAAATTACTTCACAGACCTTTATAAGGTTGGCTTTGGTAAAGAAGAGATCAGGATGAAAAATGGTTTCTATTTGCTGTGTCTACACCTTCACTGAAAGGTTTTCCGCCTCTAAATCCACAGGAACTGGAATTTCATGGTGGCTCTGAAAGAACATGGGTCACAAGGCAGGAAGTAGAGATTGAGGCCAACTTTGTGGCCCCCTCTGGCTCAGTCAGTGAATCCCAGCACTGGAACTCCGCTGCAAATGCTGCTGGTGGGTTTTAGGTGACAGGAAACGCTCAGTGGGAATGGGAGACGCCAAAAGCTGGGACATAGGAAAATCCTCCCCCTGGCAGCTGGGGGGGACAGGACACACGGGACACCCCCACAGTGGTGGCACTGAGGGGGGTGTGAGCAGCTCCATGGAATCCTGGAATCCCATCTGGGCTGGGTTTGGAGGCACCTTAAAGCTCACCCATTCCCACCCCTGCCCTGGGCAGGGACCCCTCCCACTCCAGGGGCTTCCCAGGGCAGAAAACCCCCAATTTCTGTGCCTCAGCTTGTCCCCCTCCCAGCTGTCACCCTCGGCTCTCTCTCAGCACCATTAGCATCAGGAATAACGACCTGCTCCTCATTTAGCACGGCCTTGGATGCACATCCATGAACTCGACTCCATTTGTACCACGGGGTTTTTAAGGCATGTTCCAGGGAGGAAATAAAAAAAACCATCCTCACTGCTGGTGTTAATTTAAAGCAAACGTTTTATTTCACCTGCCAACAGCTCCCTTCTATCAGTTTGCATTTACTTTTTAATTATGTATATTGCTTTTTTTCCGTGTGAAACTCCAGACTAGAAATATGTATCTCATTATATTTTACGTTATTCAATTGACCTAAACACAAAGGCATTTTTCTTGAATACTGAGTGCTGATGTACCTTTTTAATTAAAGCTTAAAAAGCTTTTAATTAAAACAATAAATCACAGACAGCAGGCTCTATCCACATTGTCTTCTGCCCTGGGTATATTTTTCCTTTTGTGATCAGATTGACCCAAAAGGTAAAAAACAGGTGAAAGGGCTTTCACATTTAATGGATGCAGTATAAAACACTCTGCTCTCACACAGCCTGAGCCCAGGAGCACTGCTGGGACCTGCTTGCAATCTCTGCAGGCCATGGAGATTCCTTTTCCCGTGCTCTCCCCTAAATCTGCACCTGTGGCAGCGATAAAGCCCCGGGTACCGGGTACATCTTCCCAGCTTTGTCTGCCCAAACCCTCCTGCACCAGTGTAGACACTAAATCTAACTTTTGGTGTCATTTTGTTGTCTCTCCCGTGCAGAGCTGAGGTTTTCCAGAAGCCAGTGGTCTTTACACCACAGCACAGAGCTGCTGGTGCCTCCCTATTACCGCAGGCCTGGGCCCTGGGGTACATCACCGTGTCCCACAGCCTTAGGGAGGAGGAGGAGACAAGATCCAGCAGGCAGGAATTGTGCAGCAAGATTGATTTCTTTAATTATTTTACAAACTCTTTTACAGACTTTTTTCTTCATAGTCTAATTGGACAAAGGATCAGCCCCCCCTTGGGGTAATTGGCCAAAATCCTAAAACATCCATTGTCAAAGTATTTTTCTACTATACCATAAACAAGACTTTTCAAGGTTGCAGGTGGTGGTTTGGTTGTTTACATACTCTGCTGCCTCTTCTGTGAGAGAGAAAAATCTCTCACGGACTTAGAAAGCAGCAAGAAAATCCTCGCTAGCAGCATTTTTGTATCCACACCTCCCAGCCTGTATCCCACTGCGCTGTGTGTCCCAAACCAACGGGATCCAGGCAGGAGATGGATGAAGCAGCTCTGGGAGCTGCTGTTCTGAGTTTAGGCAGAACTTCTGTGAACTGTGCCGGTCTGGGGAACTGCATTTCTTTGTGAAACTTGGTTTAGTTCAGAAGCTGATTAGAAATACATTTGGTCCCTCAGAATAGAACTGTACTGTGGGTTAGATATTTTTGGCCCCAAGACTACAATTACTTCTCAAAATCATAAATTCCATGTGCTCTAAACATCCAGAACTCCAAACAGTCAAGGTTTGTGCTTACACAACAAAGACCTTTTCAATTATCATTTTTAAAGTAACAAGGGGATCCAGTGAATCATTCCCTCGACTGAAAATAAAACTTCAGTTGCCCCCACTTTTCTCATGGCAATTGGCTAAAGGAACCTGCATTCCTCAGGTTGGAAATAGAAATATTCGTATTGCCCCCAAACTGGGGGAGGTAGAAAAGCAACTGCTTCCGAAAGCAGTGAGCAGAGAGGGGGGACAAGTTGGTGGGAGCTGAGGTTCCCTTTCTTCTTCTTCTTCCCAGTCTCAGCAGCAATATTTAATAGCAACGTGCCCAAACAGAAGATGTGCAGCTCTCCAGATTAGCCTGCTGTGCCCTGGAATCTTCCTGGTTCTGGAAATCCCATTCTACCCAAAGACAAATGAAAAGCAAAATCACAGGGAAAAGGGAAAAAAAAAAAAAGAAAAAAGAAGAGAATGAAAGAATGCTGGGTGACTTCAAGGAGAAACAAAATCTCCCAATAAAGTCAGCAGTAAACTCCAAGTGCTTGCCTGAAACTGCCGAGCAGTAAAAGCACAGAACACTTGGCTTGTGCTGCCTGAGATTCCTGTCCCTGGAGGTCAAGTGCAAGGAGGCACAACCAGGGGCACCAGGGGCAGGAGTCCTTCCTGCCTTCCCAAAATGTCACTGCTTGGTCCATGAAGGGTCCAGCGAGGAGCTGTCCCTGACCACGGCCAGGGTGGCTCCTGTAGGATGCTGCTCCCTCCTCCAGCCTTGGTGCAGCTCCGTGTTCATTCTGCACAGCAAAGGTGGAGGGGTTTTATCTTCCCTTTCCAAAATCACACAATTCCCCAGTATTATCCTTCTTTGAGCCTTTTTCCTGTGTTTTTTAGCTCTCAGTCTTCAGCTCATCTCCTTTGGGTTTCTTTATCCATCCCTGTTTATTTTCCCATTCCCAGCCTGGAGGAGAGGAAGCCTCGTGTTTCCTTCCCTGGCTGGGGGTCACCCCTCATGGGGACAAGGGAAGGGCCTGGCCTGGGGCCAGCGGGGCCGGGGGAGCTGCTGGGTCAGGCCCAGTCCGAGGGATGGAGCTGTGTTAAACCACTGCCCACCCCTGCCCAGGGCTGTTCCCAGCTTCCCAGCCCATCCCAGTCCCTGCCCAGCACCATTCCCAGCTTCCCAGCCCATCCCCAGTCCCTGCCGAGCCAGAGCTGGCAGCATATGCTGCAAGTAATGAGACATTCCCAGAGAGATCGTGGGATCACGCCCGGAAAACAGGCAGGAGCTCTCAAGAACATGATACAGCGCTGTTGAGAGAGGAAAATAAGCCAAACACAATTTCACCTCCTACAGCTGAGGGGACTTTGGGCCTTTCTCATCTTTCTGAACACGAGAACAAAGACAATACTTTCAAGTGCTTTCGGTTTGGGGAGAATTGTTTCATCTCAGACCTGAGGGATGGAGAGACATTGTCAGACCAGAGGCTTTAATTAAGTCTGCCATGCTCAGCTCCCGAGCTTTTCAAACCCTTCCCAAGAAGAAAGGGAACAGCAGACGGAGAGCAGGTGTCAGGGGCAATCTGGAACTTTCCTGGCTGTGATGGATGTGGGGTACAGAGGTGGAGTGTGAAACTCTGTCACTGCTCACGTGTGGGTACCACCATCCTCATCCAGAACTGAAAGCAGTCTCAGGCTTGCAGGGTTAGGGCAGACGTGCCCGTGCCTCCAGGAACGCTGCCGCCAGGTCTGCAGGCAGTGCAGATCCAGCTTGTCCTGGGAGAGCTGTGCAGGACTCCCAGGGCTCTCAGAGCATGGCCGTGGCTGTGGTCAGTGAGTGTTGGAACACGGGGCAGAAGGAGTGTGGGGTGGCCTGGGCAGACATTTCAGTCCCCTCTGTCCCTGCTTCATTAAAGTTTGTGTGATGGCCCAGAAGCGCCTCTGGTTCTCACCTGGGTGGATGATGTGCACGACAATTACGGATCTTAAAAACGAGTTGATTTTTCTGGTTGAATACAGCCTGATACAAAACTCACATATTAATTGGATTACTTCCCCTGACTTCAGCACTCTCCGAGACGAAGCCTCACCTCCAGGGAGCAGTGTTCCCTGCAGGAGCCTTTTGCAGGGAATTTCTGGCCATCTTATAGTGCTTCTCAAGCAGGAACCAGCCCCGCAGGGCAAACCCTCCATTTCAATTCTAAAGGTTGATTCTGTGTTACTTTTGCAAGAACCTGTTTGAATTTTTCGGAAGAATAACACCATGTTACTATAACTGCACGTGGGGTTAAAAAAAATCCCTGCACAGCCACCACACAGAGCAGCAGAACATTCCTGAAATAACAAAATACAACGTGTATCCCCCGCTGATAAAAAGGCAGCATTTCCATCTCTGTCGAGGAAAAAACATTTATCCCTCTGTCCTAAGAAGAGGGATGAACACCTGGATCAGAGCAGAGCAATAAATCACGGGGAGGTTGTTAACAGAAGGGTCTCAGCAGCTTCTGTTGATTGGGAGGAGCCTGGAAGGTTCCCAGGTGCAAGGATGCTTTAGTGATGGAGCTGGAGGAGAGGAGAAGCCACTCTGCTGCTCGGAAGGAGTCCTGTGCACGGGGCAGGTTTGCTTTTCCAGCCTTTTGCAGCCCAAGGCAGCCGCGGAGGGGCCGGGCAGAGCCTCCCCAGCACCGGGAATGTCACCCCAGGGGGAGTGAGGCAGGGGGAGAACACCAAGACAATGAATTTCATAGTGAGTTCCACAATTCATTCTGTTTGTGAGCACTGTTTACAATTCCAGTGCTCCACAAAACACAGAGCTGAGCCAGAGGCTGCAGGTTCCCTCAGAAGTGGAGTCGTTCGTCAGTTATCGGCATTATCCGTATTTCCATCGGCTCTCCCACTCACAAAGATCCATCAGGATTCTCTCTCCAACCAGCTATTTATTTGTGCTCATTTTGATGGTCACAGATGGCTTTTTCCCTTTTACATACATTGGATGCAAGTAGCATTTCTCCCTCCGAATAATTTGTGCGAAATAAAACCCCCCAATGTTTGGTTGTTTGGTAAAGGATTAGGCAGCCAATCAGGCAATGTTTTCCCACCAACAGTTATTCCATCTAAAGCACAACAATCACAAAAGAAAGGAGATGACTGGATCCTATCTAAGCTCCTAAATAGCAGCAAAAGAGAGTTTGCGCTGGAAATCAAAAAAATATTGGTGGAGAGGTAATTTTTCTTCAGTCCTTTGAATAGAGAAGTAAAAGCTTTTAAGGAATTCAGGGCCAATTTCTTCATTGGGATCTGTGATAAATAAGCAGCACAGCCAGCTCCTGTTGAGACACAAACTCGCATTCCCGCAGCTCCAGGCATTCAGCTCCTGGAGTGAATCTCCCCACACAATTCATCATGCTCACGGGAAGATGTCTGGGTTTTGGCTTTTAACGTTCAGTACACCTCTTAATGTATCAAGCATATGGAAAATTTATACCTTCCAGAGGATCAGAGACAAATAATATTTCTGCAGTAAATAAATGTCATTCAAGTGCTGCAGACTGCCTTTGATTGGAGCTGGGAGGAGGCGGCTCAGAAAACAAACACACACATTTCTCCTGCTCCCTTAAAAAGGATATTGAAAGAAAATCTGAAAAGTGCCAGGAGCACGAGGAAATGTATTTTTAACTATGCAATTGTCTTTTACAGGGATTTAAATTTCATTTCTACCGGGTACTGAGCAGCTAATAGCTCTCCTCTGAGTGAAACCAAAGTGCTGGGGATTGGTTCTTCTGAAGTTCCTGTGACAGGAACACCCAGGATCCTGTGCTGTGACAGGAACACCCTGGATCCTGTTGCTGGGGCCTGAGCAGGTATCAGATCTGAGCCATTACCCCCGTGGGTTTTTTGTGTTCCCTTGCAAAGGCTGAAGGCAGGATCCACATGCACAAATCCCTGTCTCCCTGTCCAAAGGAGCAGCCTGCCTTGTGTGGCCCTATTAGAATCCACTAATTGTTAATATCTAACCAGGCTGGATGGGGCTGGGAGAAACCTGGGGTAGGGAAGGTGTCCCTGGCCATGGGTGGGACAAGATGAGCTTCAAGGTCCCTTCCAACCCAAACCATTCCATGATTCTGTGTTTCCATGATCTTTCCCACTGCTGGAATCGCCAGGTGCTGGGAATCCCAAAGCATGAAAGGATCCTCGTGCCCAAGTGCCCACAAAAATGTGTCTCCAACATAAACAGGACCACAAAATGTCACTGCAAGTGAAGTTTTAATCCCTTTCTTGACACGAAAGGAGGTCTCCAGCCAGGGGGACTCCTCGCTCCGGGTGATCCATCACTCCATGGCCATGGCTCTGGGAACCCTTGACTCCAGATCTCAGGATAAACCCTCCTGAACTTCCTACTTGGCTGATCCTGGCAGCAGCTTTGGCTCCAGGATTGTTGGCTGTGCTGTTGAGTGGTGCAGGTTTCATTCAATAAATGTCAAACAGAGAAAATGAAGCGTGTGCAGCCTCCATGGGTGAGCCGAGCTGGCAAAGACAGCCCAGCCACTGCCACGAGTAACAGCTGCTAATGCACCTTTAAAGGATGGTGCATAATTCACTGTGCTCTCAGATGTGGTTCAGCAGCACTTTTAAATGCTTTCCCCTTCCAATCTTCCTCTGCTTCCTTGTATTTATCTTTCTGAGAATAATGAAGTGTGAACAAGATAAATTTATGGAAGAAACCGCGTAGCTCTATCTATGCAGTGAATAAACAAGTATTTTAAACTATCATTTCCCTGCTAAGTCATAAAAGCAGCGTTATCTGCTTCATGTTGGCCTGTTTTCCACTTGGGTGAATTCCTCATTCTGTTCCTGGAAACAGCATGTTTGGGACAGAAAGGAACGATGAATATTACAGCTCTCTGCTTTTTCCCTCCTTGCTTCTCCAGCACGTTGGGTATCTGCAGGCATGAGGCAGGATAGCACCACATCCCTGTCCCAGCCGTGTATTCCCAGGGAATCCTCGGTGTGGGCAGTGACCCCAAAGCGGCCTTTGCATCCACTGCTCCCCCAGGCACTGCAGGGGCTCTTCCCACGGGACACGCGCCTGGTCCCCCTGCTCAGTGATGGTCACTGAGTTTCTCTTGGACTTCCCAGAAATGAAAAGGTGCTGATTTCACCCTCTCTTCACACTTGAATTACACCTCAGTGGTGTTTAAACATCCCTGAGCAGCAAGGGCTTGAAAATCCTCAGCAAAAGTTGTGGCTGCCCCTGGATCCCTGGCAGTGCCCAAGGCCAGGCTGGACACTGGGGCTGGGAGCAGCCTGGGACAGTGGGAGGTGTCCCTGCCATGGCAGGGGTGGAATTGGGTGGTCCTTAAGGTCCCTCCCAACCCAAACCAGCCTGGGATTCTGATTCTAGAACTGCTTCAGCTGTTTCTATAATCTGAGCTAACACTGATACCATTTAAGCTGATATTCACGCACAACATTTAATCTTTGCTGTGGAAGCAAAACTCCTCTTCTGATGCCGTGTTCTCAGAAAATGCCATCAGTGCAATGAAAATGCAGTTGTAAGTAATGGCAAAATATTCTTAACCTATGGAAGAAGGGGTATAACTTTCTATTGCCTTAATGACAGGCACTAAAACTCTGCCATAAAACCTTCCACGAGCTCCACACCACCTCCTTTACAGCGTTAAAAATGCATTAAAACAGAGTTGTTAGCATCCTGTAGTACTTGCTCAGGCTGTCAGCCCTGTTCTCCAGATCTCAGGATCAAAGGCAGTCCCCAGCAAACAGGGGTGGTGTCAGAGCTGCAGTTTGCTGCTCAAACCCACCCCCCACACCAGGGTGGGCAGAGGCTGAGGGGTCAAACCCCACATCTGCCATGACTGATGCACTTACTATGAAAATATTTCTTACAGTTTAAACATCTGAATAAAAAAAAGTTAGAATTGTTTTACTCAACATTTTGTGTTTATCTGTATTCTTGGTTCGACTGTGCACCGATGACATTCCTCTGCCAGGCAGAGGTCGTGCTTTAGGTATTTTAATTTATTCTGGGTAGCAATAAAGCTGCAACCCCCCCTGTGTGTTAGGGAAAAAAATCATGGACAGGGTTGTAAAGCATTTGAACAAACTGCCCAGGGCAGGGGTGGAGTCCCCACCCCTGAAAGTGCTCAGAAAACGTGTGGCTGTGGCACCTGGGGACAGGGACAGTGCTGGTGCTGAGGTGATGGTTGGGTTGGATGACCCCAGAAGTCTTTTCTGACTTTAATTACTCTGTCATCGACTGAGGGCAGCTCCTAGAAACAGCAAATCTTAGATCAGCAGCAATGACCACAAGTAGATATTCCATATTTCGTCCTTCCTGTCCCAGGAGCCCCCTGTGCCCCCTCAGCAGTGAGGTGGGAAGAGCAGGGCCCTGCAGGTCCTCACTGCCCTGACCCTCTCACACATCCCATCATCAATAACCCACCTGGGAAAATCCTCCCACTCAGGCTGGATGTGCACTCACCACAGCTGCACAGCACTGAGATATATATTTATAAAGTTAAAGGAATTGAAACAGCATTCATGCCTTTCCATCAGCACAAAGAGGCTGCAAACATTGCACTATTAATCTGCTTCTCCCTTCCCCTAAACAAAGGCTGAGATCAAGCACAGCGCTCTGCCTCACTTAGTCTGCAAAATCTTCTCCTTCCCTTTCTGACAAGAACAACAGAGCATTTTATTGTCTCAGATAAATCAGGCACAGCTCTGAAGAACAACCAGGGCCCTGACTGCCAGGAAACACAAAGTGCCCTCACTATGGAATTTCAGTGTTGAATATAAACTCCCTTGGCCGAGCTGCTCACGGACACACCTGGCTGTGCTCCAGCGGCACATGGAATTTAGGGACTCATGGATGGGTTGAGTGGGAAGGACCCCAAAGCCCACCCAGTGCCACCCCTGCCATGGGCAGGGACACCTCCCACTGTGCCAGGCTGCTCCCAGCCCCAATGTCCAGCCTGGCCTTGGGCACTGCCAGGGATCCAGGGGCAGCCCCAGCTGCTCTGGGCACCCTGTGCCAGGGCCTGCCCACCCTCCCAGGGAACAATTCCTTCCCAATCTCCCATCCAGCCCTGCCCTCTGGCAGCGAGAAGCTGTTCCCCTTGTCCCCTCAATGTCCTCTATTAGCTCTCAGCACCCTCAGTTCTGTCCAAACCAATAAATTTGGTGACTGGCAAAATCCAGAGGAGAGTTAAAAAGCTGTGACAGGACTAAAGCTCGTGGCATAACAACAACAGCAAGTCTGGTGGCTGTGAATAGAAATTATCCCACAAAGGACATGAAAAAAGGAAGATATTTATGTATCAGCTAGGATTTATCTCCCTGAAAGAAAAATAGTGTCATAATCGTTAGTGGGAATGGTGCTAGAATGTAGAATAAATTTGCATCAAGCCTCCATTTCCCTCAGTGCAGATTTTCCTCTTGCCTTCACTTCAGAGAACTTCAAAGGAAGCTCTGCGAGTGGATGAGCTGTTTATTAGAGACACAATTCCGCAGCAGCTCAGCTTGAGGGTGCAAAAACCCCAAGTCACAAATTCCACCCAACACAGCTGTGAAAAGAGCTTTTAGGAAAGAGTTCCTGAGTGGTGTTTGAAATGAAGACATAGCCACAATGAAATCACATTCCAAGTTTTAATATCAGAATTAATGATTTTAAATAAATGAAGGGTTTGACATTTTCCCTACCTGGGTACCCCAGAGTTTATTACACCCAGGGCAAGGGAAATTACTGACTGACCTGATCTCCCTTGCCATGATTGCAGCCCAGGTTTATACACAGGGACATGTGTCCTGCTGTTAAAGCCCTGCAGCTGAGCTGGCAGATCTTGAGGGATATTGCCCTAAGTAGCTGCACCAGATAAATTAACGTCATTGTTTATTTGTACATGTGCATGCAAATGGACATGTTGTACATATTCTTGCTCAATCTGCCAAAAGGTTTTCCTGTGACTTTAATAAAGATATTTTCACTTACAATCCAAAGACAAAGACAGTTTTTTGTACAGATTTCATGTTTTCCCTTTCCTCTACTGAGGAACGGTCAAAGCTTTATAGTTTAATATTTTCCCTCATAGGCAGCCAAGTGCTAGCAATTATTGCAGATGTTGCAAGTATTTAAATATACACACTGTAGAAATTAGTAGAGGCACAACACGTTCATTAGTGAGTATCCTGAGGTGCTCTGTACTCCACTTTTTCCACTGACATAAAACTTCTCACCCTGATTCTTTGGGAAAATTTTCCTTCCTGTGGGCAAACCAAAGAAGACACCAATGAAAGTGCACATTCAGCTTCCCAGGCTGTGCTGTTTAACACCAATTTCTCCTCCAGCACGGTTTAATTTGCCCCCAAGTGTGAGACGAGCTGTCAGGCCAGGCAGGAGCGTCCCTGCACTGCCCCAGGGCAGGGCCAAACAGGCACCTTGGGCCCCACCGACTCAAATCCTTCATTCTTCCCACAAATGCAGCTGGAATGGAGCTATTTAGATATGCCCAATGTTAAAATAGATATCACAGAGTGCCCCAGGCTCCCAGGATTGCCCTGGCCCATCCCTGCTCCGTCCGCGCTGCTTCTGCCAGGGCAAGGGGGCATTTGGGGACAGGAAAAGGGACTTTGGGAAAGCAGAGGTGCCCTGTTCCCCTGGGCAGGGATCAGCTCCAGGGCCCATCCCCGTGGGGAGGCTGTGCTGGAGGCGTGCTGGGGGTGGCTGAGCCCCCTGCCCGGAGCCGGGGAGCCACAGGGCCTGGAGCCCTCCCAGCCCGGCACATCAGAGAGTCCCGGAGTCCTGCAGGGGCACAAACCCTCTGGGAACACCGAGTCCAACCATCCCAGCACTGCCAAGGCCACCACTGACCCACGTCCCCAAGTGCCACATCCACAGGGCCTTCAAATCCCTCCAGGGATGGGCACTCCAAACCTCCCTGGGCAGCTGTGCCAGGCCTGGACAGCCCTTTTTGGATAGAAAACTTCCCCAATGTCCACCCTGAGCCTGCCCTGTCCCAGCCTGAGGCCGTTCCCTCTCCTCCTGTCCCTGTTCCCTGCCAGCAGAGCCCGACCCTCCCCGGCTGCCCCCTCCTGTCAGGGACTTGTGCAGAGCCACAAGGTCCCCCCTGAGCCTCCTTTGCTCCAGCCTGAGCCCCTTTCCCAGCTCCCTCAGCCGCTCCTGGGGCTCCAGCCCCTTCCCAGCTCCGTTCCCTGCCCTGGACATGCCCCATCCCACACTCCAAATGTAGATTTTGTGCCTCCTGGGCGGATGGAGGAGATCCCTGCTGTATTTTGCTCATGGACCTTCTCACCTGGGCTCACCAGTTACAGAAATTCTGTGCTGGAAATCCCAGAATCCTGGAGCAAAGCTGTTTGTGCCCCTCTGGGCTGACTCTCATGAATTCCATGTGGAAGGTACAATCTGCTGCTCAGGTGCAGCCCTCCCTTTTAAGAACATGTTCTCCAGTGATCCCTAAACCACTGTCTTTTTCTTTGACTTTAATAAATCCTAAAAATTCAAATTACATCCCATGCTTGCAATCCCAACAGCAAACACACCCCACGACTGCCAAGGAGAGATGGAATGTGGACATTCTGGGTAATGGCGTGTTGGCTTCACCTGCCATTCCAGGCCACTCTGTGTCACAGTCATCAGTGCTAATAATGATAATAATTTCATCCCAAATGACATGTTTCACCCAAAGATCCCAAGCTGGGGTTTATAGACTTCAACTTGGCCTCAAAACACACCAGGATAGCCCAGCACAAGCATGGATGTCCAGATTTACTAATTTTCTTCCTCTTTTTTTGTAAAATAAACTTTATTTCATCTAAAATATCACAGATTAATAAGGTTGAAGAAATACAAGATATTTGGAGAAACTTGTGTTCCTCACTACAACCAGGAAATCTCCTGCTCCACCTTAGTGTGCCTCCAGATCTCTCCCTCCAGAGGAAAATGGGAAAGAGACCGTTCCCCCCCAGCCTTCCCAGCCTGCAGAGGAAAACCTCCCTCCTCTCCCCGCCTTGGCTGGGATCCCTGAGCTCCCACAGGCAACCTGCCCTGGGGATCAAAGTTACACTCCTCAGTCTCTTCTCCCATGGAAAAATATCAGTTAAGGATGTAAATTACTGGAAAAGCCAGGACCCCGTGGGAAGGAAGGACTGAGGAAGTCCTCCACTCCGTCTCCCAGTCACCAGCTCCTTTGCCAAAGGGTCGCTCCTGCAGCTCCTGTCCCGGGGCTGGGCTGCTCAGGGACTGTCCCTGCACAAAAAAAAAGGAATTCTTGTTCTGGTGTGCTCTGGGGGAAAACACATCAGCACTGGTATAAAAGCTTCTGAGGCTTTTCCTGAAAGAGAGCTCCTACAAATAGATTTTCCAATATTTCTGACGGTGGGAGAGATTTGGAGGCTGAGGAATTGGCACGAGCACAGTGCTCCAGAAGGATGAACAGCTAAGGAGTTATTGAGGGCTGCTGTGGATCTATGGATGTTTACTGAGTCTGTGTGTACAGACCATCACTGGGGACAGCTCTAAGCCAGTCCCAGCATGTGATCCACACCTCCAAACAGGGGATTAAACACCGAGCCAGGAGCTCGGCATGCAGGGGGCAACCTCAAAGCAGAGTCCCTGAACATTCCAGTTTCCCTGCCCCACCTCCAGGCAGGAAATGAGAAGGACCCTGCATGGCCTTTGACTGCTCCAGCTGTGCTGTGGAAGGGCAGTGGTCCCCTCGCTGGTGGCTCAGGGATGATCCACCCCGCACTGCCCGGCCGGGCGTTCCCCATGCAGAGTCGCACCTGCAGTGGAGCTGCTGCTGCTCCTACAAAGCAGCTTCACTTTCTGCAAGTATTTCAAGAATGTGTCAGAGTCACAGACTGCTTGGAAGGGACCTTAAAGCCCATCCAGTGCCAAGCTCCAAGCCCTGTCCAACCTGACCTTGGACACTGCCAGGGACCCGGGGGCAGCCACAGCTGCTCTGGGCAGCCTGTGCCAGTTTGCTCGTTTGAACAGTGATAATAAACCTCATCACTTGCCAGTGCTGCTCAAAGCAGATGCCAAGAAATCTGTTTGGACACTTGGCTGTGTGACCCACGCTGCGCTCTGTCTGTCTCATGCTCCAGCCCTCGCCGCTCCTGCTCTGAGACCCCTTCTTTCTCTGTGTAGGATTGTAAAGAGTGCCTGACAAATACAAAAGTGCCCATCGTGTTGTAACAATTCTAAGAGTGATCAGTGCAGCCAAAGGCCAACATTATGTTTTATTAAACCTGCTGAAAAGTTTATGGGCTCCCTCCAAACAAGGCTTTCCCCTCTCACCACATCCCATCAGCTCTCCTGAGCACACACTGCCGCTTGCGGGATGTTCCAGGGAGAGAGGATGTTTATGGGCCATCTTTTCGTTGTACCATTAATATAACAAAATAGTGCCAATGGCCTCATGCACTCACACAGCTGAACAAGGAGGAATCCCAAAAGCACCTCTAATTAAATAGGAATTCCTTAAGAGGTTCCATGGTGGGGTTTGCTCCCCATTTATCAAGAAAGCAAGTGATGCCAGAAAATAAAGTGTCTCCATGTTTAATAGAGGATTTTTTAGGCTGAGGCTTCTAATGGAACACTTTCAGTGTGTTTTGCAAGAGGAACAAACACATTTGGCACAGATCTGCAACTCACACCCCCGGGAGCTCTGCCTGCACCCAGAGCACGGCAGGAGCTGTGCTGGGCAAACGGGGCTTGGGAGGCCGAGCAGGAGATGCTGCTCTCCATGTCCCAGCCCCTTCCCTGCATTTCCATCCTGCTCCCTGGACAGCCCGTGCTGTCTGTGAGCTCCAGCTGTTCCCACAGGCTGCACCGAGCGGCTCCGGGAGCAGCAGATTCCTGGATACCGCTCTCCAGCTGCGTCCCGTGCTGCACACCAGGGGCTCTGTAACCCCAGATTTTCAAAGTTCTTGTGTTTTTCCTAATCTGTTTATCGTGGGCTGGGACCTGCTGCCTCACACCCCTGGCTGAGAACCAGGTGTGATATTCCCCGAATCCTCTGGAGAACGTCAGCATCCCCGTGGGAATCTGCTCTCCCCTGGATGTGAGGATCCTTCAGCCGGCATCGCACGGAGCAGGATTGCTGTGCTGAACCAAGGCAGAAACCCACCCGAATGCAGTAACCAGCTCTGCAGAGCCATTTGGCCGAGTCCAGGATTCAGGACCTCTGGGGCAGCCACCACAGCAAACTGGGGAATAAGGACCAGGAGTGGCCGGGGCAGCTCCGCTCCTGTTCTGAGTGCAGGCCACGCTTCCCATTCCGCTCATTTCGCTCCTTTGTTCCTTTTATTCTCCAGGTGCTTTGATTCTGAAAGGGAAAATCCGTACACAAATAAGGTGATCCATAATGGACTCCAGCGGGAAGGAGAAGCAGGATGAAGCAGCCTAAAGCAGAAAGAGCTTTGAAACAATAATGTTTATGATGGGAATATATAATTTCATTTTGCTGGGATTGCCACAGGCACAGGAAGGAAGGGGGTTGTCCGCATTTACCTCTTCTGAGCTGCGGACAGGGAAGGGCATTCCCAGCTCTCCTGTGTCGCAGGAGAACCCTGGGATCCGTTCCCTCCATCCCTCCCTCCACAAACCCCTCTTTCGATGTCACCCAAGCACGAGGAGCGGGCTCAGACCCCAGCAGTCTGCCCTGCACGGGAATCAAACATCTCCTCCCGGTACAATCCCGGCTTCAGCGCAGGGGTTATGGGCTCGCGGGCGCCTGGCTGGGCTGCGCTAATTGAAATGTGTCTCATTAGGGGCGATTTGATTGAATGTGAGGACCGTCCCTCCGCTTCCCCCTCCCAGACGGGAAGTCGGTGATCCCGGGCTCACACCCATCAAGTTAAAAAAGCAGGAGGAATTGAAATTGGTTTGCTGAGCAGCTGCCACCGCGCTGCATCCCGCGGGGCCGGTGATTTCCCGGGATTAATCCACTCCTGGAACGCCACGGCGCTCTGGCTCCGGGGAGAGGCTCTGATTGCAGGAGGGGTGATGTGACAAAAAGGTTAAAAACCCTTAAGCCCCAGCTCACGACTACAAACGAGCTCCGATGGAAACAGTTTTTCTCTACCTGACGGGATTTGGCTGGGAAACGTTCCTTAGTCAAACAGTCCTGGTTTATTGACAATTCCCTCTGCCCCACAGGGAATGCAAGCTCCCACAGCCGCCTCTCCCGCCGGGCACAGCAGGCCGGGGTGCTACCTCACATCGAGGACCGCTTTAGGGTTTTGCTGATATTGCTCCAAAAAGTGAAGCGTCCTCAATTCCCATCCATCGGGAGCCCTTCTGGTGCTGACCAGCGCTGTCAGTGGCGCCCAGCCAGGCCTGGGTGACTCCTTTGGGACCAGGACATCGCTCTGTCCGCACCAAATGCCACCTGGGCAGAACGCGGAGCCCAGGAAGGAGCACCCAGCATTTCACACCTGGAGGGGACACGGGGGGTTGGGGGCTGCCCTGGTCACCCCCCACTCTTATCCTGCTTTTAATTGCAAAGAGAGAGGACCACGCCCCAGGACGGCTCCGGAATAGCCCCTCATTTGCATATGTGATGACTTGTGATGGTATACATCGGGCAGCCCTCAATTAAGTTACAAATGGGTTAAATTTTAATTTTCCCTTTGAAAATGTCATTGTCTGTTTGGGAGGAATGTCTGAACAGTGGCAGGGGAGAGCAGCTGGGAATGGGAGCTCTAAGGGAGGAGCTCAATAACACTGCAAAGAATTTCTCATCAAGAATTTCCCCACAAAGTGCTTTTTCCATCAGAAAAGGCTCACTCATCAAAGTAAAAAGTTTCCATAGAAGCTCTTCAGCCCAGTGAAGCATTTCTGTGAGACGGTCCCCACAGCCAGGGCAGGATTTTTGGGCACATTCTGCAGAGTGGAGACCAGCTCCGACTCCTCACTTTCATAGAGGCACAGAATGGTTTGGGGTGGATGGGACATTCAAGATCATCTCCTTCATGGCCAGGGACACCTTCCACTAGGCCAGGCTTCCCAGGGAACTCTGCTGTCCCTCAGCAGCCCCGGGATGGAGATCTCCCACCCTTTTCCAGGCACTGCTCCACGTAGGACATCCCACATCCCTGCACTGTGGGTGGGCCATGCTCAGCCTCACCTCAGCCAGCACCCAAACCAGACCCACGCCTCCTCCTCTTCCAGGGGCCATAAAAGGGTCAGGAGGTTAATTCCCACCAGAGGAAGGTATTTTTTGAAATCTTTCATTTTTGGCACAACAAAACCCACTTCAATTATATTCTAAAGGGAAAAGGAAACAAAGCTGGGTAGGGCTGTGACCCACATGTAACAGTTTTTTGGTCAAGATCACTCATTTTTACCCTGGGCTCAGTCTCCTGTCACAGCAGTTTTATGTCCTTGCAATTCCATTGGCACCGATGAAATCGCCCGTGAAAGTGTGAACTGCCAGTGAACCTGTAATCAGTCTCAACGTGGGCAGCCCAGAGTTCCTCCATGTCGGCATTATACTCTTCAATTCCTTAAATTGTTACTTTTCCAGCAAAAGTCAGGCCGCTGTAAAGTCAAAGAGTGCACAATGACCTTGGGGCGGCCCGGCCCGAGCCTGGCTCTGGAGAATTCCTGTTGAGCGCCGTGGGGTGCCCAGCCTGGGAATGAGCCGGAGTGGAACCAGGACAAAGCTCCCCGAGCTGTGCCCTCCTGTACAGCACAGCCCCTCCCTGAGGGGCACACAGACACCCCACAGCAAACCACACATCCCCAGAATCCCAGACTGGTTTGGGTGGGAAGGGACCTTAGAACCCATCCAGTGCCAGCCCTGCCATGGCAGGGACACCTCCCACTGTCCCAGGCTGCTCCCAGCCCCAATGTCCAGCCTGGCCTTGGGCACTGCCAGGGATCCAGGGGCAGCCCCAGCTGCTCTGGGCACCCTGTGCCAGGGCCTGCCCACCCTCCCAGGGAGGGTGGCAGTGCCCAAATCCCCCACAGACTCCTGCCTTTTGGGGGATGCAGGGAGATGATGTAGAAATGCACTCACACACCTCAGGCAGAGGAAATGTTTAAACCCAGTTGTAAAAACATCTTGGTTAAGGGTCAACAATTGATTAAAAAATTGATTACTGGGAAATAAGCATGGGAAAGCTGTAGGGAGTTTGTTAGGGGTTTTTAATAGTTCTTAAGCTCAGAATTCCCCTTTCACAGATTTGCGTCTTTCCTTGAAATTCTGCAAAAGAGAAGAAAAAAGAAGATACAACATTTGTTTTGTTTCTGCAAGAAAACTCAACCCATTTCCTCTTGGGCCAGCCTAACCCATGATTTAATTTCATTGTTTTGATATTTGCAGAGTAAACCAGGACCAATCAAAGTTTCTCTTGGCCTCAGGTGGGGTGTTGGGAACTGTTCCTGCATCCATTAGGTTGCTTCCATGGATTGTGGGGTCCCTGATGCTGTTCTCTATTTCCAGCAGTACAGCAGGACCCACCCAGAGGGAATTGATGACCATCAGACAAGAAACCCTGACTTTCTTTGCCATTTGATTTTTCTCAGTTCCTATACCAGATATAATTTTAGGGATTGAGAGCTGAATACGGTTCTTGTAGTGCCCCTGTTCTAGAAAGCAGCAGAGAAAAAAAATACAGTTCAGATTATGAGCTTCCTCCATCTTGTTCACTTGGAAAACTGTGTATTTTAAATCAAGTTTTATTTCTGTCCATTATAGACACTCAATAAATCTATGATTTATACAACTAAACACATTGTGGTATAAAAATATCCATTTAATTAACATTCCACAGTGCTAGGAGCCTGCACTCTCCTCCTGCTTAGGTGAATCATTAGGGGCTCATCTGTCATTCAAACTGAAATACTCTTTAAATTGAGATACAATATTTAAGGCTGTTCACTGTAAATTCCAACCTGAAATATAGCTGTGCTCAGAAGCCCTTTGTTCACAAAGCCCTGACAATTAAAATGTGCTAATGACATGCAGACTGTTACAAATTCATCATGCTCAATTTGTGCTGATGAGAGTTTGACCAGACACTGAACCATCACCCAGAGACAGGGGTGGGGCAGCTGCATTGTGAGATTCCCGATTTCCTGGGGTGCCAAAGCACCAGAGGACACGGAGCCCTGGGCCAAGGGAAACCACGAGGGCAAAATGGTTTATTAAAGGCAAGAGGGGGCAAAGCCAAAACCAAGAGGAGCTGGAGGAGCTGGCTGAGGCTGCACAGGGACCCAGTCCCTGCAGGGATCCCTCGTCCCCAGTCCCTCTCCAGCTCTCCTGGAGCCCCTTTAGGCCCTGCAAGGGGCTCTGAGCTCTCCCTGGAGCCTTCTCTCTCCAGGTGAATATTCCCAGCTCTCCCAGCCTGTCAAACACACCCAGTCTCTGACCAGCACTACCTGCCCTTCACACTTGCAGTTTTCCAAGCTGCAGCTCCTGGAGCAGTCCCTCATTGGTAGGGAGCTCTCCAGCGCCGTGCTCCGCAGTGATAGAACAGCTGGACAGATGCCCGGGCAGCACTGCCCAGACCCCCTCGCTGTGCCTTTATCTCTGCCCTGATCCTTTCTCTGGGAGGAAATGAGATCAACCCTACCAGAAATGCTAATTTTCCTCACGTCATTTTTACTGCCTCAGAAGTTTTTTCAGTTCTCTTGTAGGCGAGAGCGGATCGGAAGCAGGGACAGCTGGTTCCAAACGCTTCCAGGAGCAGCTCCTGCACTGAACAGGCAGCTCTGGCTGAGGCTGCCCCTGCCACAGCCCTTCCCTCAGATCCTCTCTGTGGATCCTGCTCCTTCCTTAACAGCAGCAGCCCCTGTGGAGCAACCTGGGATGGACATTGGTTCCTGAGGCAGCTCTGCAGAGCAGGGCCTTGGTCTGGGCATCTCAGCCTCACACAGGCACAGCCCTCACCAGCCCCGAGAACAGAGCCAGAACCTTCTCCTTGGCAGGAGCTTCTCCCTCTGCACAAGTCCCTGACGGGGGGGGGGGGGGGGGTCGGGCTCTGCTCGCAGGGAACAGGGACAGGAGGAGAGGGAACGGCCTCAGGCTGGGCCAGGGGAGGCTCAGGGTGGATATTGGGGAAATTCCCTCACCAGAAGGGCTGCCCAGCCCTGGCAGAGCTGCCCAGGGCAGGGGTGAGTCCCCATCCCTGGAGGGATTTACAGCCCTGTGGATGTGGCACTTGGGGACGTGAGGCAGTGGTGGCCTGGGCAGTGCTGGGATGGTTGGACTCGATGTTCCCAGAGAGCTCTTCCAGCCTAAACTATTCTGTGATTCCATGAACTTGGTGCCCCTCACTCTCCACCAACACCTCCCACTCCACTGCCAACACGCAAGCAGGACACTTTTTGGGGAAATCTGTAGGGGCAAGGTCCAGCTCAGCCTCCTCTCCTGCCCAAAGGAAGGACCTTCCCTGCTAACTGGTTTCTTGGGCTGAAGCATTAAGTCTCTCTATTTTCTCTCTATAATACTAACTCATGAGCCTGAGAATTTCTGTGTTAATTTTCGCTGCAAAACAGACAGCCCACATCCTTCACCAAGCTCTGATCTACCCAAAGAAACTGCACAACAGCAAACTGCACAAGGGTGCTGAACCCCACGCACAGTCCTGGGGCTTCGTCTCCAACTGCTACCAGAGCTCGTATAACCTGATTCCTTTCTAGGGAGCCCCCAGGAAATGAGAAGTCTTACACAACGTGGGGGAGGGAATAAGTGAAAAATTTGCACGCTTCAGGCTCTGGTAGCAAAAAAATTACTTTGAAAAGTATTTGCAGTTGAGCTGATTAAAAAGCAATTTGTTTCCCTAATTATTTGTAACTAATAAATGGTTAAATACCTCGTTTTATAAGAGAGCAGCTTAATTTTCCGAATTCTTTGCTCGATTTGTAGATTAACAGATTTGTTTGAAGTAGTACATCAGTGTTTTACTCTCAATAAATAATGTTACACATTCTGTCTCCTTCAAAGGGCATTTCCAGGTGTTTGTGGGGCAGAACCATCTGCACCTCACCCTATGGAGAGAATCCAGCACCACCAGGGCAGGGAGAAACCAGTAAAGCCACAGGAAGGGACATCCCAAGCAGGGGCACATCAGTGCAGTTCTCCCAGGATGATGGATTTACTCCAGTCAGGACCTGACCCAGCAGAGGCACTGATTTGTCTCTCTTTGCTTTAATTTCCCCCAGATTTCTGATGAGTTCTCCAACCAGGAGAGGAGGCAGCGCTCCAGCTCCACACTGCAGTGCTGGATCCCAGGAAGGTGCAATGGGGAGTGATGGGGTTTCTGTTCAAACAGGAACACTCCCCTCCCTGTGTGCAGGACCCACAGAGGCCCTGCAGGTGTCTGGAATCCCCTCTGCCATGGCCCTGCAGGTTACCAGCTCCAAGCTCCCCATGAAGTCTCCCTGACAGGAGGATTCAGTTACAGGGTTTGGAGGAGGAAAGCAAAGCCAAGCCCCAAATCTTGGGCTTGCTCATGTCCCGGTGTGATGGACAGGAGTGGGAATGGCTTTGCAGGGTCTGAGGCACTGGTGAATTACCATTACTGCTAAAAATATTTATCACTGAGTCTGTACTAAAAAGAGACCAAATGAAAAACAACATTTGGCTTTTTTGGGAAGCACTGACCAAAAAAGAGCACATCGCAGGGATCAGGCCTTGCTCTGTGGCAGCTCAGAATGGGATGGCAGGGAGCAGACGTCTAAAAATACAACAGATGGAATTAAAATTGAGAAAGAATATCCAAACACGTGGCCCAGGGAAAGCAAGCATGGAGTTTTCTATCTCAGACACTTTATTTGAGCAGTGCTGCCTAGCAAAGAGTCTGCACTGGGAGAAATCTACTTGATATATTTCTAGGTTTACTAGAAGGCGATCTTTGAGAACCCTGAATTTTGGTACATTTGTTCCTTGTTTGCTGCTAATCATCTCCTCCTGGAGAGTTGTGAGCCTGCAGCAGGGTCACCAAAAACTGTCTGAATCCCAAAACAAGAGGCTGAGTCACACCAGCAGCCTGTAAAGCAGTAACGCCCCCACAGAGATCCCAGGACGACTAACGTGGGTTTGTGTTCTCAAAAGAAACAGCTCCCAATTTGCCTCTAAATTGGCAGCATGACAGTGATGTTTGGAAACTTGAAATCTTGATATTTAAGGTATATTTTGCTGCCATGTCTCCGTGCCAGGAGCACAATGTGTGCTGGGTTAGAACTGGATTTGAAAGGTCAAGTCAAACCCAAGCTGAAGGTTTAACTCTGGATGGGGACTCTAAATGATTCATTCATCTTAAATTACACATTAGGCCAACATTTTATTACATTAATATAATGGCCACCCACTCACCCTATTACCAGCAGGACCTGCCTCTAACATCAATATTACTCATGGGTCTTCCACACTAATGTACAACTACATCTATATTTTAACACTTGGGGAGGGAAAAGCCAAACCAGACCTGTGTGGAATTCAGATTCCCTGCCAAAACCTGTTTCAATTGGCAGCATGCAACTTTAATGAGGGGTTTTGTGATAGTTGGGAGCCTGGCACTCTGAGCAAGCCTGAATTTTAATTTTGAGTTATTCAACCACAGAGCCAGGCACACATTAACAAAAAAGCAATTACTCCTGACATCCCAGCACTTCCCCCATGTCATTCCAGAGCAGAAATGGGAGATGAATGGGGACTTCAAGTCACAGAAAGAAAACTGAGGAGAGTCAAAGTGCTGCTTTTCATTCCAAAAAGGGGGATTCAAGGTTTCAAAGCACAAGAGACTCAAGGACAGTTAACGTTAAGCAAAGTTTAGGCTCCCACTTGTCCAATCAGTGAATTTTTCAAAGGCAGAATTAATGACAAACTGGCTGGGACAGGCACTGACAGAGACCTTGGACATGTGAAATAATGTCCCTTCTCTGCCTGTGCCTCTGTGCACAGAGCAGGGAAAAGGCTGGAGCAGGGAGCGGGAGGTGGGGTGGGGATGGAACAACGATGGGATGGGGATGAGGATAGGGAGGGGCTGGAGCCTGGGATGGGATGGGATGGGATGGGATGGGATGGGATGGGATGGGAGAGCGAGGCTGTGGTGCCAGGGAGTGCTCATCCCCAAATCTGCTCCAGTGCCCAGACACTCCAAAGTGTCCACAGGAGTGCCATCAATGCGATGAATTAACGGGATCTTCCTCTGATCTAACATCTGGAGGAGCTGAACTCCTGCAAGGACCTCCCAATTACAGGTGTACTCCTGGAAGATTCAAAGGCCCTGCTTTTGAAAAGGGAAGATTTGATCATTTCCAGGGCAGATCCCGAGATAAGAAGGAGCTGGGCTCGGTGGCACCTCACCACACAGACCTCCAGAGGAGGCTGCTATATTTAGATCTGCTATCTGCATGTATGCATAATCAAGTGGCTCACCACATTATTCACGGAAATATGCAAATGAGATTTACGTGCCATGCATTTTCTAGGCTCTAATTTGAGAAATATGTTTGGGCAAATTCCGAGCGGGCTCTGGGAGGAAAATGAGCCAACCTGTAAACTGGAACAAACTACAAAAGTAATTCTTCGGGAATTATTACAGCCTTAGACTCGCACACAACTGGAGCTGAGAGGATTCTGAGGGAATAACCAGCACGTTACTCTCAGTCTTAGTATTACTTAAAAGTTTTTTCTCCTCACATTGGCCTGGCTCAGCACAAGAATCACCTAATTGTCTGATAAGTACATGCAAAATTACTTCTAGTGGGTGCCGTGTCATATGCAAATCGAGCCTGTTAGTGGCTTTTCAGTGATAGCAGTCAAAATAATTATATTTGCTGCTCACAGGAACAGCCACTGAACACCACTGGGCAAAATGAGGTTTTATGTACAAGAAAAAAGAAAGGCAAAAAAAATAAAATTCCGTGTTTTCTTCGCTGTTCAATATGCATAAAAGTACCTGCAGGAATATTGTGCTAAAAATCTGCCGTGCAGCCCCACAGAGCACACTTCTAATAACAATTGTATCATCACCCACTAATCCAAAACTGACACTGTTTGTCCTCAGGTATTTGCAGAATTCTGCTTTATCGCTCATGATTGGAAAAATGCAAATTATGCCTTTTTCCTTCTATTTTCCATTCACATAGCAAGTGAGAAAGCCTTTCTAACTCATTAAAAAGCTCATTTGTCACATTCCTTTTCAATTAACTTTGCCCCTTTGTTTTCCATATTTAATCCATTTCTGAAAGGCATTGCTTCCCATCAGCTCCAAACCCGTGCCTGCCAGAGAAGGGACTAATCCTGATCCACTGGTGTCACACAGAGCAAAACTTCCCCACTCCCATCCTCCTCCGCTCTCCACTCTTTTGGAGAGGCCAGAGGAGGCTCCAGGATGAGCAGAGGGACGGAGCAGCTCTGCTGGGAGGGAAGGCTGGGAGAGCTGGGGATGCTCAGCCTGGAGAGGAGAAGCTTTGGGGTGACCTCACTGTGGCCTCACAGGGCCTGAAGGAGCTACAGGAAAGATGGAGAGAAACTTGGGACAAGGGCTGGAGGGACAGGACCCAGGGAATGGCTTCCCAGTGCCAGAGGGCAGGGCTGGATGGGAGATTGGGAAGGAATTGTTCCCTGTGAGGGTGGGCAGGCCCTGGCACAGGGTGCCCAGAGCAGCTGGGGCTGCCCCATTCCTGACCTGGCCAAGGTCCCCTCCACCTCCTCCTCCTCAAGGATTCGTGGCAGCAGAGACATGTCTCACATGGACATTCCAGACACCTCATTAAGAAATGTATGTTTTAACAGTGGTGGAAATTGGCTTTGTACATTCCTTCCCTATTGGGCTTGTGCAGAAAAGGTCCAAGTTTCATTAGAGCATTTATGAAATATTTGGTAGCCTCAGATGGAGAATGTTCTTCACACAGAAAGCACCATAATTAACCACAAATCACTGAGCATACCTAGAATTTGTTAAAAGGGAAATAACGTCAGCGGGAAGATATCAATTTTTGAACTTCAGGTGTCTTCAAGCTGCTGGAGATACCAATGGCATTAAAAACAAGGCTTAGGTGTTTAGGTAGCTCTAGTGCTGAATAAAGAAGTCTCATTGCATCTACACTTTACTATCACTACTTTTAGATAACTCTTCTTTCTCCTCTCCATTTCTCTGCCTTTTTCCATCCACCTGCAGAATTGCCATGTTAAGACTTAACCAGGAACAAGTTTGTCTCTCCCCGAGTGTTTGTGTGAAATTGCCTGAGACCAGCAGAATGAGGGACAGTTGTGTGTCCTCTGTCAGTGCACACAAAGCTCTTCACAGAAGCCGCAAGTGGAAGTAGGAAATTATTATTATGGGATCACTCAGAAATGTTGGTTGAAACCTGGAACAGAAAATATTTTGTTCCTGTTCTTCCGGGATTTTTTTCCCCAAAAAGCTCAGTACAAAGCTGTTTATGGAAATTAATTCTAATGGCTTCATAGAATCTTCTGTTCCCACTTCACATTACACAAGTCTAGCCACAAAGGAGATAATAGGCATGGGATATATTGAATTAGTAGATAAAGTTCTTATCTGTTCCTCTACATTACTTCCCTGGGTCTGAAATGACAAGTCATAGTTATTAAAACCATGGCAAATTGCCTGTGATTAACAAGGAAATAAATATATTATCCTAATAGAATTATCTCCTCTATCTGAAGCCCATGACAATTTCTGACAACCGTCCCTGAAAAATACTTTGCATTCCAGTTACCCCAGGTCTGAGGAGAACATCCTGAGCCATTAGTGAACTGACCTTGCAATTAAAGCACATCCTATGGAGCTGGATCCCTCGTGCTGTGAGGGCCTGGCAGGACAGAGGGGGAAGTTTAGGTGTCTCCTGAAGGGAAACAGGAGTTCACCAGTGAGAGATTGGGTACAAATAGCTGTAGATTTTCCGTAAAGAATGCTATAAATGAAATACGGGCTGAAGGAGGGCAGATTTAGATGGAATATTGGGAAGGAATTGTTCCCTGGGAGGGTGGGCAGGCCCTGGCACAGGGTGCCCAGAGCAGCTGGGGCTGCCCCTGCATCCCTGGCAGTGCCCAAGGCCAGGCTGGACACTGGGGCTGGGAGCAGCCTGGGACAGTGGGAGGTGTCCCTGCCCATGGCAGGGCTGGCACTGGATGGGCTGTAAGGTCCTTTCCAACCCAAAGCATTCCCTGATTCTGTGAAATATTGAGAACTCCTGGATTTTATAAAACAACAAAAAACATTCCAAACTGAAAATTAAGTGTTTTTCTAAGCAGGGCATTTCTTAACCACAGGAGGTTTATAAACTGCTCTCCCACAGACAAATGATCTCCAAATCTCTTGGGCAGAACCTCCTCCCAGCACAGAGCAGGGCTCCAGCTGTGCCTCCACAACCCGAGGCAGACTGAGGCTGAAGCCAAGCAGCACAGCCAGAGAGGGACCCCAGCAAATCACGAGTGCTGTGCCCATTACAGAGCCAGTCCCAGGCACTGCCCAAGGCTGGCTATCCCATTGCCACGGGCTTCCAAGCTCTTGGGCAAAGACAGGCTCACACCAGCCCGGCCAGAGCAGGCTGGACACACCCACAAGCTGCTCCCCAGCCCGCTGGTCCCTCAGAGGGAGCACCAACAGAGAGCTCTCCTCCTCGGAGCACCCAATCCAAAGCAGCTGGCACCCAGGGACTGGGGTGCTCAGGAAGAGTCCATGTACTGGGATCACCCATTGTTTTGGTTATGCCAGGTAAGTTTAAAAGCCCACCCAACATTCAGATCTTGTTCTTCCATCCTTATCAGACAGGTGACCTGAAATGCTCTCCAGCACGGCTCTGGGAAAGGGGAGTCAGCAGTGCTTCAGGCTGCAGCTGTTCAGAGCAGGGATTCCACAGAGGACGCTCCCTCTGAAAAAGCTAAAGCCAAAACTGTGTTATGACATGGCGGGAAGTGCTCTTGTCTCCAGCCAGGCCTGCTGAGGGATGTTATGAGCAGCAATAACAGAATTTGTTTCACAGAAGCATGAGGAGTATTTTGGAAATGATTGCCAGGATGGGAATCCTGCTTCTCTTGGCAGCAAACAAACACACAGCAATGAGTATTTTCCTAATAACAGGAGATTAAAGCTGGAAATGGGAACTGCAGAGAGAGATGAACAGCATCCAGCCCCAAATTCCAGCAGGGCCAGAGTGACTGGGTCAGGCAGCAGCGGGAGCCAGGGCCCACCCACTGCCAGCAGAGGATGTGTGGACCAATCTCATTTCAATTTTACCACTGGCAGTGACAGCTGGACAGGCAATAAAAAGAAAATGAGGCCTGAGTGAGCCATGGCTTTGGAGAAGATGGGATCAGAAATCAGGGGGAAGCCACATCTCAGCACCCCAGGGTCTTGCAGCACCTTTGCCCTCCTGGTACTGCTCAGGTTTCCCATTTGGGCGTGAACACCATCAGTGCCACGGTTGCTCAAGCACTGCTTTGTGTTTAAATACTTCCTAAGTACAGCCAAAGCTCTTGCAGAAACTTCTTACTCTGACAAATTCAGCTTTCCTGCAGTCAAGCCAGCCTAAAAAACAGCCTCTGCGTTCCTTTAATGAGGCTTCCTTTAATATTTAGACCAAAATATTATGATTGTAGTTATTAATTAGGCATTCCCTAAGTACTGTTTATCTTTGTATTTGAGTCATTTCCTGAGAGTATCTTCATGAAAGCACCTGCCAATTCGGCTCCAGAAATCACACACAAAACCAATCTGCATTTTCCAGTCACACCCCTTCTGTTCTGAGTAATGACAGCTTAAATCAGTCATCAGCAGTGCCGGGCTCGCTGTGGCACAGGCAGGAGCACTGACATGGAAATCAGTGTTTGCACTCGCAAATCGATGAGGGAGTGGGGAGGGACCCTTCGAAGGCTTCACCCAGCAGCTGTGCCCTGACACAGCCACGGGCTGCAATTACAGCAACAGGCATTGCAGAACAAATGACACAGAGAAAGCTAGTAAAAAAAACCCAAACACACAACAACAATTAAAAAAAACCCCAACACAACTCCCTAAACTCAGCAGAGAAGGGAATAATCCTGTATCTAATTTGTCCCCTCTAAGTGCCACCCACCAGCACATTACTGAGCCAATGCACCAAGTAACATTTGTAATCAAAGCTAGTAAGAAGAAAAAATGATTTAAAGAACAGATCCAACATTAATAAAACCCCCCAACATTCTAAGCAGATGTTTTTATTCTTTTATTTCTGTGTGTTGCTACCAAAGCAGTTCTGAACTGGAGTGCCTTCACCTGGCACTTAGGGTTTAAAACCATTCCTGTGATAACACAAGTGTAAAATGGTTGTTGTAACTGTAATTACCCACAAGAGAGGTTATGCTGCTATATCTTATATTGTAATTACGGGTGCTGAAGTCCTAGGCCGTGAGCCTCAGCACAAAGGTGGAGCAAAGGAGGCTCAGGGGGGACCTTGTGGCTCTGCACAAGTCCCTGACAGGAGGGGGCAGCCGGGGGGGTCGGGCTCTGCTGGCAGGGAACAGGGACAGGAGGAGAGGGAACGGCCTCAGGCTGGGCCAGGGGAGGCTCAGGGTGGATATTGGGGAAATTCCTTCATGGAAAGAGTTGTCCAGCCCTGGCAGAGCTGCCCAGGGCAGGGGTGGAGTCCCTGTCCCTGCAGGGATTTGAAGGCCCTGTGGATGTGGCACTTGGGGACATGGGGCAGTGGTGGCCTTGGCAGTGCTGGGATGGTTGGAATTGATGTTCCCAGAGGGTTTTTCCAACCCCAATGCCTCTGCAGCTCTGTGATTTCCAGGTGTTGAGCAATGAGGTTTCCGAAGCACACCAGGGTCACAGTGGATCCACTCTGGAGAACACAGGCAGGACCAGGGAGGCAGGTCAGAGCCACAGAAGTGTCAGGGGGAAGGGACCCCTGGAGATCACCTCATCCAACCCCCCGGATCTACTTGTAGATGGATCTATTTGTAGATGGATCTATTTGTAAATGGATCTCTGTCTCTGCAGCTCTCAGATATTCTACAACAGGTGGGAGACTGACAAAGTCCTGCTGAATCCCCGCATTAATTCCCTGTGCCCTGCTGAGCTCACACGTTTCAGGCCTGGTCAGGTCTGGTTCTAACCCCGCAGGCTCTCAGCAAGGCAGGACTGTGACCAGGGTCCCCAGCAGGAGCCCCGGGGGCACCACCTGCCCCAGCACAGGACAGACACACCCTGGGATAAAGGGATGAGCTACAGGCAGAGCAGGAGAGACCAAGCACATCCTACAGCCGAGAGAAAATGAGACTGGATCAGCACCTGCTCAGCTGGGGAAAGCATGAGGAAAAACAGACTATCCAACATCTAAATTTCATCTCTTTACCTCCACACACCTGAATTCCAAACACACTTGGGATGAACTTATAAACTGTTTAAGGCAATTAATTCCATCCCATAGTCAGGAGAAGGGCAGCACAGGTCAGCTGGGCTCTTGGAATGAGGAGAGGATCGTGCATCACACACAATGTGCCCAGCAGAAGAAACATCCCACCCAACTCAAGGTGGCACCTGCAGCTCTAAAACATCGCATTTGTATTGGATTTGTCAGTTACCCATCTTCCAATCAATACTTCAAACACAAGTTTACTGAAATTCATTTCTGTAGCAAATCCAAACATCATGTACACTGCAAAGTGGTTTTTTGAAACAAATCATGATGTACACTGTTTGGAAAAAAATCCTAGGTTTTAGGGGAAATTGTATTGTGTGAAAAAGGAAAATTAATATTACTGAAAACCTTTCCATTGTGAGTTCTCTGGTTTTGAACAGCAGCTTCGAGCAAGGTGCCAAGGGAGCACTCACAGAATTCAAAGTATTATTTCAGTGCAGGGTGTGACTCAGTTTCTACCTAAACTGAAATGACATTGGATGCAACCTCAGCCATGGACACCCCACCTGCTCATCCAACCCCTCAATGGCTGAAAAAATACAGATATTAACATAAAGTGGTATTTTAAATTCCCATTCACATGAAGGATCGCTCATCTGGCGGGGAAAAGGACATTTGTGTGCACAGGCTGGGGCAGGGGCTGAGGCAGCATCATGTGAAAGCTGGAGGAGAAAACCTTTGGGTTAACCACCATCAGTGCTTTGGCAGAACCAAGCTTTGCAAGAGGCCAGATCTTCTTTAAAAAGGGGCATTGAAACTTTAAACTGCCAGAGGGCAGGGCTGGATGGGAGATTGGGCAGGAATTGTTCCCTGGGAGGGTGGGCAGGCCCTGGCACAGGGTGCCCAGAGCAGCTGGGGCTGCCCCTGGATCCCTGGCAGTGCCCAAGGCCAGGCTGGACATTGGGGCTGGGAGCAGCCTGGCACAGTGGGAGGTGTCCCTGCCCATGGCAGGGGTGGCACTGGGTGCGCTTTGGGGTCCCTCCCAATCTAACCCCCTCTGGGAATGTGTGGTTCTATGGAATTTTCCAGAATTCCAATCATGTGTTTTCCAATCCCGTTCCCACAACAGGAAGCCATGGAGGATTTGGGAGCCTGGTGATGTCTCAGACCCAAAGCTGTGGCCACCACAGGAGCCGAGGAGCTCTGCCCAGAAGCTTGCCCAGGCAGGACAGGTCCCACTCAATGTCCTTCCCAGCCGTGCTGCTGGGGACACCCCCCAGAAGCAAAACTTCCCATCAGCAAAACCAGAACCAGCGCTGTGGAACAGACACGGCCGGGACACTCTCCAGGGCTTTGCCAGCCCTCCTGTTACCATAGAAACAGGACAGGAATGCTGCCAGAAGCAAAGGGGATAAAGGGGTCTTTTTGGTCCTTCGTTATCTGACCAGTCATGTGAAATTTGTGTGTCAGGGAATCACAGAATCATCAAGGTTGGAAAAGTTCTCTGAGACCATCGAGTCCAACCATTCCCAGCACTGCCAAGGCCACCACTGCCCCACATCCCCAAGTGCCACATCCACAGGGCTTTTAAACCCCTCCAGGGATGGGCACTCCAAACCTGCCCTGGGCAGCTCTGCCAGGGCTGGACAACTCTTTCCATGAATAAATTTCCCCAATGTCCCCCCTGAGCCTGCCCTGGCCCAGCCTGAGGCCGTTCCCTCTCCTCCTGTCCCTGTTCCCTGCCAGCAGAGCCCGACCCCCCCGGCTGCCCCCTCCTGTCAGGGAGTTGTGCAGAGCCACAAGGTCCCCCCTGAGCCTCCTTTGCTCCAGCCTGAGCCCCTTTCCAGCTCCCTCAGCCGCTCCTGGGGCTCCAGCCCCTTCCCAGCTCCGTTCCCTGCCCTGGACACATTCCCCATCCCTGCCCTGCAGGTCCCCAGGAGCCACGGGGGAATTTGCCCAGCAGGTACCACACACGCCCCAGTGAACACCAGTGGGGCTGCTGAGGCTTCACCACCATCCTTGCACAGCAATGGCATGTGACCTGCATGGGCCTAAACTGTGGGATTTTTGGTCAAAAATAAAGATACATCTGGGCAAGGAAGGGCGAGATGAAAAGCCTGAGTCAATCTTGTCTCCAAATTAAAGGTGTTGGAAGAGAAGTCAGTCTGGGTACTGGTGAAAGGGTAAGGGTAGACCCTGGATTAGCTCCCCCTCTGCTGTAATCCAGAGCATCTCCAGATTTCGGGTTTATTCATGAGGTTATTCTCTATCTGAAGGAACTATTTCCTTTCTGACCTGAGAAAAAAGACTTAGAACTTTTCTATTTAAGCACCTGCCTGATAAAAACCTTAATTTGCATTTGCAACGGGAATGTTTTCCCCCACATAAAGCAACTGGAAGGAGCAGAGGTGCAGCAGCGAGTGCACTTCACCTGCCCTTCAACCAGCCCCGAGGGCCCTGTTCACAGGGTTTGTTGAGCACAGCCCTCGGGGCTGGGCTCAAGGACAAACCTGCTTCAAGGCTGAACTACTTTCTGCTGTCCTGTCTGCCTTTTGATGCTCTTGTAGTGGCAGCTGGCACTGGGCTGCAGATCTACAGCAGCCCTGGGCTGGGGCTCTCCCCAGGACAGAGGGGCTGCTCTGTGTCCGGCTCCTGCAGCAGGAAGCGCCTGGCTCCTGCGGGGAAGTGGACAAGAGCAGCACCTTCAGGGGATGCAACATGAACACGGGGACTGTCACTTGCCCCAGGACAGGGCCCTGAGGGTGTCCCAGAGCTGTCTGTAGCTCCTCTGTCTGAGCTACAGCCCGGCCAGAGGGGAACAGAACCAACTCCTCCCACACCTAAACATTTCAATCATAGAATCATGGAATGGTTCGGATGGGGAAATTCACAGGATCCCAGACAGGCCTGGCTTAGAAGGACCTTAAACCCCATCTCATTCCAACCCCGCTGTGGGCAGGGACACCTTCCACTAGCCCAGGCAGCTCAGAGAAGAATTTAACTTCATTTTCATGAATACTTATCTTTCAATTTATCACCCAGACTTCCTTATTATGGCCTATTATGATCTGAGCTTTTTATAATTACCAATTTTTAAGCACAGTTCTGTCTCTTTTCCCTTCAGCTCAGATAAGGACTTATCTCCCTCTAGCAGACAGGGAACATCCCTGGCCAGCAGAGCCCACAGCACAGCCCGAGTTTCCCAGCCCAGGTAGCCCTGGCTGATGCTGGGGCTCAGCCTCCAGCCCAGAGCCCTGGTGCCCTGCTCTCCTCCCAACAAACAGTGTTTCCTCCATCTGGAGCTGCTTTTTCTCAGTCTCTCCTTCTTTCCATCCTGTTCAATGTCTCCATCTCCTCCCAGTCCTTCTCCCTCCGTTTGTTTCTCCTCAGAGCGATGTGATCGACCTTTTTACCCCTTCTCAAACCCTCCAGCTCTCTGCCCTCCTTCAGTTCTTTATCTGCACCCACAAAGCCTCCAGCTCTCTGCCCTCCTTCAGTTCTTTATCTGCACCCACAAAGCCTCCTCCTCCAGGCTCCAGAAGCGGTGCCCCCAGCCCAGGCTGCCGTGCTGCCCAGGTACCCCCAGCTCCCCCCAGGGGAGGTCAGCCCTGAGCCTCTGTTTGTGGCTCCCACTGGCCTCAAAGCCCTGCAGCACCAAAGCAGCAGCAGCCTCAGCTCCTGTCCCATGCCTGCCAGCGCCGGGAGGCACTGCAGGGCTCAGTCCTGCCCTGCCACATTAGTTCTGCTTGTTAGATAACAGCCCTTGGTTTTGCACGCCAATAACCCTCCGGGCTCTGTAGCAAAGGTTATGGGTGTGGGTAAGTTATTTTCTTCAGAAAGGCACATCTCTCAATCCCACTACTCCCTGTGCTGCTGTGTTCACACCCTGCCCGTGCAGTGGTTTTTAAGAGGTGTAACAGATTAATCAGTTCGTGGCTTTTTCTCCAGTCTGACTTTTTGGATTTTTAAGGGCTTTTATAAATGTTTAAGGTTGGATTGTGCAGAGGTACAAAGCACACAACATAGCAGTAAGAAAACCTGTAAAAACAGTAGTTCACACAAATCAAACAAATACAGCATGGCGAGAGCAAGGTTAGAATCAGCACTTTAGGTAAACCTAGGAAAAGATGAGATTTTAGATGGATTTTTGAAAAGGGCAAATTTTGAAATGGCAGCGCGGCGGAGGGAGGAAATTGTTGTGCTCACTGCAAGTGTCACCTTCCAAAGGCAAACAGGGATGGTTCACTCTCCTCTAACCAAGGAAATGTTTCCTCCATTCAGCAGTTTAATGCCAACTATGAAGGCATAAAGTCAGGTTTTTACAGGCTGTTACTGAAAAAAGGGCAATTGGTATCACAGTACGTGTTGGGTGCTGTTTCGGGATGCAGATTTAAACATCCAGGAACAGAAACAGTGAGGAAGGAATTGTTCCCTGGGAGGGTGGGCAGGCCCTGGCACAGGGTGCCCCGAGCAGCTGGGGCTGTCCCTGGATCCCTGGCAGTGCCCAAGGCCAGGCTGGACATTGGGGCTGGGAGCAGCCTGGGACAGTGGGAGGTGTCCCTGCCATGGCAGGGGTGGCACTGGATGGGCTTTGGGGTCCCTCCAACCCAAACCACTGTGGGACTCTCTGCCTGCCCCCCAGGGAGCCGTGGCACCACACCAGGGGCACAGTGAGACAGGAGCTCCTCAAGGCCAGGCAGGCTGGACTCCAGACATGGAGCTCTGCCCTCCCTTCAGAAAATATTCCTGAAAGTCCTTAAAGATGAATTCTTGAAGTATCACCAATTCAGCCTCTGAGCCACTGCTGGCTGTACATTGAATAAAAATGCATTTTTCTCGTGTTCAGAACTGCATTGGTTAAAAGCAGCTGTGCATTTTATCCTGCTATTGAAACTGTTTGATAGGATCAGCTTTATTGGCTTGTCTTCGCTATTTTAAATTAGATTTGTTTTCCATCCACTCTCTGATCCCCCAGAGTTTGCTCTGAGTGTTCCAAGTTAAACCTTTAAAGAGACATTTCTTGTGTAACCCGATTCTGTTAGCTCTTGGTGCTTTGGTGTTTGGGTACTTTTAACCCACAAATGAAACACCTTAACTCAAAGTCTCCCTTTTTCCCAAATTAATCCTGTTAACCAGTATGAAGGTAAGAGCATCAATTTTCCACATGATCCTGCAAATCAAGGCACCAGTTGGGCAGAAATCCATTTTTTAAAAGCCACAGGAAACATCCCAGGCTGGGCTGCATTTAATCTCCCATCCCTGCCCACAGATAACAGCTCCCTCCACAGCCATCACAGCGCTCCTGGCCACTTCTTCCTCTCATTTTTCACTGTGCAAAGCCGAAATTTCCCTTCTAGATCTCTTTTGATGAACCAATGATCTTTAGTAATATTTCTCTGCAAGTTATTTTTGCTGCAAGTTTAAAGACATCTTTTATTTTTAATGCCTCTGCAGTTCTCAATATGTTCACTGGCATTTAAACTCCAAAAAACTGGTGGGAAAATGAGATGTGCTTTAAATGAGGAGCGCTGGCCATCTGTGTGTGAGGGGTTTGTTTTGAAACAGCAGCTCTGGGTGGTTCAACAACTGCTCAGAGCCAAGGGTGCCTCAGCTGCGAGTGTGGCTCTGCCAGCCTGTGAGGAGATAACCTGGGATCCTGCCTGGCAATTTCAGATCAATTCGGCTTTAACCGAGTGGTGCAGCCCTGCCTGGGCTCTGCACCCGAACCATGGCCCCTGGCCGTGCCCTGGGCACAGCGGCCATCCCCACACCCTCGGGCAGGAGGGGTATTCCCAGGGCCTCCCCCATTATTTTCATACCACACCTGTGTTTTTGTGGGGTTTTCCCCCAAAAAGTGAATCCCTAATGATATGAAGCAAACCTAGGGGCATCACCTTAAGCTAGGATTCTAAAATAAGTCAGATACCTGCATTTTTTGGTAGAATAACACCATCCCCATCTCCATTCTTCTGGACTGTCCAGCTACAACAGCTGAGTTGCAGCTGGTTTGGGTTTTGTTCCCATCACAACCATAAAAGATGAATTTTTGAAGGAGTAGCTGTGACTCAACTCCACTGACACCTGAAAGCTGCAGAGTTTGACTGAAACAGGAGCTGTGGGAGCGCTGGAAGCAAACCTATTTGGGAAAATAAGGAAATTAAGGGGAAAAAGGTCAAATTCCCCTTAAGAGGTTATTACCTTGTATCAGTTGTACTTGCAGGGCTACAAATCCAGGCTGCAGGAGCACCTGGGATCACACACCAAGCCCGGTTCTGCTGCTGCAGAGATGGAGATTTGTCGGCCCAGTGAAGCGTTAGCGCTCAAATAAATGAGCAGTTTATTGACCTTTCAGTGATTGAGACAAAGCTAAAAGGCAGAAATACTCCTGGAGCAGGCAAGCACCCAGGCCAGCACTCGGGGGGCTCCGGCTCCCGCTGGGAACGCAGCCCTGAAGGTCACAGGGAACACAGGGACTTGCTCACAACCCCTGCCAAGCACCCAAGGGCTCTGCCTTTCTGCTCACTTAACTCCTCACCCATTTCTTGTGACGACCACATACCTGCTCCTTTGTCCTCTCTGCAATACAAGGACTGCCAGAATTCAGGGGGAAAAAAAGGAAAGGCCATTATCTTCCCATCCTGAAAGCATTTCTGATCTTTTGGTGGAGTCCCCATCCCTGCAAGTGCCCCAAACACGTGTGGATGTGGCACCTGGGGATGTGGTTGGTGGTCACCATGGTGCTGCTGGGTGATGGTGGGACTGGGTGAATTTAAAGGTCTCTTCCAGCCTTAAGGACTCAGGGATTCCAAGGCACCCAAAGCAGAGGCAAGGAAAACACCCACAGATAGCACCTTTGGAATTTCCAAATCCATATTATGAGTTAATGAGACAAAAGGGGAAATGACTCCTTTTAAATAGTCCATTTCTCCAGGGTACAGCTGGTACCAGGACAGTAACGCTGGATTCCTGGAATGCTGGACTGATTCAGTAGCTAAACATATAAAAATGAGTGAATACATCTCTCTGTATATTGTGTAATATATATCAGGAATTAAAGGCTGATTCAGAATGCTGGACCAAGAAAACACCTGCTGCTGTGTCTGAAGGACAGCAACAAAGAACAAAATGCTTCATAATTTGCAAATTAAAAATTGAGATATGAGGGGGGAGCTTAAGGAAAGTAAGCATGCCTCGTGAAAGTAGCACAGAAATACAGCTGGAACAAGGATGCTGATTTGCACTTAGGAATACACAGCACTAGCCCTGCAGTTTAAGTACATTAAATCCTGTTAATGACCTTGCCCTTACCCACAGTTTGGGACTGGATACCTCACCCCACTCCCGGGGGACCTGGGCTTTGCAGGAGGGATGGAAATCTCTGTCCTCTGCCATGAAAATGACACCTGAGCATTTCAGGAACTGCTCGCTCAGGTACCTGCAGCTGAGCGCGGCTTAGGTCCTGGTCCGCTGCCAGCCATGGAGCGGCAGAAGCTGCGGTTTTCCAGAGGGGAAGAACCGAACCCGGAGCCACAGCCGGCACAGCCACCACGGCCCGGCGGCCCCGCTGCCTGCCCAGCCCTGCCGCGCCTGGGGCCGAGGAGCTGCGGGAATCCCCTGCACGGCTCGGACAGGCCCGGGAAGAGCCCGGGAACAGTCGGAATGGAACAGTTCCATTCAATGTCTTATACTGCCACCACCTGAGAACTTCCCTCTCAGCCTCCTCAAGGGTCCCCGCACCGGGGAACCGCGGCTGCGGCATGGAAGGGCCAAAGGCAGCCCAGGGCCAGCTTTGAGCCCGAGCTATGAGGGCGCACCCCGTTCCCCCGCCGCCGTTCCCCACACGGGTCGTTCGAGAGGGACGGCTGCTGGCGTGCCCATCGCTGGCCGTGTGGCTGCGAGGTAATTCCCGAAAAAAGCCAATTAAACAGGCAGGGACTCGTCCCGGGTCCCAGCGGCGGAGCTGCAGCCCCGGTGCCGGGGCGCGGGCAGTGCTGGCTCGGGGGCACAGCTCGGGGGCTGCAGGACACAACTCGGCTTTTCCTCAGAGCAGGAGGCACAGGAGAGCGCGTGGCTGGGTGTAAAAGTCTGAACATTCCCCAAAAGTGACCCCGGCAAAGACAGAGGAGGAGCTGCAAAGCAGGGGGATGAGGCACCATTCTCTGCTCAGCCCGAGGGGCGCTCACCCAGCCTGCCCTGGCCTGGCTCAGGCCTTTGCGCCCCAGGACAGGCTCTGCTCCCAGAGACACCTCCAAGCTTGAGCTGAGCTGCAGTTTGGGTTGAGCTGAGCTGCAGTTTGGGTTGAGCTGGCTGGGAAAAACCCTTCTGTGTGAATATCACTGGGAATGAACAGTGGGGAAGGGTCTCCCCAGCTGAGACAACTCCCACCAACCCTCACATGAACAGCAGAGAGGTCAAGCCCTTGTCCCCACCGAGGGAAGGGGATGGCATAGCCTGTCCCTGCTGCCAGCAGCCTCGCTGCTTTCATGGAACCACAGCCTGGTTTGGGCTGGAAGGGACCCCAAAGCCCACCCAGTGCCACCCCTGCCATGGCAGGGACACCTCCCACTGTCCCAGGCTGCTCCCAGCCCCAATGTCCAGCCTGGCCTTGGGCACTGCCAGGGATCCAGGGGCAGCCCCAGCTGCTCTGGGCACCCTGTGCCAGGGCCTGCCCACCCTCACAGGGAAGGATTTCTCCCCAAAATCCAATCCAAATCAACCCTTCTCCACTTAAAGCCATTCCCCCTTCTCCTGGCACTGTTTTGGACAGAAACTGCACCAAAGTTCCCAGGTTTGCCCCCAGCAGTAACACTTCCCATCCCACAGTCACTGCTTTGATTACCAATGTCACCTTAATTTCTCTTTCACAACACAAGTCGCTCTTGCTTGGGGATATTTCAAGATTGCCTTCAATAAATATGAATGCAAATTTATTCCTTCATGATTTGTCATTCACTGCATTACCACTGCCATGGAGCAAGAGAGGCCTTCATCTCCAAACTCCTTGATAGGGATTTCTCCAAAGACAGATACTTGATCTTCCCATACACCTTTTTGGCTTTTATAAAATAAATACATCAAAGAAGATATTATTCAGGCTTATTTCATGTTCAGTGAGAAGTCATCCACATCACAGGAAGATACGAGCTACCAACCTGCCTCCTCAGTCAAATGGAGGAATTAAACCCTCCTTCCTGGCAATCCTTTAAAAATTGATTCTCAGAGCAGCAAATGCCATCAGGACCCTTTCCACAACTCAGGGACTTCATCACAAGGGCTCCCTGCTCCCAACTTAGAGAACTAGATCTAGAAACTCATTTATTCTCTTAAATCCCAGCTCTTGGCCCTTTTCAACGCCCCCATCCCAAGCCCTGCCCTCGGGGGAGGCTCCTGCCCTGCCAGGGAGGGAGGTGACAACAGAGCCACCCCTGCGTGATCACTTTTCTCTCCAGCCCAAATCCTCCTTAAAGCAGGTACGGACCCAAAATGTCCCCAGCTCAGGGCAGGTGGCCAGTCTTGGCTGCTATTACCTACTGGATTGATTCCTCCAAGTGTTTCCCCAAGTTGAAGGAAATACCCGTAGTTTTATTATCTGTTACGGCTGAAGTTGTGTGTTGAGCATGCAGGATAAAGCTGAAACGCAGGATGCCACGAGATGTCACTTCTGCTTGCACTCAACAGACTTTTTGAAGATAACCTATGATTTCTAAGGGGCTGAAGAGGGTTTGAATTTTGGCTGGAGACAAGGAACGAGGGAACCCCAGGAAGAATGGCACACTTTTGCACTAAAGCCCTTATGAATATTAATGGTGCCAACACAAGGGAAGCTGCAGCATTAATATGAGTAGCATGATAAAATAGACTTGAGCTTGTGACATGTTCAATCGCTCATTTAATTTTTATAGGAGTTGATTAAGATGCCTTTGTTTGAATTTTTATACTGTTTACTATAAAACATTATCATTTTCTTCAAAATCTATCGAGACAGACAAACCACACATTTGCCAAGCTGTTAAATAAATAGTATTAAATCAACAATACCCAGGGTCCCCAAATGCGAGTCATTTCCATGTATATTGATTTTAGTTCCATTTGCTGCAATAAAAGTTTTGTCTCTAAGCAGAAGGCAAAAAAGCCAACTATTTTATCAAATTGTTTTGGTTTTAATTCTTGAGATAATGTAGCTCTGCAGTCACTGCACGGGCAAACTGGCCCTAAGTGCTCTCAGAGAGAGCTCAGGGAATTCAGAGATGGACAACACCAGGCCCGAGCAGCTCCTGCCCTGGAGAGAGCAGGGAGGGCCATGAGGTTGATGAGGAGCAAATCCCGCATGGAAACGTGCTGGGATAGCTGGGGGGTTCAGCCTGGGGAGGAGAAGGTTGTGTGGAGCCCTCCCAGCACCTTCCAGGGTCTGAAGGGATCACAGGGAACTGGAGAGGGACCCTGCAGCAGGAACTGATGGGACAAGGAGCAATGGGTGGTACAAAGTGAAAGAGGGGAGATTTAGCTGGATATTGGGCAGGAATTGTTCCCTGGGAGGGTGGGCAGGCCCTGGCACAGGGTGCCCAGAGCAGCTGGGGCTGCCCCTGGATCCCTGGCAGTGCCCAGGGCCAGGCTGGACACTGGGGCTGGGAGCAGCCTGGGACAGTGGGAGGTGTCCCTGCCATGGCAGGGGTGGCACTGGATGGGCTTTGGGGTCCCTTCCAATCCAGGCCATTCCATGGTGGTTCCCTGGCTCCCAGCAGAAGTTGCTGCTCAAGCAGCTGACAGGGATCTCGAGTGTTTTGCCACACTCAGTGACATCCTGAACTCCAAATTTTAGCAGTTTAATTCTGGCACAGCAAATCTGCAGCATATTTTACAAGAGGCAGCGAGTGTAACTCAACGCAGGAAGCAGCACCAAAGCTGTGAAAGAGGAAGGAAAGCACAAACACTGAGAGGATAAACTGGGAAGTAGCTCCTGGGGCCAAGGAGTGGGCAAGTGGTAGCAGGGGAGAGCTCGCCCTGCCCAGCAGGAACCACAGCAGCCAGAGTAACTCTTTTGTATTTCTCCCAACAAAATAATTCCACCAAAATACAGATTCAGCATAAATCAGATAAACCAGCACACAAAATCAGATTCCACAGAAACCACTGAGTCTTTATCTCTGTTCTAAGTACAAAGAAATTAGGAGGAAAATATATTTACTCTGGCATTTTTCTATCTCCAAAAGCCAAGTTTTCAAAACACTTTTGTCTGGGAAAGAAGGGAAATCCCCACCTTCAGACCTATACCCACTAGAGAATAACCCCCCCACCTCGTCGTGTGCTCACGAGGACACAGGTGTTTGCCAGCGCTGGAACCCTGTCACCAGCCTTGAAACCGCCTGGGAGAGTGCCCTGGGCAGCAAGGTCACAGAGGTGAAAGCCCCAGGCTGCTGCCTTCCAAAGCGTCCCAGGCTCTCTTTAATGGGAAGATCCCAATCTAAGCAGGGCACAGCTCGGATCCACGGGTCCCTTTGCTCGGCTCAGCAAGGGCTGGGTCACTGTCCCAGCCCTGGGACCACCAGGCAGAGCCTTCCAGCGTTAACTCCCCCTGCGCAGGGCACAGATGGTGCCCTTGCAGCCACCAGCCTCGCAGGGAGGCAGAGCCTGCCTTTCCAGGGCTGGGCTTGCCACAGAGCCTCTCTTTAAATAGGCTAAAGCCCCGGGGTGCTCTCAGACACTCATGTACGACTGTGATACGTGAAAGCTGCTGAACACAGAACGGGAAGAGGGCTTTAGAGCAACAGAGTTCACCTTGTTAAAAATCCACTCCCTAGAGAGACTTCCACATCTCCACATCCATCATCACGTCAGGCTCAGGCAGTTTGGAATGGCTCAGTCAGGAGAGAACAGGAGCTCAGACTCCTTTTCAGAGCAGAAATAACTCCAACACTCACAGTCCCCAGCGAGGCTCCCGGGAACAGGCCCAGGGAAAGGGCTCCCGACAGACTGCTCCAAAGCCTGGCTTTGTGTCCATGCCCACAGGGCATCTCCCTGCCCCTCTCAGCCAGCTGCTCACAGCTCCCTTGCCCAGAGCATCATGGAGCACCGCCAAAGGTTGCGCTCCATCAGGTCCCAGGCTTGATCGAAAACGACTGCAGCTGCTTCCTGCCAAACTCATCCCACTGCATCACATCAAACCTAACCCCAAACTGAGCGCCCTGACCTGGGCATAGCCGCACTCATTTCCAGCCTGCAGGCAGAGCTGGTCAGAGCCCACCCATCTGCAGCTGAATCCCCTTCCACCCCACCCCTGCCCCTTCCATAGCGCTCCAAGCACAATCCAGCTGGAGCAGGGCACTTAGCCTGAGGATTTCACAGGCCTTGAAGAGATCTCATGGTGGGGAATATCCAGATTAGCGCAGGCTGATTGACAGCAGAGCAGCAGAGCAGCAGCACGAGCAAAGGGTGTTCTGAGAAATTTCTGACTTCTCACCCGTTCAGAGCCCTGTACAGAACAGTGTGTTAAATCCAAAGAGAGCGTCAGTAATTACTGCTGGCGGTAGCCAAACCCTCTCCAAACCCAGGGCAGAAAACTGTCTCACCTGAGCCTGGCAGCATGGTGATGCCTCCTCTCTGGCATATGTAGCAAATTGCTGATATTTTCTGTGCCAGCGATTTGTTTCTTGCTCGTTCTCACCCCACGGCGCTGTGCGTGAGCATTTCACATTTCAGGAATAGCCTGATTAGAAAAGGTGCCAGAAAGTTCCCTGTTTCTCACCGTGTGACGGCGCCTGGAAGCTTCACAAGCCTGTTTGCCTCAGTTCCATTTCGCAGATTGTCAAAGGAGCTGACAGAGCTGAGGTGCAGCAGGAAAGCAGCTCCCGGCCAGGCCCAAAGGGACAACCCCGAAACGCCCCGTGACAGGGGCCCTAAAGATGCACAGCCCTCTCCTAAACTTCCTGGGGGAGGTTTGGGCAGGGGCAGGTGCTGGTGTGTGTGAGGGAGAGCAGGGAGAGCAGGGGAGGCTGTGGGGAGTGGCCGTGCCAGGGGTCCTGGGCCTGCGACAGCCATGAATCATCGTTCCCTGCGCTGGCAGCAGGGATGGGAAGGCTGATTTAAAATCTGGGGAAAGCAGCCAAAAAGCAGAAAAGTCTAAATTAACAGAAGGTGCCCGGGGTGTGAGCTGTGCCACAGCCTGCCCAGGCTGTGCAGGGACGGAGCTGAGCCCAGGCTGGGCTGCACACCCTGCTCCGAGTGTCCACACGTCTGATCCCGTCCCGGTCCTGACCCTCCCTGGGGGCTCTGACCCCGACATCTCCAGCTTTTGCAGGGAGCAGCCCCAAGCTCCCCCGGGTGCTTGGGCTCAATGTGGTTTTCAAACTGCATTTCACAGAATCCCAAAGTCACAGAACTGTTCAGGGTGGAAAATCCCTCTGAGCCCATCAAGCCCAACCATCCCAGCACTTCCCAGGCCACCACTGCCCCATGTCCCCAGGTGCCACATCCACAGGGCTGTTAAACCCCTCTGGGGCTGGGGACTCCACCCCTGCCCTGGGCAGCTCTGCCAGGGCTGGACAGCCCTTTCCAGAAAGGAATTTTCCCAGTATCCAACCCGGCACATTTCTCTTGTCCTCTGCCTATTTCCCTGTTACCTGGGCAAAGACACCGACCCCACCTGGCCGCACCCTCCTGTCACCAATCCTACCCCACCCCAAATCCAGAGGGCACCAGCTGGGCTGTGCAAGGTGTAGGAGCAGAGAGAAAGAGCCTTTTCCTCTCTCCCCACAGGCACTAAAGCTCATGTGCAGCTTTTCAGGGGAAGCACAGGGTGGGGATAATGAGGTTTTAAGTAGGCACCGTGGTTTATTACAAATTTATCTTTACTCATAAAATGTCCCACTAGTAATATTCCTGTCTGAAGCAGAGAATGAAATATCAAATTAAGATCCAAATACTTCAGTACAGCCTAACCACTTTGACAAAGTGATCTGATATAATTCATCCCTCTTTTAATAAAATAAAGTGAATCTTTCAATAACACTGGATCATCCCATCAGACATGCTGGATATCCTGAGGTGTTGTGACAGGACTTAGATGTTTGTCACCTCTAGAATTTCACTTTTAATACACGAAGTTTGTGGATTGATTTCAAGATGGGGTGGTGAGCGAGGGGGAGGAGGCAGGGATGGGGAAACACAACAGGATGGGCTGCCCAGGGCTTCCCACTTGGGTACAGAAACACCAGATAAGGTGAACAGAAATGCCATCAATGCACATTTATGTCCCACGTCCCTTGTGACACGAAGGCCTCAGTGGGAGCCCAGGACATGGCTGGGCCAGAGGATGGGCCAGGGGATGAGCTCACAGGCAAGTCCAAAAAAGAATCAAAATTTGCTCCTTTCCAATGGCTGGGGGAAAACGAGCACATTATTTGTGAAAAGATGTGGGGGGTTCTCATAAATATTTCCCAGGTGTGCCTTCTGACCTGCATTGTTTCTGTGGTTTGCACTTGCACAGCTCTGAGCTCCCAAGAACCTGAAATCCTCTGCAGCATATGGAGAATGTTGTATCTGCAGGCAGGTGAGCGGCTGTGCTCCCTCTCCCACAAGCACAAACACATCTAAAGGAGTAAAACCCACTCAATTACTCGACAGCAGCTTCGTATGGAGAGAAGGAATTGTGGTTTAGGATTTGTCAGCTGGTGTCAGGCACTGACAGCTCCTCATTTGACTCCTTTTCTCTCTCCTTTGTGAACAGCACCCTGGGTTGGGAACTGAAACCCTTTCAGGCACCCTGGAGGGAGGGGCAGTGCTGTCACCACTGCTCCCTGCAGAGGAAGGGGTGGCGAATTCTGTGTGACACCATTCATTTCACAGAAATCAGCAGTAATTACCCACAGGGACATGGCAATCTCATTAGTCACCGACTCTCTTAGGTGCCCACTCCACAGTTTCCCTGCTTTATTTTGTCATTTATAATCATTGGAGAGGAGTGGGAAATGGCCCTTCCATCCATCCTGGCCCTCTCAGCCCCTGCTGATGCCTCTCATGAGGCCGCTCATGGAGAACGAGGATTCAGGCCCTGGATGCTCCCGTGAGGCTCCCGGGAGCTCCATTGCACCTTCTCCATCCTGTCCTGACACTGAGTGTGCCACTGCTCCTTCTGGGAGACCCTCGGGGGCTCCAGGGCTGTCCTGAGGAGCAGCCAGGCCGGACACCTTCCCTGGGAGCTGGGACCAGCCGGGATCCGCCGGGATCAGCCCTGAGCACTGCCAGGGTGGGGAAGGGTCCCCAGGAAAGGCAATTCCTGCAAGTGCCAGTGCTGGCTCTGGAGTCCCCTAACGCCAGGCTGCAAATTCCCCTCTGGGCAGAGGGGGCCACCTGAGACCAGCTGTGGCCACAGCTTTTTATTATAGTTCATACTTTTTTTTTAATAGTTCATAGTGCACGAGGTAAAAAATTATTGTTATTTTCATGCACAGCCAAAAGAACAAATGGAGAAAGACTGCTGACCTCTGCAGCAGATGTTCCCAGGGAGGAGTAAAACCCTGATTTGCTTCATGGGAATGCTTCCAAGAATGACAGCAACTCAGGGAAAACACTGTGCTAAAGCCAGGAGGGAGAACACAACAACCATAGCTGGGACAGTTGGTATTTTATTGCTGTTACTGACGGCTGCTCGCATGTCTGGGAAGCATCCACATTTTCCAAGGCAGGGAAGTATCCCACCTGAAGGGACACCCTGCTAAGAACAGTAACAAGCCCCTTTTTCCTGGTCTTTCATTAGTTCTTCCCCTTTACTGTGTTTCACAGGAATTTTCCATCGCTCCCCTCTCTGCTGAGCCTCATCCTTCTCCCCAGATCCATTTACTCAGCAATGAGCTCTGCCCAGACTTTGGATCACTCCACTTTATCACTAAGGAGAAGGCCCCTCCTGGACAGCAAGGAAGGGACTATTTTGCAGAGGTAGTAACAGGAAAATAAATGTGTGTGGTAGTAGGGAAGGGAAAGGCAGAGGAGTCAGCACTCCTGGCTCGATGGAAGCCTCATCCTGTGTCCCTGAGCACTTTATCTGCCTCACTCAGCTTCCCTGCCTCTAAAATGGGACTGTGGCCTCACAGGATTGTCCTGAATCCTCATTAATGAATACTTCCATGACCTAAGGATGTCTTAATCTCAGGTCACATTTAATTTCTAAACATACACAGTGGTCTCCAGTGGCACTGGGGAGGTTCAGGCTGGACATTGGGGCAAGTTTCCTCCCTGAAAGGGTGGTCAGGCACTGGAAGGGGAGGTGGTGGAGTCCCCAGCCCTGGAGGCTCTCAGGAAATGAGCAGATGCTCTCACACCTGGCAGGAAACATTTCCCCTTCTCTGTGACTGGACTGTGCCTTCTCTGTCCGCAGTGGACAGGGCACAGCTCCACGTTCTGTCTGTGCAGTGGATTTTACAGAACTGCAGCTTCTCCTGCCTCTCCTCGGGGCTCTTCTCTCCAGCCTGCACTCGCCTGCCCCTCATTAGCATGTGCAGGCATTTTCCTGGGGCCTGTCTGGAATAATCCTGCTCTTCTGCATGGCTGCCTGGGTTATTAAGGGAAGTGTGAGAAGGAGAATTACTCTCATAGTATTCCACAAAGTCTTGCAGGGTTAAGCCCTCCCCTGGTTAAATGGTCTTATGAGATGGAGAGTAAATACTACGAGGATTAGACCAAAATGCCTCTCAACTTTGAAAACCAACATGAGCCCAAATCAGCCATAACCACGCTGGGCTGGGTGAGTCTCTGGGTTTAACCAGGCACTCTCCCACAGGAAATGATTTCTAGGAATGAGGTTTTGTCCAAATGTTTCTTGCTTATGACAGGAATGAGCTTAAAATTTGGATAAACAGATTTGGTCCTGCTCAAGTATGAGATGAGCTTGTGGCACTTGAGGTACCCCAGGGACTGGGGCTTAGCAGAGATTCGGGGCAGGGGCTGGGAAATGATTCCAGCAATGGAGGAGGATGAGGGAGAGCTTTGCTCCTGTGCAGTCAGCGTTGAGTTCCTGCTTTTTTGATTGCATAGAAACCCCATATGGGAAAATCCAACCATTATCCATCATGGAATCATAGAATCCTAGAAGGGTTTGGGCTGGAAGGGACCTCAAAGCCCACCCAGTGCCACCCCTGCCATGGCAGGGACATCTCCCACTGTCCCAGGCTGCTCCCAGCCCCAATGTCCAGCCTGGCCCTGGGCACTGCCAGGGATCCAGGGGCAGCCCCAGCTGCTCTGGGCACCCTGTGCCAGGGCCTGCCCACCCTCCCAGGGAACAATTCCTGCCCAATATCCCATCCAGCCCTGCCCTCTGGCAGTGGAAGCCATTCCCTGTGTCCTGTCCCTCCATCCTTTGTCCAAAGTCTCTCTCCATCTTTCCTGTCAGCCCATTCAGGCCCTGTGAGGCCACAGTGAGGTCACCCCAAAGCTTCTCCTCTCCAGGCTGAGCACCCCCAGCTCTCGCAGCCTTCCCTCCCAGCAGAGCTGCTCCATCCCTCTGCTCATTTGGTGCCTGGCTCCAGCAGCTCCAGGTCCTTCCTGTGCTGGGCCCAGAGCTGGATTACATCAGTCAAGCTTTCAAAAGGGAATTTTTGAAGTCTTTTTCTCAAAACACCATTTCCCTTCCATGCTCATGAACTGCCCAAAGGGGACAGTCCCAAAATGTGAACAAGGGTTTCTGAGGTGTAAACAAACACTGATAATAACCAGCTTCCACAAGTGGTGAGGAGGAGGAAGCAGAGTTCTGCAAAGCTTCCTGGAAACCTGATTTCCTTCTCTGCATAAATGAATTTCGAACCTTTTGAAGCCATGCCCGTATTTGTGTCCATGTGCGTGTGGGGACATCTAGGAACAGCAGTAATTGGACTCACCTGCTCCGTGACCTTAAATCACTGACATTTATGAACTCCCTTGGTTTCCCTTTGGCTTTTTAAAAGCCTGGGACTAAATTGCCAGCAGTGTCAGGACACGCAGTGCTGAGCAATCAGCCAGCAGCAACAAAAACACTTGACTTTCAGAGCAGAGATTAATGTATGTTCCCCTTAGCTGGAAATTGCCCTTCTGACCAATTTTCTATGGCTATTTTTTCACTGCTGTATTGTCTTTTTCTGAGGACGTGGAGTCTTTCCTCATTATTCTAAGAAATCTTACAGTAAATTGATCTGGAGCCATGAGGAATAAAACCTTACTTGAACAAATGTCTGCTGCCCTGGGACAGCAGCAAAGAGAAGGTTTTGTCATCTAACAAATGGGAGAATAAAGACAATTTTTTACATTCTGATTGAGCACATGTTGCTGGAAGGGTGCTCAGTGTTACCTTCTTCCTGCAGTCTTTTTTTACTTTATTTAGTTTGAGAATAAGAGAGAAATGAAAATTTGAATGTATGCAATAGAAAATGATATTAAGCTAAACACAGGTACTATGCATTTATTTGCATAATTATCATATTGTGTAGTAAAAGATCTAATCAACAGAATTTCTCTAAATAAAAGGGCAAAACCACCTCTACAAAGAGCCTAGAGGAAGAAAGCCTGACCTCAGTTCCACCAGAAGGGCTGGCTTTTAAAATCAGTTGAAATTTAGCCTTCAATTTCTCCAAACGCACTTTGACATTTTCCCTTCTTTTCCTTTTGAGGGGTTTGAGGCACTGAGCCAGAGGAGCTGGGCCCTGCCCCTCCCAGGGTGTGGGAGAGGCCACCTGGGTCACCAGCACTGCACCCCAATTCAGGAATTCCCCTGGGAGCCCAAGAGACAGGAGGGAAGTGTCCCTGAAGTGCCACTGTTGGATGAGAAGGGGATTTACCCCCAGACCCCACCTGAGCTGGCCCAGAAACACCCCACACTCACACAAACCCCACTCCTGCTCGGAGATGTCAGGGACAGAACCACAGGATCATTGAGGTTGGGAAAGGCTTCCAAGATCAAGTCCCACATTTGACCCAAGTGACAGACGAAGTGTTTCTGTCCTGATAAAACCACACAGTTTCAGTCATCCGACAGCATTTCCCCAGGTCCGGTCATGCTGCACTTTTCCCAGATTTCCAGTGAAGCTGTTTAACTATTTTTGCAGTCCCCAGGTTGAAAGTTGACGTTTTTTCAAAGGGAGCTGCCTAAGGGACCTGATTATCCCATTTAACAGCAGTGCTGGAATGGATATCGGTGAAACCCTGCCCTGTGACTCTGCCCTGACTCCAGAGCTTTGCAGTCCTGGTATTCACTCCCAGAAGATGCTTCTGTACGTTGTCCCTCCAGTGGAAGTGTTCCCCCCGCTCCCCGGAGCTGGGACACCAGCAATTCCCTGCTCTGCAGGAATGTTGCTCACAGCACAGCGAGGAAAGGCCTCGTGGGGAGCTGCTGCCTGATCTCACCCCAGCCCCAGGCCCAAAGCCCCCCTCGAGCACAGCGGGAACATCCAAGCCAGGAAGGTGCAAACCAAAGGGAAATCAAGGTCTTGTCTCTGTCCAAACGAGCTGTAAAACTCTTGTGCCTCTGCTGAGACCACAAACTGCATCTCAGATGGGGCTGGAGACTTTTCCAACCCAACCTGCCTCCAGCAAGACCAGTGCCTGGAGTTTGGGAGGGATGTGCAGGTACAGAGGGAGAATAATTTAAGAAAACCTGAAAAAACCTGTTCTTTGAAGCCCTGTTATCCACAAATGTGTTTCTTACTCGAAACACTGATTTTTCATTTTCTTTTGGGAGTCTTGTCTTTATTTCTTTTATTTCTTTATTACTAATTTCTCTGTGACTGAACACTTTTATTGTCCATGCGAGCATCCATCACTGAAACCTGCTGAGGTCTCACCTGTAATTGAGGCTGGGGCTTATCTGAAATTGTACTTCCAGTCTCACACAGGTTTGCCTGAGCTCCCAGGGCTGCCTTTTACCATTCACTTTGCATTATACAAAAAGGAATTTATTCATTAGGGTTTTGTTGGTTGGTGGGTTTTGGTATTTTTTTATTGGGCTTTTTTTGGTTGTTGGGTTTTTTTGTTTGTCTGGTTGTTTTTGCTTTGTTTTGGGGTTTGGGTTTTTTTTGTTTATTTTCTTGCCAGGCCATTACAGCGTGTGTGCATCAGTGTCAAACCCAACCCAGCAGATGCACCCCAGGGTGGCCCCAGCACCGAGCACACCCCAGGCACACGGAGGGTTTGGAGCTGACTCTCAGCCACCTGGGATCCCTCTGAGATGTAAGCAGAGCTGAAAGACCATCTGCAGCACCAACTGCTCGGGATGGAAACTCGAGTGAGGTACCCTGACAGCAAATCTGCAATAAATCCACGATAAATCTGTGAGAGATTTTCCAATGCTCCGCCGAGGGCTGGGTCACCTCAGGATCCACCATGCTGAGGGTCCCCAGGTGCTCCCAGGCTGCTCCCAGGTGCTCCCCAGGTGCTCCCAGGCTGGGGATCAGACCCCAGATTTCATTTCCAACATGTTGTAACTCCGGAGCAGTTCTGGCAGCTGGACAGAACACCCCCTGCCCACACAATGAAGGGTCTGCGTGGTGAGCAGGGCCCTGCTCTGCAGGGCGTGGATTCCGTACAGGGAAAGCCCGGATTCCATACAGGGAACCCGAACCCCTCCTGTTTCCTGGGAGGAGGGTTGGACACTGGGCAGGTGAGGGGGCTCCATCCTGGGAGATGCCCAGCTCCCTGGACAGGTCCTGGAGTGACCTGCTGGGATCAGGTGGGACAGGGACCCCCAGCTCTGCCAGCCCCGGCTCCCAGGCTCTGTGGCTCTGGAAGAGGTGATGCCGAGTTTTTCCTGGCTCGGGGTCCCACTCCAAGACAAATGCATGAGCTGAACTGCAAGTTCAGTATTCTGGGAGAGAAGAAACAAAATCACCAAGGGCTCGAGATGGAGGAAACATCCTCACTTTAATTAACCCGAAAAATAGGGCAGCCACACTCCCACTGACATTCCTTTTTCAGATCTTTTATCGACCAGCATTGCTCAGCTATTTTTATCCTCAGGATGCAAAGGCAACACTGGAGGTGCAAAGTGGATGGGCAAGGATGGATAATTTATACAAATAACAGGGGAACAAGAGTGAGTACTCACACCAAGGAGAAAAATCTGCTGTGTTCCTCTCACAATTACCTCTTTCCCTTCTCCCCGCTGCGACAGAGGCCTCTGCATCTTCCCCAACAAATGGGAGGTGAGGAAGGAGAGGGACGGAACTGTCATTCCAGCGGCTCCGCTGAACTCGGGCGCGCAGGGGAGGAGAGGCTCTGCACAGGGACAGATAAAGTCAGGATGAAGAACAGCCTGGCAGCAAGAGGAGACATTTGCTTTGTTCAGCCTGCACAAAAGATCAGGCAAGGAAGAATAAACTCAAAGTCTTGTGATGTTTTTTTGTTAAGTTGATAGAAGAGGTGACAAAAATATTTGTGTGATGTTAAAAACGGGGATGCTGGGAAGCAGGCCCGGAGTGACAGCGGGTTTGGAGCTCTCTGGGAAGGATGAAATACGGCAACATTACAGCTGCACAACGCTGCTCCAGCACTTGTGCTTCCCCCGAGGGGCTCCAGCACGTGCCGGAGAGGGGTTTGTCCATCCCGCGGGTTCGGGATCGCTGCAGCACCTGGGGTTGTGCTGGCAGCACGAGGAGATGCTGTTCCAGCTGCTCAGACCCTCCAGCAGCACTGCAGGGTGCCCCGAAGGCTGTGACCTGGATCACCTGGTGATGGAAGAGGGAGGGCAGGGAGGGCTCCACAGCCAGGAACCTGCAGGAGGCTCTGCCCAGGTCCCTGCCCGAGCCCAGCAGGGACACTCAGAGCTCAGGGACAAACATTTAGACTCAGCTCTGGATATTTCCATCCCTGGGTCAGGCTTGGCAGGGGTCCCTCAGCCTGACACACTCCCTGCTCGAGCTGCCTCATTTTCTGCTGTACCTGTGACTCCCTTTCAGAGCCACACACCTGATGCCAAAACACTAAACATGAAAGGCTCATCGCTGAAATTGATTTTTTTAAGTTACAAATTACACAAAGCATGGTTTTTAATTGGAGGTACAAGAGAACCTTTGCAACGACAACTGGAATTAATAGTGTTTAAAAATAACTTTCCTACACGGAGCAGTTCCTCTGAAGCAAATTGTTGGAATGTAATGACACGGACTTTGCATTTATTTATTTATTTATTTATTTATTTATTTATTAGTTTGTATTGCAGGCCCCATCCCTGGAAGTGCCCCAGGCAGGGCTGGACAGGGTGGGTGGCAGCTGGGGACCATGGACTGACCTGGCCCTGGGCACACAGCACAGGGATAATGGCTGGGGAGGAACAAAGCCATCCTTCTACAGCTAAAACAATTAACAATTGTTAATTAACCATTGAAACTCTCCATCTTGAAGCTCTGTGAGGTTAACTGCAATCAATATTTATCTGATTACACTAAACAGGGTCAGGAGGCTCAGTGCACCGAGTGTTTGAGGAATTGCTTTGGAAAGAGAAATAAATGGTGGGGGCAGGATGGGGAAGGGCACTGGAGGGGGGGAATCACCTTTTAAAAACAAACAAACAGAAGCATCCCATATTTAGGACTAAAATGTCCCTGGACAGTGTGTACATCCCATGCAGACACCCTGGTGAGTGTTCAGTGTCTCTGAGAATAACAGAGAACGTGGGCAGCAGAGATGATCTTTTCCTCTAAATCAAACCCAACGAAAGCAGCCTGGAAAGGCCCTGCTCCACCAGCCCCCGAAGCCAACAGAAAACTGCCTTCAGTGAAGCTGGATCAAGCTCAAAGTCTGCATATTTCTGTTTTCCTGAGTCGTGTAAACTCCATCTGTTCCCAGCGCCCTGGGGAAATGCATCTCTGTCTGCCCGGCTCCGTGTGCTGTCCTGCCCAGCCCCTGCCCAGCCCCCCCAGTGCCACCCACCAGCGGCTCACGGAGCAGAGCCTGGCTGCCCCGCGGAGGCACCTGCGCCAGGGCTGGCACCAGGCACGATTTTAATTAAAAATAAAGCATTATTACATCACAGCCACCTCTCCTGTCTGTGCTCTGCCGAACAGAGCCCGGCTGTGGGACACAGCGCAACACAGAGCTCTTGGAATTTTGGTGTCATGCACGTGCTACCACCCCAATCCATGCAGGAGATGCAGGGCTGTGCATTCCCCAGCCCTGGCAGTGCCCAAGGCCAGGCTGGACATTGGGGCTGGGAGCAGCCTGGCACAGTGGGAGGTGTCCCTGCCATGGCAGGGGTGGCACTGGATGGGCTTTGGGGTCCCTCCCACTCAGACCAGTCTGGGATCCCATGAATTGTGACCAAGCTGCTCATCCCTTCCATCCCGAGCACAGGCCAGGCTCAGGGACATGTCCCAGGGCACGTTCCCATGGAAGCTGTCCCATGCAGGACCCCTGGTGTCCCCCCAGTGCCCATGTCACCCCCTGTGCCTGTGTCCCCCCACCCCAGCCCGCACTGGGGGACGTCCCTGCCATCGATGCTCACCAGAATTTCTGACCAGGCCACCACAGCTGCAGACCTGACATCCATGTCCAGGGAAAGCCAGGCTGGTGGAGCCCAGTGAGCACAGCCCGAGCAGACAGGCAAGGAAAGCCTCCAGAGTCAGCCCGAAAGGAGCAACACGGGTGGGACAGCACCTGTGTGGGTGAGAGCTCCACACAAAAACCCCAAACCCCTCACAGGCACTGTTTGCATCGGCTGTTGCTGGCAAAGACTGATGACAGTGATAACTGTGATGAATTGGTGCTGTAATTATGGGTATATGAAGTTCTGTGAGGGGACAGAATGTGTCACTACTTATGCACAGCTGAACAAGCAGCTCCGTGTTCCTTCCCAGCCTCTGCAGCCTCCGAGACGAGTCATTAGCACCACTCTGCCTTTCCACAACGTCCTGCTCTTGCACCTGAACACCAGCTACAATTCCACAGTGAAATTGGGTTTAAAGAGCCAAACGTCATTGAAAAATACCTAAATCCTCTCTGTTGTTTGGTAGAAGCCATTCTCCAGGAAAAATACAGTTTTATTTTGCAAAACCTGACCCATGGTTGTGCAGCCCTCCATCTGCCAGGGCTGTAAAGCTGCTCGAAAACACAAATGTGATTTGGGTTTGAAACATGTACACAATTGAGTAAGAAATTGCAATGTTTGCTGGTATGGGAGCTGGAAGGACAGTTTACATACAAATAAATCCTGGGTGCAATCAGACAATACCAATGCAGGTGTTTAATCAGCCCTGGAATTAGGAGCTGTATAAACATGAGTGCCCATGGGCCAGGGGTGATCCAGTATTCCCCCCACACCCCCAGTTCCAGAGAGCCTCTGAAGATTCCAGGCCTGCCCCGAGCCCTCCAGCAGGTCCTGCACCAGGCAGGGCCAGTTATCCCCAGCTTTAGCAGATGGAAAACACACCCTAAACAGGAGGAGCAAACAAACATTCTTTACAAAGCAAAGGGGCCTTGGCTCAAGTGTTTTCAACGCCTTTTAAACCAGTTGGTTCATGTGGTTTGCTCCATGGCCCCATTTCCCTCTCTGCCATGTGCTGTTGACCCACAGGGGTTAAACTCTGGGGCTCTTTATATGGATTTATTTATAAGAATCCAGAAATTTAGTGAAAACCAGGATATCTGTATCCTTCACAACTCATGGTAATCCCTGCACTACCCCTCCATTCTGTTATCATTTAAATTTTCACCACCTTGCAGGGAACAACTTGGCAACCAACATTTTGTGGTGTTTCCCTTCGTGATGCTCAGTGCTCAGTGTTCAAAATGTGACCCACCCTCTTCTCCCAGCAAGAGGAACGAGCACCAGCCTGGGAGCAGCAGGAGTCGTGCCCTGCCCCACGCTCACAGGGAGGAATTCCTCCCCAGTATCCCAGCAGCGGGGAGCCATTCCCCCTTCTAACGCATATTGCACTTCATGCACTCATAACTCATTTCTAATTCCAGCCAACCAAGCGTACCAGGAGCAGAGGGGGATCAGTAATTCTGGGCTCTCTTTGCCTGGAGTTGGCCTTAAGCTTCTCGATCTGTCAGCCCACCCAAGGCCTCATCGCAGCTCTGGAGCCGCTGTTTGCTGAGCTGTTCCGTGGCCGTGTCACAGGCGCAGCTCTCACCACACCCACCGCAGCGGGGACACCAAGCACCTGCAGCAACGCCGTCCCCACGTCCCCTGGCTGCGTGCAGAGCCAGCTGCTGAATAACACTGAGTCCTGCGGGAGACAGGGACGAGACGCCTGCAGGGACACCGCACTGAGAGGCTCCCAGAAACGGGGAAAATCTGGGGGTTTCACCCAGCAGGAGGGCAGCGAGGCTGGGCTCCAGCAGGGACTCTCCAAGTTAAGACAGAAGCGTGGGTTTTCTGTTTATCAAAAGGACTGATGTCGTCCTGCAAGATAAAGCAGCTCCTGGAAAGTGCTATTGTTTGTCTTTCTTAACCATTTATCAGCAGAGAACAGTTTAATGTTCTGGTAGAAGGCACAAGTGAGTATCTCTTCAGTGATGAAGGAAAATAAGCTTAGTGCTAAGGCAAATAGAAAATATTGATCTATCTTCAGGTACTGCAGCTGAAAATGTTTTGTGAAATTTATCTTCCCTACCCCCTCCTGAGCAGTGCTCTTTGTCTCTTACCAGCTAATTCTCTGTAGTGAAAGTTTAACCTTGAACACAGAGAAGGAAAAAACTCGAAACCAAACCAAACTGGCTCTATGAAGAGTTCAGGTCCTGTAAAGGCACTGCTTGAGATCCCTATCCCCTCACCCATCCTGAGAAAACTCCTTGGGAAAATCACATTCTGAGCTTCACTTCTTGGTAAGATCTCCAAGACAGGAAAGGAATAAGGAGAAAAATCACCTATTAGGTAAACCCAGCTAATCTGAATCTCTGGGCTCTGATTAGATGGAGTCCCCAGCAGAGCCCGGTCCCTGTCCTTTATCTCAGCTCAGCCAGCACTATTGGCCCCGTTCCTACACCTACACCTGCACTGGAGAGCAGAACATTGAATATTCCTCGGTCAGGCTCAGACCCCCTTCTCATGCCCTGTTTGCAGCTCAGAGGGCAGGGACAGCACCCGGGCACTGCCCAAAGGCAGCCCAGGGGACCTGGGGACATGGGCAGGGGTGGCCTTGGCGGTGCTGGGAATGGTTGGACTCCGTGGGCTATGGGGCTTTTCCAACCTGAACAAATCCGGGATTTTGGTTCTATTGACCAGATTTCCCTTATCAGTGCAAACAGAAAACCTGTGAATCACGGAATCACAGAATTGTTTAGCTTGGAAAAGGCCTCGGAGCCCATCGAGTCCAACCATTCCCAGCACTGCCAAGGCCACCACTGCCCCATATCCCCAAGTGCCACTTCCACAGGGCTTTTAAATCCCTCCAGGGATGGGGACTCCACCCCTGCCCTGGGCAGCCTGTCCTTTCCATGAGGCAATTTTTCCTAATCTCCAACCAAAACCTCCCATGGCACAGCTTGAGGCAATTTCCTCTTGTCCTATCCCTGTTCCCTGGGAAAAGAGCAGCGTGGGGAGCATGGCCTGTCACAGTGGGACACTCCCATAACCCCCACCTCATCTGGAATTAAGCCAAGACTAAAATGGAAGGAAAAGGGAAGAATTTGAAGGGACTGGCTGTCCTGGCAGCAGGAGCAGGTCCCCAGCCAGGATGGAGGTGTTGGGGGCCTGCAGAACCACATGTGAGAGCCACGTGTGACAGCCACGTGTGACAGCCACGGGACCATCGCCACAACAAACCCAGAGGGGCACAAACAGCCCGAGCAAACTTGATTCCTATTTAATGTTCAGTCAGTGCCCAAAGCAGGCAATCAACTCCAATTTAAACCAACACTTGACAAGCTTCCTGTTTATTCCAGATCTGGGATGGGGTTTCCAGGCCAGCCTGTTTGTATCTCCTCTCTGTTTCTATTAAGTGCAGGCCTGTGCCATAATATCATTTTTCCTACTCTCATGCCACTGACAGCGCATCCATCATTCTTCATAATTGCATCTAACAAATATTGATTTTGTCTCCAAAAGAGTAAACAGAAATATTAAAGTGCTTTTGCAGAAGGCAAAAACACTCATGGAAAGCGCATTTAAAGAGGGCGAGGAGGATGAAGCCTGGACAGAACATATGGCTGGGAAAAAGCAGCACCAATTTGTGCTGGCTTAAAAACGCAGCGGAATGGTGCAGGATTGGGCAGCCGAGCCAGGGAAACGCCGCCGGGACAAGTGGCAGCTTCAATCCGCTCTGTCTCAAGCAGAAATGGCTCCAAACATTTCCCCACGCCTCCCTGAAGGGAGGAAGTGGCTGAAGCCTGCCCTCAGAACACTGTTAATGGTGACTGAAGGCACTGCTGGCTGCCTTTGGTGGAGCCACAGCAGTGCCACCCCCAGATCCTGGCACTGCCCAGGAAAGCACAGCTGGCATGGGGCTCTGAGCAGCCTGGACTGGGGAAAACATCCCTGCCCATGGCAGGGGTTGGGACTGGATGGGCTCTAGGGTCCCTTCCAACCCAAACCATGGGATTCCATGATTATATTTGGCTCTGTTAATCCATCACTTTAATCTTCCCCTTGGAAAACCTCTGGGAAGGCACAAACCAGCCCCATTTGTCTGTGTGTGCAGGAGCCCGAGCAGCAGGAGGAGAAGGCAGTGCTGAAACAAACCCAAGGGGGGTGAGTGAGAGTTCCTGGTGCACTGGCTGGTGTGGGATGCTCCCAGCCACAGGGGAACAGCACCTCAGCCCTTACCCCCATCCACAGCCAGCTGGGGCACTGGGCAGACACCTCCCCTGTGGGCAAGGGAGCCCAAAATGTCCTGTGAGGAGCTGGGAATCAGGACATGGCAGTAGGATCTTCCATAAAGTGAGCTGCTGCCCAGCAGGGAAAGCAGTTCGGGAGCATGGGTCAGAGGCTGCCCCAGGGCACGGCCAGCACACAGCAGGGACACAGCAGGGACACAGCAGGGACACAGAAAGGCTCCCTGTTTGTCTGAACAGCACTGCCCGGGGCACCCGCCCGCCCCGGCTCCCGGGGAGAGCCTCAGGAGGCATCCCTGGCAGGCACGGAGGCTCTGTGCTGCTCCTCACCTGGGCTCTCCCAGCCCTGTGCTGCAGCCACCACTGAGCCTGGCACAGACAAGAACTGATGTTCTCGACCTCCCCAAAGGTCAGTGCAATTTTTAGAAGAGATGATTCCCAGGAATACTGAGGCCACCTTGATATATCTTCATCAGGGACAAGTATAAGAAGGAAATTACCACCTCTTACAGTCTCAGGAGCTGAATCGACAGCAGCAGCCCGTGTTTGCCCCAGCTATGCACAACCTCTCCTCTCCCAAGAGAAAACTCAGGTTGTGTCCATATGCCTGATCCTCTCACTCATGAAACTGCCACAGAGCAAAAGATTGTCCTAATGAGCCAATGGTTTATTTTCTCAAGGATTTTTCTCAAGTTCTGCTTGAAGTCTCCAGGAGCAGCTCTTCCAGCACCAGCCCTGTGGGCAAGATGCTCAGATGTTTATTTCAGCAGGGGATGCTCCATTTGGAGACAACTCTGGGAGGGGAAAAACCACAAATCTCTCAAATCAATCAAGCAGTGTGTTGGCATGCAATAAACACCAATTTCTAAAGGAGAAATCTTTCTAGAGAAACTTGATCGACCCTCTGACAGTGTTACAGAGTTGGAAGATGAAAAGAAAAATTATACATCGGAGTTGCAGTAAAATATTGGGTTTCATGTCTCACTGTATCTTGATTGCTAATACGGTTTGAGTTGTTGTGTGTGGAAAATAGCACCACACTGGAAATGAGAGGAAAGTGAAACAGCCAGGGATCAAGGATAAGGACCAATTCCCAGCTCATGGGTTCCCTGCCACCTGCAATGCCAGCAGCAAGGAACAGCCCCCACTGAGGCCACCCAGACCCCTGCCCCAGCAACCATGGAAAATTCATGATCAGACCAGATGTTGTGGTAAAGCAGGCACAAAATCAATCAGGGCCAGGTTGGACATTGGGGCTTGGAGCAACCTGGGACAGTGGGAGGTGTCCCTGCCCATGGCAGGGGTGGCACTGGGTGGGTTTTAAGGTCCCTTCCAACCCAAACCAGTCTGGGATTGTATGACCCACCTCAGGGGCAGCTCATGGACTCTGACCCAGCCCAGCTGCAGGCTCTGCCCTGGGTTGCCCTGCACACCCCAGCTCAGCTCAGAGGCAGCTCTGCCCTACCTGCAAGCTCTGCTGCTGCTGTTCTTCGGGCACAGATCTCTGCCACAGAGCTCCTGCATCAGAATTGATGTTTCTCCCCAGAATTACCTGCTACCCCATCAGGAGAACACTTCCATAACCCACCTCTCTGGGATTTGGGAACTCACCACCAGCACTGCGGTAAGTGCTGGAGGGATCCAGCAGAGCCCAAGTGTAAAGCCAGGGTTCAAACTGCCCGAGCAGGAAGCCAGAGGCTGATTCTCGTGTGTTTCTGGGCTGAAAGAAATCAGCAGTGAATTTATGCATTTTTCTGTCTCGAGCAGAGGGTACAAAATCCTCCCAAGTTCATTTCCTTGTCTGACGCTTCTGCTCTGTCACACCCATCCTCTCACTGATTTGATCTCTCTCCTCCAATTTGTCTTCTGTATTTCCTCTCCTGTTCCATTCCCAATTCTTTCTTAATTTCTCCTATAAAAAATGACTGAGGAACCAGTAGGAAACGTCCACAGTGGCAGAGAGTCAGGTCCTCATCTGCGCTTACAGTGGCAGATGAGAGCAGTTTCCAGCTATAATATGTTACATAGAAAGGGAAAAAGCTGCTTTAAAAATCTATGTTAAAGCTTTTATCCAATTAATATTCCATTACAGCTGCCTGGGAGAGACTCATCACTCCTCAGTCCTTTCATTCTAAGCAGCTAAAACCCATTCGTGCAGTTGTAAATCCTTACTTTTTAATAAGAAATTTTTTCTAAGGTACTAATTAAAAAAAAAAATAATTTAAGGAAATGTTTTTTCCTCGGTTGGCTTCTATCTCTTACTGCTTTTTGCAGCATGAGCAACAAACATTAAACCCATCCCAGCTCCCTGGCAGCGGCTCTGCCCAGAGCCGAGCATTTCATCTGCCCCCGACCATCAAGCAGTTAACAGAAAACAGTCTTGGTGGTTTTATTAAACCCTGACAAGCACGTGTTTGATAAGGAGCCGGGCGGGCTCGCCGGAATGCGGGATCCGGGATCCGGGGTGTGGGATCCGGAGTGCGGGATCCGCGATGCGGGATCCGGGATGGGGGATGCGGGGTGCAGGATCCGGGATGGGGGATGCGGGGTGCGGGATCCGGGATGGAGAATGCGGGGTGCGGGATCCGGGATGGGGGATGCGGGATCCGGGATGGGGGATGCGGGGTGCAGGATCCGGGATGGGGGATGCGGGGTGCGGGATCCGGGATGGAGAATGCGGGGTGCGGGATCCGGGATGGGGCATGCGGGATCCGGGATCCGGGATGGGGGATGCGGGGTGCAGGATCCGGGATGCGGGATGTGGGATCCGGGATTGGGGATGCGGGATCCAGGATGGGGATGCGGGGTGTGGGATCCGGGGTGCGGGGTGCAGGATCTCGGATGGGAGATGCGGGGTGCGGGATCCGGGATGGGGCATGCGGGATGGGGGATGCGGGATGGAGGATGCGGGGTGCAGGATCCCGGATGGGAGATGCGGGGTGCGGGATCCGGGATGGGGATGCGGGGTGCGGGATTGGGGATGGGGGATGCGGGGTGCGGGATTGGGGATGCGGGATCCCGGATGGGGGATGCGGGGTGCAGGATCCGGGATGGGGATGCGGGGTGCGGGATCCGGGATTGGGGATGCGGGGTGCGGGATCCGGGATTGGGGATGCGGGGTGCAGGATGCGGAGTGCGGGATCCGGGATGGGGATGCGGGGTGCGGGATTGGGGATGCGGGATCCGGGATGGGGATGCGGGATCCGGGATAGGGGATGCGGGATCCGGGATGGGGGATGCGGGGTGCAGGATGCGGGGTGCGGGATCCGGGATGGGGATGCGGGGTGCGGGATCCGGGGTGCAGCCTCCATCGGCGCGGGAGCACTGCCCTCTGTTGCCTGCGGCGCTGGCACCACCCGGAGCCAGCGGGGCCCTCGAGTGCCCCATGGAAGCAGGCTCTTCATCGCCTCCCTACAGGCCATTCATTGATCACTCTCTCCCCAAACGCACTACGCTGCATTTCCATGGCTCCGGCGCGTTTCCCCACACCCGTGGGTGCCACGCCAGCCCTTGTGTTAGGAATGAGCCCCTAAGAATCATCAAGCCCAACTCCCTTCTCCGTGCAGAACTCTCTAAAAGCTCCCAGGTGCTCCCTGATCCCGGACAGGGGCACGCAGCTGCTTTTAGCCTCTCTGCAGCCAGATCCATAATTTACATTTGTATCACGCGTGGATTTTCCCAGGAACAGCTCTCCGTGTGCCGAGCCAGGGAGCTCTACAACACCTGGAGCTGGCGCGACAAATCCCCCGGGATGAGGCATTCCCAGCACATTGATTCATGTGGTCGATATCCAGTCTTGAAGGGTCAATCAGCAGCTCATGGGCTGTGTCTGGGAGGGATCAGCCCAATGCTAAACTCATCACTCAGGTCGGCGTCTCCAGGAGCAACAAGTGCTCTGTATCTCTGCAGATCAGACACTTCCCATTCAATACTTAATTAGGGGAGCGAGTACCCAATTTACTCCAGCCAGCCTTGAAGAAAAATGTCAAACTGATGCAGTTTAAGGACAATTAACACAGGGACCTGCAGCTCCCTGCTCAGGATTACAGCAGGAAGCTGTTCCCCAGTAACAGGTTCCAAGAGAAGAAATCAGTGATTCCCCTCTGCTGCTGATCCTGTCCCTGGCAACTCCCCAAACATCCTCCAGTGCCTGTCCAGGGCTGTGCACCCCAACTCATCCCACCAGCAGGAAGGGGGATTGGGAAAGAATCATGGAATGGTTTGGGTTGGGAGGGATCCCAAAGCCCACCCAGTGCCACCCCTGCCATGGCAGGGACACCTCCCACTGTCCCAGGCTGCTCCCAGCCCCAATGTCCAGCCTGGCCTTGGGCACTGCCAGGGATCCAGGGGCAGCCCCAGCTGCTCTGGGCACCCTGTGCCAGCGCCTGCCCACCCTCAGTAAAAGCTCACAGCCCATCACAGGCGTAATGCTGAATCACAGAACTCTGCCACGCAGCCCCTGCAGAGCCACGAGCCCATAGCCAGCTGCCTGTGGGCAGGAAAATAAACCGTGCTGGTCTCAATGACAGCCAAGGGCTGCCCCCACGAGGGACAGCCAAGGGGAGCAACTGTCCTCAGGTGAAGCCAATGTCCCTAGATGAAACAAATATCTCCACATGAAACAAATGTCCCCATGTGAAGCAAACGACCCCATGTGAAGCCCCTGTGTGTTTCTCCAGCCCAGGGCCTCCAGGCAGGCATAGATCACAGAATTCAATTAGAAACTGCAAAGGTGAAGCAGGAGGTTATAAAGAATTGCATTTATGGCACATTAACAAGAGCAGCCTGGGTAATGCCATGCTCTGCGTGCCTCAGCCTGCATCCAGCTCCACGGGAAGGTGTGGGAACCAGGCCACGCCAGGAAACCTCCCGTGCGCTCGGAATATTCCTCACAGGAATAGTATCAGCTGCTATCTAGGCAAAGATAGACCTCTCCACTGTGCCATAAAATAAGTTTTGAAGTCTTAGTCCCCTCAAGACCTCAAATATTCCTCAGCATTCCCCTGCAATTCTTCCACCAACACTGTTCTACAATTGCCTGTGCAATGCAAAACACTTGTCTCATTTAAAAACAAGCAATGCCACCACTGGATTGAGGCTCTGTTACCTCCCAGATGCAACATTTGAGGGCTTGGGGTGGATTGGTTTGGGGTTTTTTTCTTGGCAAGAAAACAGAGGAATCTAATTTAAAAATAAGATACTGTGAGGGTGGGCGGGCCCTGGCACAGGGTGCCCAGAGCAGCTGGGGCTGCCCCTGGATCCCTGGCAGTGCCCAAGGCCAGGCTGGACATTGGGGCTGGGAGCAGCCTGGGACAGTGGGAGGTGTCCCTGCCCATGGATGGGCTGGCACTGGATGGGCTTTGGGATCCCTTCCAGCCCAAACCAATCTGGGAGAGGGAGGAGGGATGCAGAGTCAGAGCAATCTGATGCCATTCCCTGCTCCACAAAGGCTCCACCTGGACCTGGGCTGGGACTTGGCTCCCCTCTGCAGCATCAGCCAGAAGTGTTTTTACCATGTTCTGAGCCACGAGACAAAAACAAAGAGGATTTGAGGCAGAGATGTCAGAGGGAGACGATGTCACCAATGTCACAACCTTCAGTACTTCTATTACTGCTTTAATTCCTCCCCTGCTCCGTGCTGAGTGAGACCTGCAGCCCCTCAGGAAGCCGTTCCAGTGCACCACGGTGTATCTTCACTTTGACATCTCCTTGAGGGAAAATGCCTTCACAACTCAAAATGCTGAGTTCATATCAGAGTTCAGAGACTCCCTCCAGCACCAAGCGGGGCGATGCAGGCTCTGCCAGCTGGGAGCTGGCGCCTGCAGCTGCAGCTCAGGACACACAGCACTGTGGAGACCAGCCCTCACCCAGCCACAGTGAAACAAGGGCACAGGAGGAGTGTCAGGAAGGAAAAAAGGAATGGGAATGGTAGATATGCTAGGGAATTCCTGTTCTAAACCAACCCTGCTGCCTGTCTTCTCTGCTGTGCCCTGTGGTGCCATGGTTATTAATCCATCCCTGGACTTTCTGAATTAGCAGGTGGCAATTATGCATTCGCTCTCACGGGGTATAAAAATGAACCCTTAAATTTTACCTTGTGATGGAGCATTTCAATAAAAAACACTTCTCCTTGATCGGTATTCTACCCACGGACTCAGAGTATGTGAATGCTTGGAAATGGGTTCAGAATCATTTCCCTGTGTTTTACACATTTTTCACTAAAGAAAGATGAAAAACCGTGACCCAGAGAAGCCGGTCCATTAGGATAAATCTCCATAATTTTGTAGTCATTAAACAAAAAAAATCCTACTTGTTCCTCTTTTCATTCATGTGTAGAAGCTGTGTCGGAGAGACCCCAGAAGTTTGAGTGGTTTTCAGTAAAAATGCAGTGGCGAGTGCGGTGTAGGAAGGACCAACGGCGCCACCAAGTGCGGACATGTTGAAGGTGGAAAATTCGCGATTTCTGCGATTTCTCGTGGGGAACGGAAAGTCACAGAAAGCAGAAATAGCCACTTCAGTGAGGGCCACTACTCTGCCTTTCCCCTCAGATCCAGAAGTTCTACGTCTGTTATGTAAATTTTTAAGCACCATAAGGTTGAAAAAAGTCGGAAAAATCAAAAACTGTACAGAAAGTCCTTCCCATTCCAAACGTTTTCATTTTCCACACACTGAGCAGCTGGGGCTGCCCCTGGATCCCTGGCAGTGCCCAAGGCCAGGCTGGACATTGGGGCTGGGAGCAGCTTGGGACAGTGGGAGGTGTCCCTGCCATGGCAGGGGTGGCACTGGATGGGCTTTGGGGTCCCTTCCAGCCCAATCCGGTCTGGAACTCTGTGACCGTGGCCAGCAGCCCGCAGGAGAACTCGCCAGAGAGCCCAGAAGCGCCTGGAGCTGGAGGCAGGAGCCGAGGCTGAGCCGCAGCACCGGGATGCAGCCGGAGCCCAGGACAGCAGGGAGCACTGCTGCCCACGGGAGCGGCCGAGACACCGCCGGGATGTGCGCTCAGCCACACGGGGAACGGGACTGCGAGCAGGAGAAATCACCTCCAGCCCTTACCAAAAAGGAAAAAAAAAAGAGGTGAAGCAGGCAACAGTTGAGCACCAAACAACTGTGTCGTGTAATAAACCAAATATTTGCAACACATTAAAAGGCACTGCTTTGAGAAAAGCAGGTATATTTTAAAGTTCAAAAGCCTAAACTTCTCACAGGAACTTTGTTTGGTGTTTGGAATTGTCGTAATGTTTAGTTCCAGGGAAGATGGGGAGCAGCTTGGGTGCAGGAGGCTTTGCTGTAACAAATGTCCCAGCAGTGCTAGGGGAAGCCGAGAGACCCCAGCCAAATGGCCAGAGTCAGCAACGTGTAAATTAAAGTACAGCAAAAAAAAAGAAAATAAAAAAAGCCAAAAGTTTTGTAAAATACTGGCCAAGTGTTAAATTTGCTGGATGGGTAACAGCATATTTCTGTGAGTCTCTAATTGCAGAGCGCTAACCAGCTCAAAAGAAATCAAAATCCTTGTAATTTCAATCAGTACTGAAAACTCCCTGGTCACAGCAGAGGACAACACCTCGTGCCAGCTTCCCAAACCTGGGGGGAGCCAGATCTCCTTATCAGTGCAAACATAAAGCTGAGAGCCATAAAATCATGGACTTGTTCAGGGTGGAACTCAGACTTGTTCTCGGAGGCCATCGAGTCCAACCATCCCAGAACTGCCAAGGCCACCACTGCCCCACATCCCCAAGTGCCACATCCACAGGGCTGCTAAATCCCTCCAGGGAGGGGCACTCACCCCTGCCCTGGCCAGCTCTGCCAGGGCCAAAAGACCCTTTTGGATAGGAAATTTTCCCCAATATCCCCCCTGAGCCTCCCCTGGCCCAGCCTGAGGCCGTTCCCTCTCCTCCTGTCCCTGTTCCCTGCCAGCAGAGCCCGACCCCCCCGGCTGCCCCCTCCTGTCAGGGACTTGTGCAGAGCCACAAGGTCCCCCCTGAGCCTCCTTTGCTCCAGCCTGAGCCCCTTTCCAGCTCCCTCAGCCGCTCCTGGGGCTCCAGCCCCTTCCCAGCTCCGTTCCCTGCCCTGGACACGCTCCAGCCCCTCCAGGGCTCTCCTGGTGGGATGTGCCCAGAGCTGCCCCAGGATCCCAGGGGTCCCTCACTGGGGCTGGCACAGGGCTGGCTGTGCCTGCCCTGGGGCTCGTGTCCAGCCCCCAGGGCCTTGCCCAGCTGTCCAGCCCCTCTGCCCCAGCCTGGAGCATTCATGGTGTCACCCACGGGCTGGACCTGGCACTTGGCCTTGTTGACCCTCACCCTGCTGGCCTCTGCTCGTGAAGCCACCACAGTGGTGATGCATCATTGCCCCAACAATGTTCTTGTCCCTGTGCAGTGGGAGATAAGATTTTAGAGTGTGCTGCCCATAATTCATGTGGCCTAAGCAGCATTACCATGATAAGAGCTGCCCAAACAACAGCCCCAGTGAGGAGGGATCTGGTGGCATTGCAGCCTCATTCCCAGCTGCCAGCTTCATTTTCTGTCTGATTGCACAAAGGCGTCAGGCTGCAGCATCCATCCGTGTTCCTGTCAGTTTATACAGCAGTTTGAGTATCGCTACCACAGCCCAAATTCTCCGGGCAAGGACAAGCATTAATCTCCATGAGCAGAACCCGAGAGCTGGGGTGAAACAAGTGCCAGCAGCACAGTGGGAAAGGTGCAGGGGAAGGTCAGCCCGCTGAACAGCAGCTCCAGACCACCCCAGCCCTCACTCACAGCAGCAGCAGATCTGCAGTGACACAGCTCCTCCCCACCTGGCAGCCCAGCCCCCTCAGAGTTCGCCCCAGCATTCCAGGTATTTGCCCAGTCCTGGACATCCTGGTGTACCTGGAATTTCCCCCCTGTCTCAGCCATACCTGTTATCCCAGACTCTCTCACTGCTGAAGAACTGGCAGATATTCTGTTCCCCAGATCTACATCCCAGCAGAATTCTGCTGGCACTCAGCAAAACGCCACAGGCTGGAGAGGAATGGGGGCAGGAGCTGCAGCCCCTCCACAGGAGCTGCTCAGCCAGTGCCCAGAGGGGAAGGCTTCAGAAACTCACCCAGTTCCTCAGACACAAGGAGCTCTCAGCAGCCAGGGTGGGAGACAGCAGCTTTTCCAACCCCAGCATCTCTCCTCTCCAGCAGGAACAGTAATTCCCCTCTGATTTCACAGGCAGAAGTGGCACTCCAGGGTTTCTGGAGAAAACCCTCTCGTTGGTGTAGCTGTTTCTGCAAGGTGTCCACACCTTCTTCCCCAGCTCAGCACCTATTCTCAAATGCATTACATGGCTTCCTTCTTCAAAATAAGTTCCCTCCCTCTAAGCAGCCCAACTTCCTATAAAAAAACCCTCTGCCATAAAAAAGACTTTGGGGTAGGGCTCATTAGTAAGCTCAACTCTCCCCACTTCTTCCCACGTCTTTGGAATCCCTGGAGAGAACAACCTTGCTTTGATTAGAGGGGAAAACATCTTCTCTTTCAGTTTATATCAGAGTGCCTGAAACCCAACACTGAATTTGGGATGGGGATGTGGTACTTGTGCATGCAAGTAATGGAGAGGTTTGTACAGGATGGAGTGAAAGCAAACAACTCCAATTAAACTGGGTTGACAGACACCATGTCGGCAGCATGGCTCAGGGCAGGGCTTTCCAGCTCTCCATGGGAAGGCGTTCTCCAGGACCTTGTAGCTGACATGATTTCACTGGCTCTTCATCACTCTCAGGTCTGGGGAACCCAGGGCTCCCCGCTCCCTGTGGCTGTGCTGGCGCTCTCCAGAGGGATTTGGGGTTTTCTTGGGATGATTCAAGAAGTCATATGTATAACATGCCTCAGACAAAAGGTTTGAATACTGAAATTTGTAAAATAAGGAGTACAGTGCCTGGTTTTGGTGTGCTGAGTGCAGAGAGCCCATGAAGGCACCTGCACACCTTTGTCTGTGGGCTCACCTGAGCCAGAGCCAGCAGCAGGACAGGGGCTTTGACATATGCACAGCTCACCCCCTCACACTGATGGCACCTCACAACATCAAACCAGCCCTCCCCAGCCCCTTCAGCCCCACATCCCCTCAGGACCTGAACCTGGGGTGTTTTCTTGCCCTGCTCACCACCAAGGGGAAGTTCCAGTAGGACAGACACAAGAGAATTCTGACAAAAATATTGGTGTGAAGATAAAGAGGAAAGGCTAAACCTTGGAAACACTGAGCAAAAATCAGTAAAGCTCAAAATGAGCTCAAAGTGATGTGTGCTGCAACACTGGAATGAGTTGTAGGTACAGCTAAAAAGCACCCCCCATTTGGAGTGCAACTGGGTGGCAGCAAAGCAAACCAGCAAAGAGAAAGGAACTAGAGCCCAGCGACTCCAGCCACAGCCAAGCTCCCTGACTGTGCCTGCCCAGGTAACCAGCCAGAGCTTGTAGTACGGCGCAACAGCCACCTTAAGAGGTGTTTCTTATGGGTGTTTCTTTGGGTGTGCCTTAGTCGGTAACTTTTGAAATGGAAATGAATCAATGGAAAAGGCTTCACTTCGGAATTATGACTTAAAAGAGTTCAATGGGTGAGACAAGTTGCACTGTTAACAAAACTTGCATTCTTTATGAGTAGGATATTCCGCTTCCAGCAGCAATCCTCAGTTGGGAAGTGGCTGCAAACACTTCATAAGCTCGTGGTAGGCAAACAGGGCAGCTCAGATCACTGAAACAAACAGTTGCCAGCGTCTGTGTTGTGTTCTCCGGGTGCTGTTTGCCCTGGCTGCGGTCCCAGTGCCAGCCTGTGTTTCACAGCTCGTGCCGTTCCCCGAGGACACGGCTCCGTCAGCACTGCAGGACTCAGGCCAAGGGACGCTTCCTCAGCTGACCAGTTCAGGCAGGACGTGTAACCAGTAACAGCAGTGCCCATGTCCTGACAGCAGCACACGGACAGCTCTCAGCTTTGCTGAGGATGTCTGTGGCACTGCGTGTTCTGGCACAGGAACATTTTGGGGCTCCTGCTGTGCAGCTCAGGACTGTGATGAGCTGTGCTCTCCCAGGCCAGGGTAACCAGTGCTCCTCCTCCCATCCCTGCCTTCGCATGTGCCTGAGCACACCACCACACCCCAGGGACACTCAGGCACCAGGACACCCCGGGAGCAGAGCACTTAGAGCCCAGGACAAAGCTAAAGGCTCCCAAGTCTACTTCCTCCCATGTTTCACAGCTCCAATTGTAACTATCATAAGTAACAACATTCCTGTTCTCTTTTTTATAGAACCATGTCTCACATTCTGGAAGACCTGCCACATGTGGGTGGTGCTCCTAGGGAATTGCTGCCTGACTGGCACCAGTATTTGGGATAAGAGGGGCTGGTGGGGGCTACAGGAGCGTGCACAGCCGAGTCCCCACACCCCAGCATCAGGGGAGTCCCAATGGCCTCAGCCCACGGGGCACAGCTCGTGCTCAGAGACAGCAGCTCCCTGTGAGACACGGGGCTGTCCCCTGGCTGGAGAACAAAGCACTCTCAGTGCCACAGCTCCGGGAGTCACAGAGAGAAGGGCCTTGTCTCCACAACCATCCTGCGGCAATAAAAATACCCAAACCTGCTGCCACTGGTTTGGAACTCGCTCCCCTTCACACACCATTATCGCTACAAGGTGCACAGGGCAGACAGTCAGGAGACAGAAGAGTTTTTAAAATTTCACTCTATGGAGCCCATAGTAACATATTCTGTTACCAGCATCCACCAACTCCTCAAGGATTCTTCCTGAGACTTCCAACCCAATTTAGCTCCACCATATGTCAGTGCTACTTGCTTCAGCACTGAATTTTCTCCAGTACTTCACTACAGCTAAAACACTCCTCTGTTATTCTGAATAAAATGAATAAAGGAAAAAATAACTGAGTAACTGAAAAAAAAATCAGTTTAAGAGGATGATGGGTCTGGAAGCCAACCAAACTTACCATCACCCTGTTGCACAGAGGGTAGGCAGCACACTCCCCTGGCTGTGAAAAGATTCAACATTTCATTTATGGAATCACAGAATCATGGAATGGTTTGGGTTAGAAAGGACCCCAAAGCCCATCCAGTGCCAGCCCTATCCCATGGCAGGGACACCTCCCACTGTCCCAGGCTGCTCCCAGCCCCAATGTCCAGCCTGGCCTTGGGCACTGCCAGGGATCCAGGGGCAGCCCCAGCTGCTCTGGGCACCCTGTGCCAGGGCCTGCCCACCCTCACAGGGAACAATTTCTCCCCAACATCCCATGTAAACCTGCCTTCCTTCAGCCTAAGGCCATTGCCCCTTGGCCTATTCAGTCCCATCTCCCTTAAAAACCCCTTCACTTTTAAAGGGTTTTACTGAACACTTTTCCAAGCCAAAGCCTGGCAAGCAGAGCACCCCAAGGGTTTACTATGGCAGTGCTGCTGAGATATGCATTCCCTGCAGCAGCCAACAAGGAACGTAGAAGGGTTTGCTAATACTGTTCATTTTTAACTCCTGAATTTGGCCCATGTGGCCCTTTGATCCTCTGACCCTCTTGAAATCATACCCTTTCATCAGCAAGGTAAGAGGGATAAAGGAGTCTTCATTCAAGCCTTCACTATCTAAAACTAGAGAAGCTGCATCAAGGAAAAATGCCATTTCCTACGTTTATGTGCATCCCACACAAATGGTTTGAGGGCTTCTCCTTGCAGCTGACCCAAACTGAGGGGAGACTCATAGGGGTCTGCAGCTCCTCCCAAGGGCAGCTCCAATCTCTGCTCCCTGGGCCAGGGACAGCACCCAGGGAGCAGCTGGAGCTGGGCCAGGGGGTTTAGGTTGGAGATCAGGAAAGGTTCTTCCCCCAGAGGGTGCTGGGCACTGCCCAGGCTCCCCAGGGAATGGGCACGGCCCCGAGGCTGCCAGAGCTCCAGGAGCGTTTGGACAGCGCTGCCAGGGATGCCCAGGCTGGGGTTGTTGGGGGGGTCTGGGCAGGGCCAGGGGCTGGGCTGGGTGATCCTGTGGGTCCCTTCCAGCTCAGGATATTCTGTGATTCTATGAAATAAATGGGTGTTTCCCTAACAGGAGTGCTCACAGTGGAATTTAAACATTTCCTTTTCAAAGTGAAGTGTTTTTCTTTCCATCCTGCCTTAAGCATCCACATTAGTTTCATGCAGGAAGAAATACTTGAGGAATGAGTGCTATCCATGCTGGCTGTGCCACAGTTCGCCAGTGGGGAAGGACTGAGAGCCCAGGAGCACAGGACCTGCAGCCACACCTTGCCGAGGCAGTGACTCACGGCTCCACTGGGACAGGTTTGTAACTTTTCTTCTCCAGAGGAAAACGCGCAGGTAGCAATTAAAATCTGGGTGAGGCTGGACAAACCCATAAATGTTTGGAATTATTCCGAAGTTTTAATTGAAGTTGGAGAGCGGAGCAGCTACAGCGGAATGGGGATGAGATTCTGACATTTAAGGAAGTGTCACTGAGAGAAATCTTGCTGTCACAGATATGACTCACCCACTGCTGTGCCTGACAGGTGCCTTCTCTGACTCCTGAGATCAAGATAATTTCACTTTAATCTGACAGAAGCAGAGGGATGAGCAATGCCATTTATTTATAATACAAGCTCCCTTCAAAGGTGACTTGAAAATGAATATTTTGGGATGATGTTCATAGGTCATCGCTGCAGAGGTGTGAAAACAGCACAAAGGGCCCTCTCTGGATGGAAAGCAAGGCACAGAGAAGCAACACCAACTGTCCCCAGAACAACGCCTGTCTAGGGAAGAGACACTGTGGTGGGGGAAGCTGGGAGGCACTGGGAGAGACCAACATCAGACAACGCAGCATGTGGCAAGGCAGAAATTTATTTGGTTTTCATTACAGTAACAAGATGACAAACATTTGGCTCCTGTTTTAACCTGAGACTACAGTGGCACACCTGGTTCCTTCCCACAGCGATTCCCATTGGGAAAGAAGTGCACAGGACCTCTGCAACACCATGAGCCAGCCCTGAAGCAAAGTGTCAGGGACTGGGCTGGGCAGGACAGAGCAACCAACCACTCTTGTCAAAGGCAATAATAACCTGAAAGGTTGACTGCCATAAATCTGACTGGAAACAGGATGGAATTCCCAGCTCTCAGGCAAATAACCAGGAGGTGATCTCCAAAGTTACCCTCAGCTACTCCCAACTACTGCTCTATAGCGAGTTAGGCACCAAACGAGATGTGGTCCCTGGCTTGGGCCTGAGTAACAGGCAAAGCCATTTCCAAATCCACACCAGTGCCACTGTGGCTCCTCAGCCAGGGGCACCAAGCACCCATTCCCAAGATCCTCTGCAGGCAGCAACACTTCTGACACGACTCCAAAGTGATTTCTATACAAGTGCTCCCAGAGTGCGGAGAAGCTGCCTGAAGTGTTGGGTTAGCTCTGGATCTTTCCTTATAAAGCCAGAGAGCAATTACTGGATCACGGCACGAAGAACACAGTGGAACAGACACTTTCTTCAGTCAGGAGGTGATTCAGCTATCAAAGAGACTCTTTTGTTTCTATTTTGGGGGAAAAAACCCATCACTGCTTTCAGATGTCTAAAGCTGACTTTGCCAGGGTTCTTCAGGGCTATCAGAGGCTGCAAAGGGCTCTGTGATCCCTCCCTTCTCCTCACACACCAGCCTCTCTGACAGTCCTGTGGAACACCTGGAAACGGTACCTGAGGGTGAGCAGGACACGAACTGTGACTCACAGGGCACACTGTGCCTCTGCAGCCAGAAATAGAGAGCACAGCGCGTGGCCTCATCCGTCCCCTCACCCGGAGCCATCCAGGACACATGCAGTGCGCCAGGAAAACGCTGTGCTGCTCCTTCCTGGAAGAGCTCCGCTCTCCAGAGCCACGGATCAGCTGGCGCCAGGCGGGCAGAGGGATGCTCTGCACGTCACAGGAGCTCTGCACGTGGTGACAGCGAGGAAGGTGACCGCAGCACTGGTACCTGGGGAGAGCAGGGAGGGAAAAGCTGAACCACGAGGTTTAGGACATTTGCCTGGACATGACAAAGGGACTTTCCTGAGGGGCTTGGATGCAAGGGCTCTTCGGAGCAGGAAAAGAGTCTGAATGCCATGCAAATCCAATACAACACCAATATTTCAAAGAAAGTGGGGTCTCTGCTCAGGTGTGGGAGCAGGTACCTGGGCAGGAACCACCAGAGTTTAACAAGGACTGACCCCACTAAGGACTGAAGTCCAGGGTATCTTTATATACCATAGGGGAAAATACAGAGTAAAAAACACAGGTTAAATTACTAAACACAGGGCTAATAAGGCAACCCACCAACTGCCAAACCACAGGTTTGCGCCAAAGTTTGGAACACTGACAAAAATTCCATGGGAAAAAAATCTGTCGTGCTTCTCACGTAAGAATAATCACTTTTGATGTCAATTAGCATGTGATATGCATGTGGTGCTTATCTATTAATGAAATCTGACTCCGTGTCCCCACTAGCCATACTTCCCTTTAGGATAAACACTCTTTCCACGGCTTGACCTGTGTTTTTTAAAATTACCCTTCCAGCACCCTCTGTTTTCAGAGCAGTAGCAGCGAGAGCCCCCTGGCAGAGCTCAGGGCTCTGTTAGTCCTAACCAGAGGATGGAAAACAGGCTGAGGAACAACAGCTGTGGCTCTGGCAGCACCTCCCACAGCATAGGTGGGGGGCATGGAGCAGCTGGCCCGGCACGATCCTATTTCCAGAGCACATATGGAAACTTTGCTCTCAGGAGCTTTTCTTGCTTAGTGTGGCAAGGGCAGAACGTCACCTTCTTGTGAGTGCACAGCAGTGACCCACTGAACGGGGAACAGCCGCTGCTGACACCCTGTGCCTTAGTTCTGGGAATTCTACAAAAGCACCAGACCCACCCCCGTTCCCCGGCTTGTGCAACACCCTCTCCCTGGGCCCCCCCACGCTCCCAGCGCTGAGCAGGGAAAGCTTTCCCAACACTCCAGGGAAAGCTTTCTCAGCACTCCCACCCCAGAACCGCCCCCGTCCCCCAGCGTGGGCAGCAGGAGAGGGGGAATTCTGCCCCTGTGCCCAGGTGAGCCCCCACCTGCAGAGCTGCCCCAGCCCTGGCCCAGCACAGGAAGGACCTGGAGCTGCTGGAGCCAGGCACCAAATGAGCAGAGGGATGGAGCAGCTCTGCTGGGAGGGAAGGCTGGGAGAGCTGGGAGTGCTCAGCCTGGAGAGGAGAAGCTTTGGGGTGACCTCACTGTGGCCTCACAGGGCCTGAATGGGCCAACAAGAAACATGGAGAAAGACGATTTACAAGAGCCTGGAGTGCCAGGACAAGGGGGAAGGACTTCCCACTGCCAGAGGGCAGGGTTTAAAGACATTCTTTGCCCTTAAAGATGACCCTCCTATAGCTACAGAGGAGACAGCCAAGAGACTAAGTAAAAAATTATTTAATTTAAACACTTGATACACAACACACAGCATAAGGAATAAACACAAATCAAGTAATGAATTCATAAATGGGCACAGATGTCATACCAAGAGATTAAATATGGAAATCTTGAGTCAAACACATTTCTGTATCTAAATTATCAAGAAAAGGCTGCAAGCCCAGAGCAGAAATGTCTCTGAGAGGAACCATCCTGAACTCAGGCAAGTGACAGACTTCAGTCCTTCCACAGGAAAATCCCGAGGAACTTCCAGGTAAAATTCCATTCTGTAACATAAAGACTCCCAGCAGAGAGCTTTACTTGTCCCTAACAAGACTTTTACTCAGTAAGAGGATGTTCTTCACTCATCTGTGTTCAAGATCACAATTAACCATGTCTGTTCATCAGCCACTTTCCTTGCATTTTTTACAACCAAGAGGATTCAGGACACCACTTCAGATTGAGACGGGACAATGCAGACCTGTTACCTTTCCAAGCACTTAGGCCTTCCCTAGAAGCAGTTGGGCTTTAAAGTTCATTAAGCTGTACCACTTTCTGAGGGACTTAGAGATCAGGAATACATCAACACGGGGATTTGGGGGCAAACAGAGAATTCATTTTGATTTCTTTCTGCTCTTTCAGACTTAGGGGCAGAAACTGCATCTTCAGAACTTCCAGTATCCGTGCTTGGAAAAGAAGCAGTTGGTGTAAGGGGCCAAACTCAACACAGCACCAGGAATATTCAGTTTCCGAGGCAGGAAAGAGGCAGTGCCTGCGCCCGGGGTTAAACAGCTGCACCCCAGGTGCAGGTGCCAGGAGCGCGGCTCCTGAGGGATCGCCCCCGGCCGTGTGCCCTGATGCCGTCCCGGCCCCGTGCTCCACACCCCGCCAGGCACAGCCCCCGCGCACCGTCCCGGCTCGGGGCTGGATCCCAGATCCGCCTCCCGCAGCGAGGGGACCCGGCACGGGCTCGGGCTGAGGCACGAGAGTCAGAGCGGATCTCAGAGAGCGCCTTCACTGACCGGGTGCTCGGGCCTCGGCAGGGGCTGCCCAGGGAGGTCTGGAGTGCCCATCCCTGGAGGTGTCCCAGGAAGGCCCGGAGATGGCACTCAGAGCTCTGGGCTGGGGACAAGGTGGGGATGGGGCACAGCTTGGACTCGATGATCCTGGAGGTCTTTTCCAATCTCAGTGACTCTGTGATTCTGTGATAAATCTGCCCCAGAGCAGCGCTGACCCCCCTGAGCCCCCGCTACCCTCCCTCCCCTCACCCGGCTCTGGCGCTCGCTGAGGGCGCAAACGAGTCAGAAGCACGTTCTTCTTTATTTATTTATTTTTTTCCCCTCATCACAATTAACCCTTCAGGGAGCGGGCAGAAATAAAAAATACATCGGGAGGCACAGCGTTATCTCCCCGCTGTGGCGGTCCCGCCCCGTCCCTTCACGTAAAGCCGCGTTTGGAGCGGCGCGTGTGGAGCCCCTGCTGCCGCCTGGGGAGCGCCTCCGCAGCCGCACCACCAAGACCACCACTTCTTCCTCCTTCTCATGCTCATCCTCCCGCTGCCGCTGCCCTGCACGCCCCGCATCCCGCCAGGACAGCGCCGGGAAGGTGCCGGGATGGTGCCGCGATGGTGCCGCGATGGTGCCGGCATCACCGCCCCGCTCGCTGCCCGGCCCGCCCTCCCTGAGGGGAGCCGGCGGTGACGTCACGGCCGGGCCGCCCGGCAATGGGCGCCATTTTGAAACCGCGAACCCTCCCGCGGCTCCGGGCGGCTCCGTCCCGCTCCCGGCCCCGCTCCCGGCCCCGCTCCCGCGGCTCCCCCCGCTATGGCAGGTCGGTGTCCGCGCTCCGCCCTCGGCTCCGCGCTCGGCTCCGCGTTCGCGCCGGGATGGGCCGCGGGCCGGCTCCGTGTGGCCGCGGGAGCCGGCCGCAGGCCGGGCCGCGCCGGGCGGCACCGGAGGGTGATGCGGGAGCGCGGCGGCCCCGAGGGGTCCGAGCCGGGGGTCGGCGCGGGGTCTCCTCTCTCACTGCCTCTCTCACCGCCCTTTCTCCCTCTGCAGGAGTGGCGAGAGCTGGAGGCGACGGCGGCGGCAGCAACGAGGTGCAGTGGAGCTTCTTGCAGGTGAAGGGGGCGATCGACGAGGACGTGGCGGAAGGTGAGGGGAGCCCCGACACGCTGAGCCCTCCCGGGCGGCCGAGGGGCAGCTCCGCAGCATCCCTGGCCGTGCCGGGGGGTGTGTGCCATGACTAAGCGAGCTCCCACCCGTAGAGCATCACAGACCAGTCACGGCGCTTTTCTTCAGGTCTTTAGCGCGAATCCCAGAATAGCTGGGGTTGGAAGGGACCTCTGGAGATCACCCAGTTCAGGGCGCTGCCCAGGCAGGGTCACCTGGAGCAGGTGACACAGGAACGTGTCCAGGAGGGTTTGGGATGTCTCTGGAGAGGGAGACTCCAGCCCCTCCCTGGGCAGCTGTTCCAGGGCTCTGCCCCTCCATGGAAAGAAGTTTTTTCTCATGTGGGGCTGGAACTTGCTGTGGTTTAGTTTCTGGCCGTTGCTCCTTGTCCTGTCTCTGGCACCGCTGAACAGAGTCTGGCACCATCCTCTGACAGCCCTTGAGGATATTTGTATGGATTGATGGGATCCCCTCTCAGCTTCCCTTCTGCAGACTGACCAGGCCCAGCTCCCACAGTCTCTCCTCATCTCAGAGATGCTCCAGTCCCAAAATCATCTCTGTGGCCTCTGCTGGACCCTCTCCAGTAGCTGCTTGACTTCCTTGTCCTGAGGAGCCCAGAACTGGGTACAGTTCTGGGCTTAGGATAACTGTCTCCAGTTCTGGGCTTGGGATAAAGGGTAACAACAGTGATACAATACAGGGAGAGGAAAAAAAGAAACACCAGTGGAGTCTGTCAGGCTTGTCAAGTTTCGCTCTGACGCACAGAGAGTGCAGCTCTGTCATTTGTGCTGCATGAAAAGTGCAGTTTAAAGGGTTCCTGCAGCTGTGGAGAGATTTGATTCCCACTTGTTAACGTTTGGGAGCTATAAATAGGGATATTAAGCAGGGAAAAAAGGGCACACCTTCACATTTCTCTGAAACTTTCCAAGCGCGGCGTGTTTTGGACGGAGTAGAAAACGAGAAATGTTTTAACTGGGAAAAGTGTTTTCTGTAGTGTGCAGAACCAGGGTGGAGTTTTGCTTGACTCTGATGAGAAAGTTCTTTTTTTGCCCCTAAATTTCCTATGTTCTAACTGGGCTGGCAACGCTCCCTTCTGAAGTGTGAATTGACTTGCAGCGCCGTGTGTGCTCAGCTTGGGTTTGGGATTTTTTTTTTTTTAACTGAATGCAGTAAATATTTTTCCTTGCTGCCTGCTATGGGGAAATTGTGCTGACAGTGTTTTCATTTTCATGCCACTTGTTTGGCATTCCATTTAAAATAATGGCCATGGGAGGGATAGACTGGAAAACTGCTAGAGAAACTAGACTCACTCAGTTGTTTTCTTCCTTTTCCCCCCCTCTATATATTTTGTAGCTTGCTCTGAAGTTCTCAGAATTCTTGTAAAAATATAAGTAGCTTTTATGTTTTTCACATGGTTCTTTTTCCTTGGGTCTGTCACCTGTGTGACTAAAAGTCAGTTCTCCATGTGTGAAGGATATGGTCCTGGGGGCACCTTGCTTCCCAGGTAATTCCTGAGCAGTGTGGATTTGTGCAGAGCAGGAAAGTTCTAGGAATCATTCAGTGCCTGGTTTTGCAAAACTACCACTAAAGTTTCATTTTCCTATGGGAATACCAGAACTATTTACAGGCTTTGTGACTTTTTGGTTTTATTTTGATTTATGGCCTTTTTCCTCCTGTAACATTTTGCCTTGAAACTGGAATTAAATATGTAAAATACACTGTTTATTTGCTAATAATTGCCCCAGTTTAATTCATCAGTAAGAGTACAAATACATTGCTAGATTTTGGGCCTCAGTTAGGGACATACTTACCCGTTACCATCTTTTAAATCCTCTCTTACCAAACTGCACATCTAAACCTGCTTGATGGGCAGCTGTTGCCTTGAAAAAGCCTTCGAATTGCACGTAAGTTTTTGCAATAGTGGAAATTTGCTACTGCTTTCAATTTTTGGTCTGTTCAGTGAAAAATCAGCTCTCTAGAGGAAGAGGACACCATGAAGTTGCTGTCCCACCTATTCCATGCGGAGTGTTTTGCTGAATTTTCTTAGAGGTATATTCAGGAGTTGAAACTGCTCAGCCAGGCACCTTTGCCAGTAAATCCTTTCTTTTACAGTTCAGTTCTAACATACATTTTATATTCCATAGTTGTTCCTCAGGTGTCTGGCTTTAACACAAGCACTGTGATAAGTGGCTGTAGTAGATTGGCAGCTGGATTTTCCTAACTGGGTCATTAATACAGAAAAATCACTGTCTCCTCTTTGTCTTGTCTGTGCACTGCCTTTCCTCAGTGAGTAATCCGTGACCTCTCGACAGGCTCTGTGTCACGAAAGAGGAGGGCACTGTTCAGTCTGACCATTTCTGAAAGACCAGGATAATCCATCACTTATTGAATATGGATTTTGTAAAGGATTGGATATGACTTTTCTAGAATGGGAAAGTTTAGTTGGATTCAAGGAAGAGGACTGGAGGATAGAACAGAGATTGAAAGATTTAATAGTGGGGATGGCAACAATCGTCATTTAAAAACAAAGCTAATTAAAGATTGTGATGTAATTTTGTTGTTAGTGTTAACCATGTGACTCCAAAACTTGCACTGATTGCCCATGGAACTTGTAATTCTTGGGTTGCTTTTTTTGTAGAAAGACCTTTCTAAATAGAGAATACAAATGCTGCCAGAGACTTTATCACTTCCATGATTTCAGTATTGAATTTGTTCTGCATGTTCAAAATTGTCCTGTTTTGGGAGGCTTTTTTTGGGGGGGGGGGCAAGTAAAATATAAATCTGTTTATTAAATAATGTACAGATAGGCCCAAATTCCCATGGGCCAAATGATCTGCATCTAATCCATGACCACTTCTGGGTGCAGTTCTGTATGTCCAGTGAATGATCCAAGAAATAAACTTTTTTTTTTTTAAATTCTCCAGATAGTGACTGGTGTTGATTGACTGCCCTGACAAACTGAGGGATCCCTTGTTACCATCACTTCAGCCAACTCTCCTCCTGCTTTTGCTGCCTGTTAGGTGCTGGGTCAGACACCTCACCACTTTGCCAGGAAGCAGAACACAAGGAGCAAAGACAACCACAATCTAATAAAAAAATATTAGCTTGTAATCCTGTACCTGTTTGAAAGTGCAGCTCCAAGTGATTTAGAAATGTTCTTAGTATTAAGTTACCTTTACAGATCAGTGGTTTAAAACATTCTTGTGTGGTTCAGGAACTCACTTGGCCTATTCTCACTGTTCTTAAGGAAATTTTGGCATGATTCTGTGCTTTTAAAAAAACTCCAGCAGTAGAGGTGCAGCTCTGACATCTGGTTCAGTTGCATGAAAGGAGTTGCAGAGCTGGTTGGTAGCTTTAAGCTTTAATATTGTCTTTTTTCTGGAAGAACTGGAAAATAGGGAACTGATGACTACAGAGCCATGTGTGCTGTTTGCTGTCACTGTAAATCACTGGTTGTGCCTGGAGGTGACACTTGCGCTGCAGTGGGGCAGAAGGTGGGCTGTAAGCTGAGTTTTGGGCTGGGTTTTTTCCTTGAAAGCCAGTGCTTTGCCGTGAGCAGGACTGCAGATGCCTCTTTGCCCTCCCTGAAACCTTAGGGTTGCCCAGAGAAGCTGTGGCTGCCCCCATCCCTGGAAGTGTCCAAGGCCAGGTTGGAACAGCCTGGGACAGTGGGAGGTGTCCCTGCCCATGTCCCTGGATGGGCTTTAAGGTCCCTTCCAATCCAAACCAGGCTGGGATTCCATCATTGTATTTTGATGGAATATGAAGCTTTGGTAAGATGTGGTTTATGAATGGTGAAGAGTTTGAGTAAGCAGTGAGTATCAGTTGCAGAGTTGTATGTGGGAATTTACAAAACAAAGCAATTGGAGTAGTGGGAATACAGGAATTAGTGCAAGTGTGAGCAGTGGGACCCACTGGATTTGTCCCTGCAGAAGGGCAGGCTGGGTGTAGAGGGAAAAGCTTAATGAAAAATGACAAAACCCAGTATTTTTTTAAAGGAGAGGGAGGTGTGAAAGCTTCAAGTGTAAGGAAAATTTTATTTTCTTATCATGTTAAGACTTTTATGAACTCCTAATAGAAGTACACCCAAAACCATCACAGTGAGCTACTTAGAAAAAACTAACAATAGCATGAATTAATTAAATACACTTCTAGTAGGAGAAAGCTTATTGGAATTAGTCTTCCAAAGGTTAAAAAATAATACTGAGGCAGTAGATTTGCACAAAGAATCCTGGATTATGTCACGAATCTTAGAAACAGCCTCCGTGATTCTCATGGCTTGTAGGGAAGGCAGGGCAAGCTCTGCAGGCAGGAGGGGAACACATCTGTGTAACTGAGCTCTGGCTTTGCTGCTCCCTTTTCGTGCCATGCTCCCTTTATGCTGGTCTTGCTTTCTTTGCACTGACACGTGCAGACAGCTCCACGCACTCCAAGCCCAGAGAAGACAGCTTTTTTAGGATACAGTTCAGAGGACTTCAGTATCAAGTCACAGTCTGGTTCCATTGACAAGAAAACACAAATTCAGCTCAGTGAGGGAATGGCACTCATTGTGTGTCATGAGCCGGAACTCTGAGGTGCTGTGCCACCCCTGGGGGTTGGCTGGGGGTGCTGGGCAGGCCGGAGCAGGGTGGGAGCAGGGTGGCACCGGGTGCTGCTGCCTGTGCACCCTGCTTCAGCGCTGCCAGCAGAGCGGCCTGAGCGCGCCTCCAGCAGCCAAGTGGCTCAGCTCCAGGCATCCAGGACACACAGGAGCTGGCAGGCTTTCCCACAGAACTCCAAACAAGATGTTTGGAGTTTGCCATGGCCTGTCAGCAGCAGCACTGACCTCAAACAGCTTCTGCTTCCCGGCTGGCCGGTGCCCTGCGCGTGCTTTCCCTTAAATCTCCTCAAGGATTTAAATTAGTCCCAAAAGCAGAGTTATTTTGGACTAAGTTAAACCCTGCCAGGTGCCTAAAGGCAGTTCAAGCCGTTTTACAAGTGATTTGAGTATTAGGGCATAAAAAAATTGTTAGACTTTATGGATATGTTAGATTGGCAGAGTGTTTAGCGGTGTAAGCTGGGAGGGGTTTGGTCTGGGCAAAACTATACCCCTTGGGTTTATTCTCCTGATTTCTGGTACACATCACTCCTGCGTTAACTCTTCAAAGAAACCCTGAAAGTGAAAATATAAAAACTGAGTATATAAGGAGGCATATTCTTAAAAATAGGTGATTTTGAGTAACTTGTATGTAGATGTATACTGTCAGGTGGTTATTGGCAGCTGTAAAGTTTGGCTCGTGTTTCAGTACGATTGTGATTTCTATCAGCTGTTAAGAAACAGCATTTTAGGAGCACTGACAGCATCAGTAGTCGGTCCTTCCCTGCTGCAGAGTGACCCTCTCTGTTCCACTGGCTGTTCTGGCAGCTGAAGGGGACAGCCTTCCTTCACCTAGAAACAAGTCAGTGAATGTACAGGGATGGGGGAAGGCTGAGGGGTGGAAGTGAGTGCTGGACTCAGAATCCTGCAGTGGCTGCAATTGCAGCACTGCCTGCCTGCCAGCACGGGGAGGGTGGGGAAGGGTCTGCTGGGAGCAGGGTGCTGCCGGCAGCTCCCTGCGCTTGCCTGGTGTGGTACCTGCAGCCATCCCAACTGAGAACTGTCGGACTTCACACCCCTGCTTCCCTCTGCCCACCCCAGAACCTTCCCGTGCAGCTGCATATCCGTGGGAATGTTTGGGAAGTGCAATTACTGCCCATCAGTGACAAAGCAGTTCTGAGGCCCTGTGGGTCTGGAACTTGTTATGCTCCAATAGGATTTTGGGTTTTAAACATTTTTTTCTGTGATTTGCTCTTTAGCAGGTGTTGGTCTGTAAGTTGCTTCATTTTCTTTGGTAATCTCTTCCCTCTAAAGGGGCTCTCTGTTTTTTTCACTGATCTTAGTTGCTCCTATTATATTTTTCATTTGAGGAATCTTTCCTGAGTCGCTCTGAAGCCACGGTTCCTTGCTGTTGTCCACTGCCCACGTTTGTCACCTGTGGTCCCTCAGAATGGTCTGTTGTCCCTGCCTGCTGCAAAGAGAGTTGTGTTCCTTCTGATGTCATGTCACACCATTCAGCACAACATTCCAGGGAGATCCCAGTGTCTGCTTTCTGAGTTGACTTAGGAGCACATAACCTGCACTGATCCCTTCTGCACACACTGCTTGCTTCCCATCCACTGTGGGAGACCTCTCCCACAGCTTTGTCCAGCCACAGGATAATTTCAGCTTTGTAGGATAACAGTGTTGGAGAGAAAGGTGTGTCACCTTTGAGCTTGATCGTAGGCCCAGGAATACTCCCTCTGTGCCCAGTTCCCACTGACAGTCTGTGCCAGCCTTCCGCCTGCAGGCCAATCCAGCCATTTCCTCTCAAAGCAGAGCCTCTGCAGACAGTTCCCTGGGCCTTACTGCAGTTCCTGCTTTGGTCCCAGGATGGGTCATGGAAAATGGGGCTGTGCATTCAGACTCCTCTCTGGGGAGCACGACAGGAGCCAGGTTTGAAGGCAGGCATTGTTCAGGCTGGGTGCTGAAGTGGTACACTATCCATTACATACTTGGAAAATTCTAAGTTAAAATTCCCTGGAAGCTAGAGCAGCCTCGTTTTTAGGTGCTGTTGGAGAGATGTGAGTGTTTGGTTCCTTGTTCACCACAAGTTTGAGGAGTGGGTTTGTGACAGAAGGTTCTGAGCAGCTCAGGAGGATGAGAGAGGTGCTGGTGCTGACCATGTCTCGTTAGTGTTGGTCCTGAGCGTGAGCTGCAGCTGCAAATTCCTTCTCTCCTGCATGAGGCATCAAGTAACTCCATGTTTTCAGGTTTGGGTTTTAACCAGAGCAGCAATGCACAGCCAGCTTAGAGAGGAAAAGTTCACAGGAGCTAATTTTAGGCACCTGATGTAGATGTTGTGGATCTCTTTGCATTCTCCATTACTTCAGTGGAGAGCCCGGGCGTTGATACCGGTGTCAGAAATACCCAGGATGAATCCTGGGGGGATTAAGTTAGTTTGCAGGTATAAGCTTGCTGTCATCTCCAAATCCTAACAAAAGCTGGTCTCTGCCACCCCAGCCCCCTTCACTCCCAGCAGAACTTGCCCAGAAGGCTCTGGAGGCTTCCCAGAATTCTGGCAGGAGTTGTTTGTAGGGAGCTTCACACTTGGCAGTGATGGTGAAAGGCTCAGAGCACTCAAACTGAACTTTGACATCTGTCAGGGCTTACAGGGCTGTCCCGAGTCAGGGAATGGGCTCCACCACATTACTGTAGAGCTGGGTATTTGTGGCCTCTGATGTGTTGGGGTGGTGTTTCCTACCCATGGGAGTGCTCAGTGCTCTTAAATTTGGGGATGCTACAGAATCACAGTGGAGTTGCCAGCAATCCTTTTAATCCTTTTAATTCACCAGCTGTGAAAACAACTCAGAGTTTCTCCTCTGGATGCAGTGTAACCAAGTTGGAACTCATTTCCAGAAGTGAGGCTAAACATGAATTTTTCATGTCTGGAAAGAAATATGCCAGCCTCGTATCTTACTGTGAAGTCCCAGGGATTGCTGCCCTCCCTGGTTACAGGAGAAGGATTTACATGGATGCTTGCAGAGCAGGTCCCAGCCCCACAGGAACGGAACTGGAGGGACAGTTGGACAAACCCCTGATTCTAGAAAAGCAGTACCTGAGAAGAGAGCTGTGGGATGCTGTCCATGAGCAAATATCACACTGGTTTGGTTTTGCTCACCCTTTCTCACATTCCATTGGGAGTTACTCTGCTGGCATGGAGAAAAGGCTGAAACTAAGGCAGGGGAGTAAGACTGGTGCTTGTATGCCTAGGGAGGAGTTACAACATCTAATAAAAAAGCTTAGAAATCCCAGGGTTAATGTGATGATGAAGAATCTGCAGAGGTTTGCTTTGTTCTTTCCTAAAAGTTTTAAGCTGACTTGAAGTGAAGAGCAAATGTAGGTGGGTGAAGTGTTGAGCAGAACAGGGATGGTTTGGAATTCATTCTGTGCTTTACTTGGAGTCTTGTAATTTTTTTTTTTATTTCACCTGCTTTGAGATGGTAGAGTGCTGAGGATAGTGGGTGGAATGATTTGGGGGATTGATCTGCTTCAATTAAACATGCTTATAGGGAAAACTTTATAATTAATACATTTATGTATAAAACAGGTGCAGTGCTCTTGAAACAGGTGATTGCTCATATTCCAAAGTTTGTTACTTAGAAAATATTTGAAGGAAGCTTCTCTGTTTTTGTCCTGCTGTGCCCTTCCAATTCCCTCTTCCCTAAGCAATGTTTGGTGGCAGACTATTTCAGTGCATGTTTTTTACCCTCCTATCCCTGCACTTTTTGTTTCAAGCCATGGAATTTGGGTAGTGTCTGTGTTTTGATGTGATTCCACCCAAGAGTGTTTGTCTGGATAGCACTGCTGGGGAATAATGGCTGTCTCAGCAGCTGGTTTGGGCATTTTTGGGAAACAGAAGTGATACACAGATTATTTTGAGCAAATAATTGTGTGAATACTCCAGTAGAAGATGGGAGACGCTAATAATAACTTTTTTGCTTCCTGAAACAAAATGGAAAAGTAGTTTTTGTGACTTGGAAAGAATTGCATGTGTTATGGAGGCATTTATTCCTGCTAGGATGGTTACTGAGTCTCCAAGGGTAAAAGGGGTCCTTGCTAGAAGGGCTTGCAGATGGTGGTGGTAGTGGAATATTAGTTTTGCTACTAATAAACTTTCATAACTCAAGGGCTTCTTCATATCTGAGCATTGAAAATGTCATAAAATTGCTCTGTGAAGTCACTTCACTGATTGCTTACCTTCTCAGTTTGTTTCTTTTTTGTGGTTTGCTACTTTTCCAGGATGTCTTCTAAAATCCCTGTGTATAATTGATATTAACTGGTAATTGACTGGTAATTCCCTTTAAAGAAAGGTGACTATAAAACTGGATGTGTCCAAAAGCTGGTTAGTAATGTGATACTGAAGGCTGGCATAAATCTGTAGAAAAATGGTATTTACTCATTTATTTAGTTGTTCTAAATAATTATTTTTTTAATCCAAGACAGTAAATCATTATCTCTACATACTAGGAAAAAACTTTTAAGGGCATCATTGATAAAAGATGAAAAAGGAATTTCTGTTGAGAAAACTGGTTAGGGTTTCTAATAATCTTCCTTGTGAGAGTGGGGTGTTATTGAAAGGAATTTCAAAGATAGCACATGAAAATCAATACAGGAAAGGAGCTTCCAGGGAGTCTCCAATTGCACACTCTGGAGCTAATTGATACCATACACTTCAAACCTCAGAATTTTGCTATCTGCATCATAAATGCAATATTTGATGTGAGCAGGCCCAGCAGGAGCAGTGTTTGCTGAGTGCTTTGTTGTGTTTGTTACCATCTGCCCCAGCCCCTGGACAGACATCTCCAGCTCCTTATCTCAGCACCCCTTGGCTGGGGCTTGTTCAGTGGCAATTAGTTCTTTATTGCCCAGCGGGAGTGAGGCTGCACTGGGGGATGAACACCCCCAAGGGCACTGAGGCACTGATCTGTGGGTCCTGAGGGCTTTTCCTTTGCTCTCCTGCTTTCCTCTGTCCTTGCTGGTGCTTCTGCATGGAGCTGATTCAAGAAGCTCAGCTGGAAGAATTTTATTTCCATTTTTCCCCTTTGGCCGAGGGGAGCTGCCTGTTCTGGGCTCCTGAAGTAACTCCCTGAGTGCTCAGCTTGGGAAAGGCAGGTGTGCCTCAGCCTCACCTGGATCAGGGCACGCTGCTCCACGGGAACACCACACCTGGCAGGATGCACACAGTGGGGTGGGATCCCCAGGGGGGAAGCTCAGAGCGGGGGTATTCCCGTGGGCACTGCAGCTTTCCTGCCCACAGGCAGCACAGACACCTTGGGTTCCTAAGCTGGTGTGCCTCTGGTGACTGAAGGCCCCCAAAGCCTGCACTGAGGAATGAATAAGTGTTTTATCTTGTCAGTAAAATTGTGTTAGGCTTTGAAACATGGCTGCATTTGGGGATGTAAATGAAGAATTGTGTCATTGCATTAATGCAAGTTGTAATGCTTTTTTTGTGCTCAAGTCTTGGAACTCCTTGATTTGCTTTCCACATTACAGTGCTGGTTTATTTCTGTTCTCTTTACAGCTGATATAATTTCAACAGTTGAATTTAATTACACTGGTGATCTTCTTGCAACAGGAGACAAAGGTGGCAGAGTGGTTATATTTCAAAGGGAACAAGAGGTCAGTGACTCGAAAAACAAAAGTGTTGTTACTACACTGTTCTTGTGTTGCACAGTCTCACTTCATCTGTTCATGCCCTGAGTTTAAATGGTTTAAATGGAGATTTTTCTCAGAAAACCCCAAGTTAGCCAAATTTCTAAACATCTGCCTTGTGCTGCACTTGGTAAGTTGGTCTGGTGAGGGTTTCCCTCCCTCCTTCCAAAAAAAAAGGTCCCCAAAATCCAAGTGAGCTCTTTATATGTACCTGGTGTGCTCAGTGTCGCTTTGCAGAATTTGGACATTCTCCTGAATTTTTCCACTGGGTCAGGCTGATCTGAGATAAACCACAATGCTTTGGGAGAGAATGTAAAAGAAGTTCAGAAAATAAGCTGCAAGGACAATAGGATAAGGTGGTTAAAAATTGTTTGAGGACTCAAAACCAGTGGAAACAGCCACTTCTCTGGAAGCACTTGAGCATTTCCCATCAGGAGTGTGGGAGCACTGTCCCTCCTGCACTTCCACAGCTCCTCTTCGTGGACATCAGCTGTGTGACAGTGCTGTAATGTTCCTGTGTGTTCGTCCTGAGCCACATCTCTGAGCTGGGATACCCCGAGCAGCATTGGGGATGGGAAACATGCACCAAGTGCTGAAAACTAATTGTCATGTCTGGGAGGAATCCGGGATTGTGTTCTTTAAAAAGTCAGTATTCCACATGGCAGTTCTCACCAAAGTGTCTGCTTATCCTGTCCTTCAAGGAGCTGAGGGGAATTTGAGGGTTTGAGCACTCTCCTGGATCAGAAATACCAGAATTGATCATGGAATTTTAATTCAGCTTGTCTGTGCATGAATATTACAGCTCTTCAGGTGCTGTGGGATTTCTCAGCAGAACCCTCTGCTCTCCTTGTGGGGCTCAGATGATGCTCTGTTCAGGAACACCTGGCCAGCATTTTGCATTTCTCCTCACCGTGCTGCTGTTCCCAGTCCCCTGTCCCACAGGTGCCCCACTGGTGGTACTGGGAGGCTCTGGAGCAGAGAGGTGCCAGCACTGCTGAAATGTTACCCGGCTGCCCCCAGACAGCTCCGGGCTCATTCATCTTTTACTCAGGGTGACCAGAGACTTAACTAAGGCCCAGAGATAAGGTCAGAAGTGCCTCAGGAGCATCCCAAGCTTCTCAGGATCTCGGACTTGCCTGACGTGGAGGCGGACTATTATGGGTTGGCTCTCAGTTGTTCCCTAAGGCAAAACCCACCTGTGACGGCACTTCCTCAGAGGGTGGGGAAAAACAAACCCCAAGTCAGACTATTCACACAGGAATATTCAGCTGTCTCCTTGGGAACACATGGAAACTGAGGGAAGAGTTGGGAATGAGGGACATTTCTTTTTTCATGTGCAAAACTGCGGGAAAGAATCTAAAATAAGTGTGTAATACTGGAGCCTTAAAATCTAATAACCACATTTTTTACCCAGTTTGGATTTAAGGCTAGATTAACTAGATCAGTGACAATATAGGGTGGTTATACAGTTCCTCAGACACTTGGATTTGGGAAGGCACCCTGGAATGCCCTAAATCATGCCCTGGGCTCATATGACTTGACTTCACGTGCAAGCAGCCAATTACTCCAGCCAAATGTGTGAGTAGAGAGGGGAAGCACCAGTGCCAAGGCAGCTCACTCCGAGTGCAGGGAACTTCTGGATGGGGTCAGGTGAAAGGATCCTGCCCAAAATTCTTACAAGTCAATGACATGTAGGGAGTAAAATCATGTAAAGTCTCAGAGTTAACTGAGAGTATGGAAGCTCCACAGCCGTGAGACACTGCAGGGCAAACGGTGCCCCTGGGGCTGTTCTGCAGCACGAACCACTAACACTGACTGACTTGGAAAGCCTGATAACAAGTTGCCTCAAATCTGATAATGCAAATCTGGGGAACCTTGGGACTTTGCTCTCTGTTCCTTGCTCCCACACCCAGCACACGAGGATAGCAAAGCCTGAAGGGTGCACAGATATTTATATATAAAGCTACATTTTTAAAGAGGAAGGCTGTGTGCGCTGTATTGATGCTAAACTGGGTACAGTATCACAGAGTGAAGATGTAAAATCCAAGACCTGTTGTGAAAGCTGCTATTCTGATTGACAATTTCTAGTCATTGATTTGTATGGGCCATTTCTGAGGGACCTGGTGACATCAGCCTCAGGAAATGCTCTGTTTTCTTGCAGACTAAAAGCCGTCCTCTCTCTCGGGGAGAATACAATGTTTACAGTACCTTCCAGAGTCACGAGCCTGAGTTTGACTACTTGAAAAGTCTAGAAATTGAGGAAAAAATTAATAAAATTAGGTGGTTACCACAACAGAATGCTGCTCACTTCCTGCTGTCTACAAATGGTAAGGGCCCTTTCTTTTGCAGAAGGAACTTTGTCATTGGAATATTGTCTCACCTGTTTTACACTTGGGGTTTTTTTCTGACATGTTTTGGTGTTATTTTAATGTCTTCTCTAATTACATGCAGAATATGTTTTGATTGTAATGTTGGGTGTGAGGGCTGTGTGAATATTGGATCTGTTTAGTTTTGGTGCATCATGGAGCATCTGTAAATGAAACTGAAGAACTGGGGACATGGGTTAGTGGGAGCAGTTGGACTTGTGTCTTAAAGGTACTTTCCAACCTAAACTATTCTATGGAAAAAACTGGCTCTTATTATCAGGGGAATACACTTATTCCTAACAGTTTGGATCACTTTGGGAGGTCATGATGAAATTTTAAAAGCAGGAGTGATTTCTGTCTGCTGGTCTGTGCAATTAAAATAATTTCCTCTGATAGAAGTCCTAATAAAGCATCCCTTAAACTGTGTCATCTTAAATGCTCTGCAGGAGTTTGGGGAGGAGAGGTTTGGCGCCAGTTAGCCGGGGATCTCACTCTTGGGTGATCCAAGTGTGCGCTCCCTGGCTGCACTTGGAACGCTTCCCTGGTAACACCTGGGAAGTGCATTCCTTTGGAGCCCTAAACCGTGGGGCAAATGCTGATCTCTACCTTTGGTTGGCTCTGAGCAGGTACCCGGGACAAACCTGGTTTCCTTTAGGCCAGTTAGTGCAAGGAGTTCATGTGTTTGTTGGGTTTGGTCCCTAGCAGTGGTCTGTTAATATAATTCAGGTAATCGTACAGGGTTTAGTGGGGAATTTGGGTAATTGGTGTGTGAAACTCCCCCCCGGCAGTGGCATTTGGGTGAGTGGGAGGCACAGGGCCTTACTGCTCAGGCACAAATTGGGATTTTATTCAAACTGCTCTTCACATTGTCAGTAAAGAACTCCATAACGATCCTTCTGCTGCAAGCAGTGGAAACCCAGACAGGTCACTCACGTTCACTCTGCTGAGTCCATATTTAGTGATTTGATTTTGTATTCAGTTCATTCTCAAGCATGTGAATTTTTGGTTTTAGATAAAACTATTAAACTATGGAAAATAAGTGAAAGGGATAAAAGAGCCGAAGGTTATAATTTAAAAGACGAAGATGGAAGACTTAGGGAGCCTTTCCGAGTAACAGAACTACGGGTACGTCTCTGCTCTTTGACTTCGTGTATCTTTCTGCATGCTCTTCTCTACCTTTGTGCTACCAAACTGAAATGTGCTAATCAAAAATGGTGTTTGGGTCAGGGTCATTGAAAACTTTCAGAAAAAATGGAGACACTTCATTTTCCTACATATAAAAACTATTAAAAAAAGTTCCTCTGGAAAGCTTGAGGGAAACTTCAGTCATTACAATATTGTGTTTCTAAGAGGATGACTCAAAAATTGGAACAGGGTATTCTGTGGCTGGGCAAAGGTGTGTTTGTTGGAGGCAAATCCAAGCATTTGGATAACCTAATGTGCACTGGAATAGTCTTGGACATCATCCTGTAGTGGTAGGGGTAGTGCTCCAAACTTGGGATCATTCAGAGCAGGAGCCCAAGAGATGAAACGTGGGCTTGGGGTTTTTCCTGAGGTTGTAATGTTGTTCACCATCAGCAGGAACAGAACTGAGGCTCTCACTGCTCTCAGAGCCACCCCTCCATTGCAGGGATTTCATCTGGGGGCGTTTCTTGGGGCTTTGTCTTGCTTTGGCTGAAGTTGAACATTGAACAGAAGCTTTGGGTGTATGTAATGTGTTGGGAAAGGCTATCCACTGCTGGAGCAGCCAGGGAGTTGGTGAGAGCAGGCACGAGCTGGAGCACTGGAGGAGCACCTTGGGCTCCTGAAGGCACTGTCCTGCATGAGGGGAGCAGTCAGTCCCCTGCACTTGCTGCTGCTCTGGGACAGGGAGGGTGGGCTGGGCTGCAGCCCTGGCAGGCACTGCAGCCTGGGAGAAGGGTTGATGGATGAGCCAGGTCTGAACAAGAGCTGGCAAGAGGAAAAGCCTCACCTGGAGGCACCTCCATGTGTTAAAGTGCTCAGGGTTTGGAGAGCCAGAGTGTACCTGGGGCTTTGGGGCTTTGTTGGCAGGTTTTGTTACAGATACACAATGCCCATGTTCATGGGGAAGTGGCCATGGAGGAGAAGCAGCACTTTACACAGAGACTGTGGCATTTCCAAGTCCCATTCCTGATCTTTCCCATTAGTGCGTCTGTGCTGCCACAGCCAGGCTGGGAGCACTCTGGTGAGATAGGACAGTGCCTGATAAAAAGTAGTGGATTAATTGTAGTTGTTGGTTGGATGTAAACAGACTGGGAGATACAAACCGGGAGAGCAGTTAGGGAGCTCTGGGATGAATCAGTCCCTGTTCCAGGAAGACAGGTTATCCTGGGCACTGCTGAGCTCAGCTGCTTGTGGGAGCAGGACATCCAGGTGTGCCTGAATTCCTGCTGACTGTTCATGAACAATTTGGGAATTTTCTTGGAGACTGTTCTCACCAGTTTCCTGAGCACCCGTCTGAGATCTGGGGCATTTCTAAGGGCTTGTTTCTATAACCTTTGGAAGTCATTACAAACAGCCCATGTGCTGCTGAGTGAGGCACCAAGGGCTGGCTTTGACAGGGGAGGTTTTCTGTTGGCAGTGTCCAGAGTCAGCATCCATGCACTCTTTCAGTATTTTTCATGCTCAGTGGACTTCAGAAGTGTTTAGTCACCGAATCAATACAGAAGTCTGTGCAGTGCAATTAATTAATTGCCATTAAACCACCTGTGGGGTTCAGGGCTCAGTGTTGGCGCCAGTTTTGTTTAAGGTCTTTATTGATGATCTGGATGAGGAGATCGAGGGCAGCCTCCGAGTTCACAGAGGATGGAAGGTGAGTGGGATGTGGATCTGCTGGAGGGCAGGAAGCTCTGCCGGGGGATCTGGACAGGCTGGATTCGTGGGGTGGAGGAGGGGATAGTGGTGGCCTCAAGAATGCCCAGGGAATGGACTCAATGTGGAGGGTCTTTCCTAACCCAGCTCTGTGCCTGGGTGGTGTGTGGTGGGTCAGCAGGGAGCTTGTGCCCAGCTCTGTGTCCGTTCAGGTGCCAACGCTGAAGCCCATGGACCTGATGGTGGAGGCGAGCCCGCGCAGGACCTTCGCCAACGCCCACACCTACCACATCAACTCCATCTCCGTCAACAGCGACTACGCCACGTACCTGTCTGCAGACGACCTCCGCATCAACCTCTGGCACCTGGAAGTCACCAACAGGAGCTTCAGTATCCTTTTGTGCCCTCTGCACAGCGGGTGCAGCTCAGCTGCCTGTGTTTAACAGAATCACTTTAATGTTACTAATTAGAGTGGGAGTTTGAATCCAGGGATTAAAAGAGGATTTTGAAGTCTGGAGGTGTAATGCAGTGAAAGCAGGCTTTGGGATGTTCAGTCGTTCCTGAGGGCAAGCATGCCTCCAGCGGAAAACCGTCAGTAGAAGTATCAGAGAAAGTTTGATTTCTAAGGAGAAGTTGAGGAATTGTGGGAGCGTCCCTAATTTGTGGAGTTCAGTCAACTTAAAAATAAGAGTTGTTGGATATGAACAGTAGGTCCTTTGTTACTGTGGGTGCTTCTTCCAAAGTCTGTGGTCTCTTAACCAAGTGACACTTCTTTTGAAACCAAATCTCAATATTTTTTCATGTCAAGTGATATCATTAACTGCAGAAGTACTTTTCAGATCTTTTTGCAAACCTGTGCATCCAGAACTAGCAATGTGTTTTACATTGATAAATTTGCAGTAAAATAAAAGTTGTGGTACTGACTCCAGAATAGGTGATTTTCTAAAGTTTTAGGTCAGGTTTTTCAAAAGCTTTAGGTAAAGAGATGAGGTTTATTTGGTGTGCAGTAGGAAGCATTGAGAAGGAGGCTTGTGGAGACTTGCTGGACTTACTTGTGGGATATTCTTTCCCTCTGGGAGTCTGAAATTGCCCAGCATCTGTAGATTTGAGATGGAGAGAGCTGGAGAGACTCTTTAAAAGAGCATGTAATGACAGGCCAAGGGGGAATGGCTTCCCTCTTGTCAGAGGGCAGGGCTGGATGGGATTTTGGGAAGGAATTGTTCCCTGGGAGGGTGGGCAGGCGCTGGCACAGGGTGCCCAGAGCAGCTGGGGCTGCCCCTGGATCCCTGGCAGTGCCCAAGGCCAGGCTGGACATTGGGGCTGGGAGAAATCTGGTCCCTTCCAACCCAGACCATTCTGGGTTTCTGTGACCTGTCAACTCCAGACTTCCCCAGGCTCTCCCCCACTTTGTGTACCTTGCACGCGATGGAAAGGAAGCTCTTGCCCCAGTTTCCTCCCTGGCGTTTTTAAGCTCTGTCCCCGATGAGCTGCCAGAGGGGCTCGAGTGCGCAGCGTTGCAGGCCTTGACCAGCTGCGGCAGACATCGTGGACATCAAGCCGGCCAACATGGAGGAGCTGACCGAGGTGATCACGGCGGCCGAGTTCCACCCGCACCAGTGCAACACGTTCGTGTACAGCAGCAGCAAGGGCACCATCCGCCTGTGCGACATGCGCTCGTCAGCGCTGTGCGACCAGCACTCCAAGTGTGAGTGCCCTTCCGTCCCTCCGTCCTGCCCTCCGTCCTGCCCTCCGTCCTGCCCTCCGTCCTGCCCTCCGTCCTGCCCTCCGTCCGTCCCTCCGTCCTGCCCTCCGTCCTTCCCTCCGTCCTGCCCTCCGTCCTGCCCTCCAGCTGTGCTGCTCCGTGCGTGTGGGACCCGCCCTCCCTGAGGAGCGACAGGGCCGTGCTGGGAGTGCTGGGGACATCTCAGTTGTCTTCTTCTAGACCAGCACTGGGCACGAGGGTAGCGTGAGGCACCACCTGACCGCTCCTGTTGGCCCATTCTTGCCTCACAAAGTGATGGGAACGAGTGCTCTGGGCACCAGTGAGACCTGTCTGCTGGCCACACTCAGGCCTGGTGCCTCTCAAGGTATCTGCTCATCATGTGCCAGTTCAGGGCAGCTCTGTCATCTCTGTGCATTGGAAGCTGGGCACATGCTGCCAGAATTCTGTCCCCTGTGACCAGTGCAGCTGCTAGGAAAGGATGAATCCTTAGGAATATGCCCTAGAAGATTCCAGTGGTTCAGGCTGGCTGCTCCTTAGGCTGCTGAGCCACCAAAGCACGAGCAGGTGAGGAAGGAAAGCTTTGCTGTGGAGCCATGAGGATCCTGCCCAGGCCTTGCACACAGCCACGTGTTCCTTGCTGGCAGAGCTGTGCTTTAGCAGTGTGCCCAGCCCTGGGGGGTGCTTGCCACACTGACACTGCCAGGCCAGCTTCCTGCAGTGCACAGAGGGGTTTCTTGGTGCTAGAAGGAAATATTTGGGCAATGGGAAGTGATGAATGTGAGGCCACCCCACTGACCTGGTTCAGTGTTGCATTAAATCACTTAAAAGCACTTTATTTTTAACTGGTTGTGACTGAATCACGTCCTGCTATAAGGGGTCTGTCAAAAATGAACAAGATCTGGGTAGCCTGGGTCAGGAATCTCTGATTTCAGAGGTTGCCTTGTGGATTTAAACAACACATCTGCTGATCTGCTCTCTAAAATCACACAAATTGTGTTGCAAATGTAGCTGCTCACATGTCAGTAGGTTGTTTAGTACAGCTGTGGTTCAGATCTAAAGAAAAGTACATTGTGCAGTGGTGTCCTCGTGTTTGGGTCCTGCTGTTTGCATCTGCTCCTGTTGTGTGTGATGTGTCAATCAGGTGTGATGGTTACAGTACCCACTGCTGTTGTTGCTCTGGTTGATCCCCAAGACCTGTGAGTTGTGGTTTGCTGGTGCTGTGCTCCAGTTAAATGTTGGAGATGGACATCTGGCAATCTGATGACCTAGAACACCACATTGCTAAAAAAGATTATTTCTGAAAAGTGTCTAACAGCAACTTTCTTCAAAAGGAAACTAATCAATTGATTTAAAATTTTCCAATACTGCAAACATTGGAAGCTGTAAGAGCTGGCGTTGGTTTCACGTGGAACTGTGTGTTCTCTCTGCAGTTTTTGAGGAACCTGAAGATCCTAGCAGCAGATCATTTTTTTCAGAAATAATATCCTCGATATCTGATGTGAAATTCAGCCACAACGGGCGATACATGATGACAAGAGACTACCTGTCTGTCAAGGTGTGGGACCTCAACATGGAGAAGAGGCCCGTGGAGACCTACCAGGTAGGGCACTGGCGTGTCCCGAGCTGTCCCTTGTGTCCCTGTGCCCCGTGTGCGTGTCCAACGCGTGTCCTGTCCCCAGGTGCACGAGTACCTGCGCAGCAAGCTGTGCTCCCTCTATGAGAACGACTGCATCTTCGACAAGTTCGAGTGCTGCTGGAACAGCCCTGACAGGTGAGGGGCTGAGGGGGCTCGGGGTGCCTCGGCACCAGGAGCTTGGGGTCCAGCCTGGAGAGGGCCCCAGCTGGGTGCTGTGAACGGGAGGGTGCAAACAGCTCCAAGTCACAGAGGGCAGAAACCCAGAAATGCCACTGGAGCAGGCAGTTTACACAGACAAGATTGCCAGGGCTATCCCTGCCCCTGTGCTCAGAGCTGGGGCCCAGCACAGGAAGGACCTGGAGCTGCTGGAGGCAGGCCAGAGGAGGCTCCAAATGTCAGAGGGATGGAGCAGCTCTGCTGGGAGGAACAGCTGGGAGAGCTGGGAGTGTTCAGCCTGGAGAGGAGAAGCTCCAGGGTGGCCTAAGTGTGGCCTTACAGCACCTGAAGAGGCCAACAAGAAACATGAAGAGAGACTATTAACAAGGGGCTTAGAGTGCCAGGGCAAGGGGGAATGGCTTCCCACTGCCAGAGGGCTGGGATAGATGGGATATTGGGAAGGAACTGTTCCCTGGGAGGGTGGGAAGGCCCTGGCACAGAGAAGCTGTGGCTGCCCCTGGATCCCTGGAAGTCGAAGGCCAGGCTGGACATTGGGGCTGGGACAGTGGGAGGTGTCCCTGCCATGGCAGGGCTGGCACTGGGTGGGCTTTGGGGTCCCTTCCCACCCACACCAGTCTGTGACTTCCGTTGACATGGGACAAAGGGGTAGAGGAACACCAGGAAAACCTGCTTTGCTCACGTTCAGATGAACAAAGTGTAACTGCAGCTGAGCGCCAGTGGCAGGAGGGGAGACTGGGGAACGCCTGCTAAAAGAGAAGGGGTGCAGTGGAAGCAGTGCTGAAGTCCCAGAGGAATTGAGCAGGTGTCCAGAGGAGAGGAGATGAATGCCATGGAATGCCACGAACGTGGTCTGACAGGTGTGAGAGAGAGGAGGGGATGGATTTTATTTCTAACAAGATCTGCCTTTTTCCTTGAACCAGTACAATCATGACTGGATCTTACAACAACTTCTTCCGGACGTTTGAGCGGAACACGCACCGGGACGTCACCCTGGAGGCGTCCCGGGAGAGCAGCAAACCTCGTGCCATCCTAAAGCCACGCAAAGTGTGCACAACTGGGAAGAGGAAGAAGGACGAAATTACCGTTGACAGTCTGGACTTCAACAAGAAGATTCTGCACACAGCATGGCACCCCTCGGAGAACATCATCGCTGTAGCTGCCACCAATAACTTGTATTTATTCCAGGAAAAGATTAACTAAGGATGGCTGCCTGCGGACAGAGTCTCGTCTCGCATAGTTCAGCTCAGTTGTTTATCTGTAACAGAAGGCCTTGTTGTCCTGTCAGTGAGGAACATTGATGCACTTACTTCCCTTGAGCTATCGGAGAGCATCTGGCCTGGCTTTGAGTTCCTGGCATGGTTCTGCCTTCGGTGGGGTGGGAGCGTCCACGCGGCTTTTGGGGAGGACCCTCCGAGGCAGAATTGGTGGACAGTGCTCAATGAGGCCAACACTCAAAACAAATGTATTTATTGATGTCTGAGCCTTCCTTTCCAGTTTATAGACCAAAAAATTTAACACCTGAGAAGAAAAGTTGTCATAAAAGTGTAATTTCTCTCTCGCGCGCTCTCTGCTGTAATATTTGGGCCTTTCAGAACATTTCTCGTGCTTGATGCCTGTACATTCCTCCTCGGGCCTGGGGCCAGGGTCTGCCCTCGGAGCACGGCGGCAGGGCTTGAGGTGGGGTCTAGGCAGGCGTCCATGGCTATTTACTCACCAACTGTACCTATAACCACACCTTCGGTGGAAACCACTTAATAAATAACAGCCTCTCAAACGCGTTCTTAGAGCTGGAGGGATGTATTCAGTCTTCTTTTTGTATTGCATGTCTTGAGCTGGTGCAGAACAGTTCTGGTGGTACCTCTGACAGAGTTTGCCCCAAAACACCGAGTTTTGGCAGACTAATACAAACTTTTTTGTGTAGTATTTCAGATTCTAAATTTAGAGTTTCCATGGCATTGTCATAGAGTTGGAGTTGCACTGGATTTGTTGTCAAAGGCTCTGTGTGTGCCAAGTAGGAGATGGAAAGGGTCCTAGAAACATCCACAGCCTTAACCAAGTGTCGGCCTTGCACGGAGGGAACCGAAACGTCAACACCTTCTCTGCTTTGAGGATAAAAATGCAGCTTCTCTGGTGCATCTCACCCTCAGCCAGAGACAGACCTGACGTGCATTATGGTTTTTAACCTTTTTAGTATTTGTCACGAAGGGAACAGTTTTATTTTAAATATTTGGCGTAGTATCTTGTATTTCCCACTGCAGCTCCAGAGCCACTCCGGGCTGTGCCGCGGCACAGCCGGGCTGGGCTGCCCAGGGAGGGCCACGCCGAGCCCGAGCTGGCGGGACAGCGGCTGCTGGAGCTCTCTTGCTCACTTGTTTTAAGCCTTAGGTACTGGTTTTTTGTTGGTTTTTTTTTTTTTCTTCCAAAGAGGCCTAAATCACATCCCCTTCCCCCGGATGAGCCCGGGGCCAAAGGGCCCTGGAGCTGCGGGCACGTCCAGCAGCCCCCAGCAGCCAGAGGCTGCACTCTGCCATGTGCCTGCAGCCTGGGAATTCCTTCCCAGAGCCCCAAGCTTTCCCCCAGCAAGTCCCAAGTGTGGTTACACTCCGTTTCCCTGGAACAAAGGCGTGTTCCAGTCCCAAGAGCAATCCGTGGCCGTCCCACCCCTCCCGGTACCGCCCCCCGAGCCGCTGGGTCCCCGGAAGGTGGGAAGGACAGACCCTGAGGTTCTCCCAGGAAAGGTTCCGTTCAGCCAGTCCTATGCTGTACATTGGTTGTGACACTTTGGAACGCTGGAGATGTGGAACTGGGGGGTCGCTGAAGCGTTGATCCGACCGCATTCCCAACGCCCGCTCGAGCTGATCCGTGGGGTTGTACATAATTGTTCAGTTCTTTTGACCAAAAAGTTTAATAAATTTTAAATGTTTACCTGGCCGTGCTCCCTGTGTTTTGACATTTCCTTCTGTGGGGGAGGGAGGTGGCTGGATGGGCCAAGCCAGGGGGAAGTGTTTCCAGTTGGGATGGTTGGAGTGGCCAGAGCTGCTGCCCTGCTCCAGGACACAGCAGGGCTGGCTGGTGTGGATCTATTCTTTCAGCACATATAAGTGGAATATCAGTAAAAAGGATATGATGGAATCTCCTATTCTATAGCCCTGCTTGCTTGTACCACTTTCAATTAGTTTTTGGCTATTCTCATGGAATTTTTATCCTTTTCATTTTATCTAAAACTGGATTTTAGTGTCAAGTTTGATAAAACTGCTGCCTAGTGGAGCACCCTGGTCTAGTGAAAGGCTGTACCCCCCATGGCAAGGGGTGGAACTGGAGGGGCTTTAAGGTCCCTCCCAACCTAAATCCTTCTGGGATTGTGTTTCTGCCCCATGGCTTTGGGCAGTCCCACCCACAGAAGGTCAAGGATGTGGGCTCAGCCCCTCCGTGATAATCATGCCATGAAATTCTAATTAAAACCAACGTCAGTGAGGAATGAGTGAGCATGGAACTTTTCAGTACCTCTGTGCCCTCACTGTGCCTGAGCAGGAGCCAGCACAGCCCCAGGGGCGTGAGCCGGAAGGAGGGAGCTGGGGGACAGTGGCAGTGAAAAAGGGACAGCGTAGTTTAATCCCATCTCCAACCAAAGCCCACTTTGCTCAGCAGCGATCTGCTGCTCTCAGTCCCACAGGAAATGGAAGCAGCACTGGAGCGCTGGGGGGTTCTGGCTCCAGCCTCAGGGGCAGGGTTTGGATTGGAAATCCGGAAAAATTCCTTCCTGAAAAGGCTGCCCAGCCCTGGCACAGCTGCCCGGGGCAGCGGTGGAGTCCCCATCCCTGGAGGGATCCCAAAGCCCTGTGGATGTGGCACTTGGGGACGTGGGGCAGTGGTGGCCTGGGCAGTGCTGGGAAAGGTTGGGCTTGATGGGCTCAGCTTTTCCAGCCTCAACAATTCCATGGTTTTCAGCTCCTCAGGAGCATCACAGCCCTATGTGTGTGAGCAGTGAGTGCAGGTTGTCCAGGGCCTGCTGAGGTTTGTTTGATGCTGTTTCTATGGAAACTTCTCAATTCCGTGTCAGTGACGTGACCAGTGGGAAAGGGGCAGGTGGAGGCCAAGAGCCTCATCAACCCCTTTCCGCTGTTACTGGAGAAAAAGGAATGAGGAAACTCTGAGTTCACCAGGAACCTTTTTATTTAAATATATAAAACATGGTATTTTGGCAAACATTCATTTTCCCATTAAATAAGGTAAAATCACTGAAGGGAAAGGCATTGCTTCAGTAAAAACCAAGGAGAAGCCACCCTGTGGTTCATCTGCCCAGGGCTGGGGTCAGGTGCAGACTTACATGGGACAGGTAAAGCCTGTGAAGCGACAGCCTGCGGTAGGTACAGCAGAGAACTTGGAGTAACTTCTAGGGGTTAAATAAATGTCCTGGCAAAAGCAGCTTTTAGTAGGCACTAAATCCAAATTCTACCTCTGAACTAGGACAAACGGATGGAGTTTTACCCATGTGCTCATCTCTCTTCCCACTGTGTCTCAACACTTTACACCTCCCACCGAAGTGAACTAAGCAACAACTACCAGAGGAAAAGCTGCCCCAGGGCCAGTGGCAGCCCCTGGGAACTCCCGTATTGATCTGTAAGGCCACTCGTAGTTTGGGCTAATCCCTCCCTGCGGGGACTGCAGGAGCAGTGCCAACGTTCCCACCCCGGCACAGGAACAGGAGCGGGCAGGATGGACACGGCCCAGCACAAGGGCTGCTGAAAGCTGGGATTGCTTTAAACATGGAGCTGCTCTACTTCTCAGGTACTTCACTACAAAGCACTAAGGGACATTACAGCATCTGCCACGTGCTCTAGGGATTGATCCAGCAGGGATTGATCCAGAAGGCTCTATGTGACACAGGAGCTCCAGCGTCTCCCTTCCCATTTTTAGACTAAACTAAAACAGGACACGGACAGGACACACACACGACGGCGCCACGACCAGCTCCCCCCTCCTCTGCACCTCCTGCGCTCCAGCTGAGTCTGCCTTGCTCCAACTCCTCCATCCCGGGTGCCTCTAGAAGGTGCTGCTGGAAGCTGTGGTGGTCAGGCGCCTCCCGATGTAAATCCTGCGGGGCAGAGCACACGGTCAGCCAGAGCTGCAGTTTCTACCAGGTCGCTGCCTCTGGAACTCCCAGCAGGAGCAGCACTGCCAGCTGTAACCAAACAGGGACAAAACTGCCCTGGAGCCCAGTCCCAGTGATTCTGCCCCTGCTCTGGCACTGCTCCCCAGCCCCAGGGCCAGCACATACCCCCCACACTCATGCTGGAAAGGAAACCTCCATCGTGTTTAATTGTCTCAGTCACATGTCCCCCATCCTTCCCAGGAGGGAATTTAAAAATATATTAAATAGTTCAAAATAATATTAAGTATTTTTAAATCTATCTCAGTGGAATTTTAAAATCTATTAAATATTAGCTTTTTCCTTTGCTGATCTCCTAATTTTGAGATTAAGGGTCTCATCCAGCAGAGCCAAGTGTTGTGTGACTACAGTTCCAGTGTACAGAATTCCACATTTCCCTGGCCCTTGATTGTTCTGAGAAATTCCCAACCAGTGAGAAAATCAGAAAACTTCCACCATCCAGCAATACCACAGGCAGGAAGCACTTCCTGAATAACCATCTCTCCCTCCTTCATGGAGAAAAGTTAACTCTTCTCTTGGGCAAAGAGGGAATTGGGAATCAGAATCAGGACTCAAAGAAAGCAGGTAAAAAAATCTGCTTTTTTTCAATTGAACCTTACCCCAGTCCAATGGCCAGCAGGTGAGAGAGCAGCAGGGATGGGAGGAAAACCTTCAGGAATTCCGCAGAGAATATTCCCCCTTTCTTCATGACACTGGTGTTCCTCATGCTGAGCGTGGCTGTGCGCCGGGGGTGTTTGAAGAGGAATTCCCTGGATTTGGGGAAGAAATGGGAAGCGTGTGTTCAGGCCTGGAGAAGGAGAAGCTGCACGGAGCTCACCCAGCAGCTGTGCCAGCACTCACTTGGGTGGGATGTTCTCGGGCCGGCTGGACCAATCCCAGATCCAATCCGCGTTCTTCCTCAGCAGCCGCTCCACCTCCCTCCTCCTTTCCAGGAAATCCTCCTCAGACTGAAACCAAGAGCCACCACCATCAGACAGCACCCGGAGCCAGGACAGCTGAGAGCTGCCAGAGCTCCTGCTCTGCAGCCAGGACCACTGCCGAGGCCAGCTCTGACTCTCACCTTCCCACCCTTTCCCATGTCCCTTCCATGGAAGTGTTCACATCCCAGATCAAGATGGGGAGCAGGGAGATCCATCTTCAGAGTGGGATGTGAATAGCAAAGACCATATCCCATATCCCATACGTGCCTACAACAAGACTGCCCTGGCAGTGAAATCCCAGAGCCCAGCGTTTAATCCTCATGCACAGACCGAAAATATCCCCAGCCCCCAGCTCTGATGGACACTGGGCACAGGGATTCCTGCCTTACCCCAGTTCCCAGCTCTGATGGACACTGGGCACAGGGATTCCTGCCTTATCCCAGCTCTGATGGACACTGGGCACAGGGATTCCTGCATTACCCCAGCCCCCAGCTCTGATGGACACTGGGCACAGGGATTCCTGCCTTATCCCAGCTCTGATGGACACTGGGCACAGGGATTCCTGCCTTATCCCAGCTCTGATGGACACTGGGCACAGGGATTCCTGCATTACCCCAGCTCTGATGGACACTGGGCACAGGGATTCCTGCCTTACCCCAGTTCCCAGCTCTGATGGACACTGGGCACAGGGATTCCTGCCTTATCCCAGCTCTGATGGACACTGGGCACAGGGATTCCTGCATTACCCCAGCCCCCAGCTCTGATGGACACTGGGCACAGGGATTCCTGCCTTATCCCAGCTCTGATGGACACTGGGCACAGGGATTCCTGCCTTATCCCAGCTCTGATGGACACTGGGCACAGGGATTCCTGCATTACCCCAGCTCTGATGGACACTGGGCACAGGGATTCCTGCCTTACCCCAGTTCCCAGCTCTGATGGACACTGGGCACAGGGATTCCTGCCTTATCCCAGCTCCCAGCTCTGATGGACACTGGGCACAGGGATTCCTGCCTTATCCCAGCTCTGATGGACACTGGGCACAGGGATTCCTGCCTTATCCCAGCTCTGATGGACACTGGGCACAGGGATTCCTGCCTTATCCCAGCTCTGATGGACACTGGGCACAGGGATTCCTGCATTACCCCAGCCCCCAGCTCTGATGGACACTGGGCACAGGGATTCCTGCCTTACCCCAGCTCCCAGCTCTGATGGACACTGGGCACAGGGATTCCTGCCTTATCCCAGCTCTGATGGACACTGGGCACAGGGATTCCTGCCTTACCCCAGCTCCCAGCTCTGATGGACACTGGGCACAGGGATTCCTGCCTTACCCCAGCTCCCAGCTCTGATGGACACTGGGCACAGGGATTCCTGCCTTACCCCAGCTCCCAGCTCTGATGGACACTGGGCACAGGGATTCCTGCCTTACCCCAGCTCCCAGCTCTGATGGACACTGGGCACAGGGATTCCTGCCTTACCCCAGCTCCCAGCTCTGATGGACACTGGGCACAGGGATTCCTGCCTTATCCCAGCTCTGATGGACACTGGGCACAGGGATTCCTGCCTTATCCCAGCTCCCAGCTCTGATGGACACTGGGCACAGGGATTCCTGCATTACCCCAGTTCCCAGCTCTGATGGACACTGGGCACAGGGATTCCTGCCTTACCCCAGTTCCCAGCTCTGATGGACACTGGGCACAGGGATTCCTGCCTTACCCCAGTTCCCAGCTCTGATGGACACTGGGCACAGGGATTCCTGCCTTATCCCAGCTCCCAGCTCTGATGGACACTGGGCACAGGGATTCCTGCCTTATCCCAGCTCCCAGCTCTGATGGACACTGGGCACAGGGATTCCTGCCTTACCCCAGCTCCCAGCTCTGATGGACACTGGGCACAGGGATTTCCTGCCCATGCTCAGAGCTGGCAGGTGTCACTGACTCCTTGTCCAGCTCCTGCAGGGAATAATTCCAGTCCCTGGGCCATCCTGGGCAGGCAGGTGGCCCTGGCCAGGTGTGTGCTCACAGAACAAGCCCCCCCAAGCCAGGCTTTGGTGCAGTTACAGCACAAACGCTGAGTAAGGGCAGAGCTCCTGGCTCAGCTCGGCTCCATTCCATGCAGCCAAGGCCTTGGGATAAAAATAGATCCTGCTCCCAGAATTCCAACAGCTCTTGATGCACAGACACACGGGACAGAAATAAAACTGCCCAGGCAGCTGCAATTCTGATGGCTTTCTAACTTGGGGTTATTTCTTCTCAAAGTCTAAATAATGATCTTTAAACAGCTGAAGGGTGTTTCTGACAATATAAAAATAATCATTTCCAGTAATAATTAACTTGCAGTACCATATTTAGCTAGCCTAAAGCTGGGTCCTCAAGAGTCTGGCAGGAGTTGTAGAGAAGATGCAGAAAAATTCACTTCCTTGAAATACTTCCTTCCTCAAAATGTTTTGTAAGTGATTTTTTTCATATTAAAAGCTAATTTATTACACTGAAGACTTCCGATTTCAGCCTGTCATCCTGCAATAAACCCTGTATTGATAAAATATGGTCAATGTACGTCCTTTCCCCCACTCTCGTTTCAAATGTGTTTATTCACTTTCCTTGCAAGGTAAACACACCTACAAAATGAAATCAGAAAGAACAGGGAGTGTTCCAAAGCAGCATGTATTCAGGTTTGGTATTAATTGTTAGAACACCTGGAATCAAAGCTATGGCAGGGCTTGGAAATTGTGTATTTTTGGTGGTTTTGGCTGCCATGTTTAAGTGACTCTAGAAATTCTTGCTGCTGTCAAAATAACTTTTAAAATTCCTACTAAATTGGTGGAGGTGCATTTAAACATTGGTGGGGGATACAGGAAATGTACCCAGTCAGCAGCCAAAGGGGGAGGGGAAATCCTTCTGAAAAATCTCAGTTACAGATTGGAAAGACCAAACCAAAACATCCCCACGTGTCAGGAGCAGACACAGCCAGCCCGGCCCTGCCAGGGCTACTGAGAGCTATGGAAGTCTCTGCTTTAGCAGCTTCCCCTGCTACTCCCCAGCAGCACAGAGAGCCAGAGCTCCCCTCTCCCACAGCAAGGTGAGGATTTTACCTGGAAGCTGTTCTTCTCCCCACTGCTGTGGCTCTCTACCTCCAGAGCTCTGTGACTGTCCTGGGGGGTCTGGGAGCGAGGAGGGCTGGAGCGAGACAGAAGCACAGGGAAGGAAGGGGGTGAAGCTTTCCGGGACACAGATCCTACAGCAGCAGCCACCCCGGGAGCTGCTGGGCTCGCTCTGCCCCGGAGTGCCCTGGCCACGACCCAAGGGCTGCACGGGGCCGTGCTGCCACAGCCCAGCCACCACAGTCACACCAGTCACAGCTGATTCCCAACCCTCTGCCCACACTCCTGGTGGGGCCCGGGCACTTCCACAGACACAACAGGCAGCAAACTGGAGTGGAAGTGGGGTGTGGTTTGAATCCTGCCAGGCCAGGCAGTTCCACGTCCCGCTGTGGAGTTTGAGTCCTGGGGTTTGGGTTTTTCTAAATACGATTTAGGCTGGAGACCTCACAGCCCATCAAAATCCAATAAATGCATTAATGGCACTGCCTCACCACCTGCCCCAGGGCTGAGCTGTTGTGTGACACTCCTGGAAACCTGCTCTGGTTTCTTAACAAGGCACAGGACAGCTCTTCAGCCAGAAGCTGTCTGCCCCTCTCCCTGCCCCTCGTGTCCCAGGCAGCAGTGCCCAGAAGGACAGCACTGCCAGTGCCAGGCCTGACCCACAGCTGGCTCTGGAGCGTTCATTCCCCAGGAGGAGCTGCCTGCACACATTCCCAGGGGCAGGGCAGCTGCTGGGAGCCTCGGCAGGGACACAGCACAATCCCTCCGTGACATGGGAGGAGGATTCCGGAGTCAGCTTCCCTGTAACTCCCTCCCTGCAGGGCAGGCCTGATCCCAGCGCTGCTGTGGATTTAAACACCAACCTTTGCCGGAGAAGCGTCCCTCTGTGCGTCTGTGCACACACGTGTTCACGTGCAGACACACATGTACATCTCTAACACACTCCCCACGTGGGTGTGCGTGCATGCACACACACACAGGCATGGAAATACGCACACACACGGAAATACACCCGTGCACCGTTTCCACCTTTGCCTCTGGGCATCCAGCTGTCCTTGGGACCCCGTGGTGACCTTGGCAGGGCCCTCCCTGTGCCCGGCAGAGCTCCTGCTCACCTGTCACAGTGCGAGCTCTCCCTGGAGCTGCTCCTGCCCGACTCGTGCTGGGCGTCCAGCAGGATCTTCTCCATGTCCCCGTTGTGGATGGAGAGGGAGGCCGGCACCTGCTCCTGGCTCCCCGCAGAGACAGAGCTCCCACTGCCACTCCCATTGCTGCTGAAGTGCAGTTCCACCCAGGACCCTGCTCGGCAGAAAGGAGAGCTGAGCCCCAGGAACCTGAGGGGTTTGCTACGGGCATGCGAGCGACGACCCCGGGGCTGCTGCCTGGAATGACACTGCAGGGACGCAGAGCCAGCCCTGCCTCCCAGCTCATAAACAGCAGGGAATGCAAAGTGCAGGGAGCCGGCAGAGAGCTGGGAAGGCTCACGGGGCTGGGAAGCAGCTGCTCAGTACATTGTGTTTCTCTCTGCACATAGAGATCTTTTATGTTGGGATATATTCAGAATTCATTGTTCAACACAGGTGGCAGTCAAAATAATCTCAAGGACTTTTGCTGCCAAAGTTCAATTATTCATTTATTGAAATTATTTTGTGCTCCAGAGCCCAGGGACTGTCTTGTTCAGCCTTTTTTCAGTCCCATTTGTAGGTGTTGCTGTTAAGCAACAGCGGGAGTGTGGCAAGGGCTGTCATGGGTTTGCTCCTCGCAGTATATTTAACACGGTCACATGGGCTTTGTTTTCCTAAGGGAGGGAATAACAACTCCCTCCTGGGCAGGGACAGCTCACTGCAGGGCCTGGAGCTGTTCCCTCTCCTATAGAATCCTGGAATGGTTTGGGTAGGGAGGGAACTCAAAGCCCACCCAGTGCCACCCCTGCCCTGGCAGGGACACCTCCCACTGTCCCAGGCTGCTCCCAGCCCCAATGTCCAGCCTGGCCTTGGGCACTGCCAGGGATCCAGGGGCAGCCCCAGCTGCTCTGGGCACCCTGTGCCAGGGCCTGCCCACCCTCCCAGGGAACAATTCCTGCCCAATCTCCCATCCAGCCCTGCCCTCTGGCACTGGGAAGCCATTCCCTGTGTCCTGGCACTCCAGCCCCCTGTAAATGAGCTCAGGGAACAGAAAACACCTGAATTACACAAATGCCAGAGGAATCCTGCTGTGGAACACGTGTGGCCCAGCCACAGGAGTGCACAGGGAACAGAGCAGTGAGGACAGCAGGAACTCCCCGAATTCTGGGGAAGGATGTCTAAGGAATAAGGAGGGAAAGGAAGAGACGCAGGTAGTGGTGCTTGGGCTGCTCCTGCCCGCTGGGCACAGCTCGGGGAATGAAGCCACAGCAGGAACAGCTGGAGCTGCAGGTCTGCAAGGTCCCTTCCCAGCCATCCATGGCTGAAGGAGCAGCATCACAGGAATGCAGGTGGGGAGAAGCCAGTGCAGGGATTTAGTGTGAAGCAGGAACATCAGACGAGCAAAGATATCCCAGATATCCTGCCTGGGAGGAGACTGAGGGCTCCAAAATTAAATGGGAACAGCACAAAACCAAACTGCCTCACGGCCATGAATAACACGAGTATCTCCCTTCTAAATACAGAAACCACCATCTGGACAGCCAAGGTACCACACAACCTGCTGGATAAAAACATTCCAGGCCACCGAGTTTGGAACAGACACTTTTCTTCAAAAACCCTTTTCCTTCACAGCTGGTTTGTTGTTGTTTGGGTTTGTCTGGGAATTTTCCCCTCCACATGACAGTGCCTGGTATGTGGCAGGGAGTGTGTTTAGAGCCAGACAAATCCTTCCCTACCCTTTCCCCCGAAATTTATGGAAGCTCAAGCTGTTACCAAAGAACGATCACAACCACTAGAGCTCAAGTTAAGACTTTATCTGCTGAAATCTTACTGGGTTCAGTGCTGGGAATGCAGGATAAAGCAGGGAGAGGATTGGGATTACAGCAGCAAGAGGACAACAGATGTAGTTTACAATTTTCCCTTTTTTTCCTTCTTCTTTTGGACACTCCTCAGAGTAAGGCTGTGCTGGAGCACATGGAACGGGCTGTGATCACCATTTAAAGATAGAAGAACCCGTGCTTTCACGCAGCTGGAAATACAAACAGGCGACAGCCCACGAGAGGCGATGCAGCCCGGACAGGGGAGTGACGGGGACGGGCTCAGGACAGAGGATCCTACACGGCATCCCAGCCCAGGACACAGGTGCGAGCACAGACCAGCATCACCAAGTACTGGATCAGCACTGGAAAGCTTCATTTCCTTAAGATACAGCTTTCAGTGCTTGAAATAAAGACGGGGAATGCCACAGAGAGTGAGAATGTCCCCATGAATCGCTACAATCACCGTGCCAATCCCACTATTTGTGGCTGCGCTCGGATTTTTCCCTTTCCCGGCGAATTTGGTGCTATGTAACACCTGATCCCTGCGACGGACCCGATCCCTCCTCACAGGCACATCCACCTGCCCTCCTCCCTGGGACAAGGGGGGATGGACACGCACTGCAGCGCACTCACCTACCACAATATCGAATATCGCGACCTAGACGGGACCCGCGCTGGCGCAACCCGCAGCGCCCGGGCAGCGGCGCGCCCCCGGCCCCCAGCCCGAGCCCCGCTGGCCTTACCCTGCAGGTTCTCCTCCTGCGGGCTCTGTCGCGACATGGCGGGCGGGCGGCGGGGCACGCACTGACCGCGACACCGCCCGCGCGCGCCCGCCGCGCCGCCCGCCGTGACGTCAGCGCCGCGCCGCCCTCCCATTGGCCCGCGCGGCGGGGCGGGGCGGGGGGCGCGCGCTCCCACAGCGCCCCCGGGGCCGCCATGATGGCGGGGCGGGCCTGGGGAGAAACGGGACAGCGGGGATGGGGACAGCGGGATAGCGGGGATGGGGACAGCGGGACAGCGGGACAGCGGGGATGGGGACAGCGGGGATGGGGACAGCGGGACAGCGGGGATGGGGGCAGCGGGATAGCGGGGATGGGGACAGCGGGGACAGCGGGGATGGGGACAGCGGGGATGGGGACAGCGGGATAGCGGGGATGGGGACAGCGGGGATGGGGACAGCGGGGATGGGGACAGGGGGACAGCGGGGATGGGGACAGCGGGGATGGGGACAGCGGGACAGCGGGACAGCGGGGATGGGGACAGGGGGACAGCGGGGATGGGGACAGCGGGGATGGGGACAGCGGGGACAGCGGGACAGCGGGGATGGGGACAGCGGGGATGGGGACAGCGGTTCAGCGGGGATGGGGACAGCGGGGATGGGGACAGGGGATAGCGGGGATGGGGACAGCGGTGACAGCGGGACAGCGGGGATGGGGACAGCGGTTCAGCGGGGATGGGGACAGCGGGGATGGGGACAGGGGGACAGCGGGGATGGGGACAGCGGGACAGCCCTCATGGCCCCGCGGGGAATCCCTCGCCCTCCCGCTGTCCGCCCGCTGTCCGCCCCGCACGGCGCCGCAGAGTCCCACGGGGCACTCGGACACGGGGGGGATTTCGGAGGAGACGCGTCGGGTTGCAAAATCACAACTTGTGGCCGCTGAGCCAGCCCTGACGGCGAATGGTACATGGCCTTAAAATAGATAAGACTCACAGAATGGGAAGGGGCCCACAAGTATCATCGAGTCCAACTCAGCCCTGCTCAGAATACCCCCAAGAAAATTAATAAATAATAAAAAATAAATGATAAATAAATCTTCTCCTTTTGGTCTTTTAGTTGATTTGATGCCATCAGGGCTCTCGACAGCAGGAACCACTTAACTTGTGTTGTCATCTGAAAGCAGATACTGATTCACTGCTGGGACTTTATAAAGACAAATGCATAAAACCTGATTTTCTTTAGCCAAAATACAACTTAATTAAAGTATGCAGGCTTTTTGTCTTGGCTGGAATTGTTTTCACTTGTGCCTTTCTGCAGCCGAGTCACAAAGCCCAGTGAAATACATCATTAAATTGTCCGTGAGTTACTGCAATAGTGAGGAATATTGCCTTATACCTTCCCAGAAGGACAAGGTCAGGATGTTGTGGATGTGGGCATTGCACTCTGCATAGCTGACGGATTGTTGGATAAAGACGAGGAACGGTTTAGCCCATTAAGACATTTTCAGAGTCAGTTCTCCAGCTTTTAGTCATCCTTAACACACCATTTTTCACACCTCAGTCTTAGGCCTCCCGGGACTTTAGTTTATGGCCAGACATAAACAAGAAATTTCACTTCAATAGGAAGAAGTTCTTTCCATGGAGGGGCAGAGCCCTGGAACAGCTGCCCAGGGAGGGGCTGGAGTCTCCCTCTCCAGAGACATCCCAAACCCTCCTGGACACGTTCCTGTGTCACCTGCTCCAGGTGACCCTGCCTGGGCAGCGCCCTGAACTGGGTGATCTCCAGAGGTCCCCTCCAACCCCAGCTATTCTGGGATTCTGTAACAGAGAGCTGTAAGTGGGACCTTATTCTTCCTTTCCATAGAATCCCAGACTGGTTTGGGCTGGAAGGGGCCGTAAGCACCATGTTAGTTGCTCCAAGCCCCAATGTCCAGCCTGGTCTTGGACACTTCCAGGGATCCAGGGGCAGCCACGGCTTCTCCGGGCACCCTGTGCCAGGGCCTGCCCACCCTGGCAGGGAAGGATTTGTCCCTGTATAACCTCAGGGCAACTCTCCAGGCTCCCGGGGCAGAGGCCCTGGCAGCCTCACAGGTGGGCTCAGATGTTCTGCTCGCAGGTGGGCAGGCACAGTGAGCGATCATGTGCATAGATCCTCTCAGAGATCTGCCCCTCCAAGCATGGAGTGTCTAAATTATCTTCCCTTGTGCCCAAGCAGAGAAAATCTGCAGAGAAAATTGTATTTTGTTTGGACCATTAAAAACTAATTCTGTTCTACAAAGGAACTTAGGGAAGAACGTTCCGGGGCAGAGCAAAACACCTATTGTATCTGGCTGACTGTCCGAGGAGCAGGCTCCTCGTGTCGGTGTGTTCATTCCCGCTGTGCCCCGCTCCCTGCTCATCCCGCAGTGCTCTGCTGCTCTCTGCTGCCCACCAGCCTCCCCTCCTCCGGGCACGGAATACGGGGCCGCTCCTCGGGAAGGTACAGCAAGGTCTCCCTCCCAGGAATGTGCTCCTGTCCCCCGTCAGTACTAATCTGGGTGTGGGAGGAACAGGAGGCTCAGCACTGTGGTCACATTACAAGGGCTGCCTGGCCCAGGAGGGACGTGGGGATCACAGAATCATGGAATCACAGAATCCCAGAAGGGTTTGGATTGGAAGGGACCTCAAAGCCCATCCAGTGCCACCCCTGCCATGGCAGGGACACCTCCCACTGTCCCAGGCTGCTCCAAGCCCCAATGTCCAGCCTGGCCTTGGGCACTGCCAGGGATCCAGCCACACATTCTCTCTCATCAGTCATTGGGTGAATGATTTTATTTTCATGTAAAATTTGATGGCAAAAAGTTCGGGATAATTGACAGAAACACTCTATGCTGTGATCAGGAAAAATTGTAAATTTTCCTGTTGTTGGATGAAGTCTTTGCAAGGTTATCGATTTGTTACACTGCGATCCTCTGCACAGCTGGGACTCACTCTAATCTTATTTACTTGCATGTCACAGACCAATCATGTATTGATTAATTCCTTTTAAGCCAGAGACAGTGACCCGTCTCCTGCACAGACTAACAAAGGCGATGATTTGGGTACGAAGTCACGCTTGCTGCTCAGACAGCTTCAACTTTGTGTTTGGTTTTCAGCCTGTGGGTTGGCCTGACATGAGGGCTCAGCCCAGTTGTGAGGGACAGGTATTTCAGGCATTGCACAGAAATTGTTTGCAATCCCAAACTGGTGATAAACTTGCATTAGTTTAAAAATTGATAGTGTTCATCGAAGTTTTTTTTGGTTTCTTACTAATAAAAATCAAAGTAATCTACCCTCTTCCTAGAAGCACAGTGTAAGACAGCGGGAATTTCAGGACCGATTTGGGAAAATGTGCCTACAACTCCCTGGCAGGAGGGGACAGCCGGGGGGGTCGGGCTCTGCTGCCAGGGAACAGGGACAGGAGGAGAGGGAACGGCCTCAGGCTGGGCCAGGGGAGGCTCAGGGTGGACAGCAGCAGGAATTTCCCCAGGGTGCTCAGGGATTGGAAGGAGGTTTGGAGTGCCCATCCCTGGAGGTGTCCAGGGAAGGGCTGGAGGTGGCACTCAGGGCTCTGGGCTAGGGACAAGGTGGGCATGGGGCACAGCTTGGACTCGATGGGCTGGGAGGGCTTTTCTAACCCAAATAATTTGGTGAGTCCCTGATTTTTGCTCACCTGTGCAGACACAGGTCTCAAACCCTGCTGAAATCTGAGCACTTCCTGTCTCCATTGCACCCAGGCTGGTCATTAACTTTCCTGGCTGCCTCTGGAAATTGAACCGTATGTGTATTTCATGGTGTGCATTTCTTGGAATAAGGTTCATCATTAACCACCCAGCTGCTCTGGCTCCCTTCTGAGCTGCTCCTGCTTTCCCAGGCTGTTGACGTGGGGCAGTAGAAGGTGTCCCTGCCCACAGCAGGGGTGGAATGGGATGAGCTTTAAGGTCTCTTCCAGCCCAAACCCTTCTGTGATTTTCTGATTCTGTGCTTTTGTTCTGTTTGGAGAGCTAATAAAGAAGCCGTGTCCACGGTGTGGCTGCTGCCGTGGCAGGGCTGTGCTGAGTGTCCTGGGCCGTGTCTGTCACGTTCCTCAGCAGCCCCCGCACACTTTGTGCCCTGTTTCTGTGGTGGCTGCACAGGGGGATCCCTGCCTGCCCTGCTGCTCGGTGTCACAGTGAGCTCAGAACCGTCTGCTGGCACAGCTGAAAGGGGGCACAAACCAGGTTTAAACCAAACCTAGGGTGCTGCTGGTTTGCTTTTCAGTCTTACAGTGGAAGAAACTCTGACCACTTCCAGTGTGAATCAGAAAAGCAGAGCATGAAAATTCTTTCAGCTCTTCTTTACGTACTAACTTTAAGTTTTTAAAGTCCGTTCCCATTTTTGTACAGCTCAGCCCATGGAAGTTGCCAGAGGAATGCTTGTCCTGAGCACCTGCCAGCTGAAAAACAAACCCCAGTTCTTCAAGTGATGCAAACCATTGCTGGGCTCTTGCTGTAGGTCGGTTACAACACTGCCTGCAACGTGACTTGTTTTGCTTACAAACTCCCACAAAGTGTTGCAATTCAGTTCTAAAAATAGAAAATAGTTTTATTTATCCCAAAGCTGTCGTTGTCACAGCTCTCAGAGCCACAGCCAGTCCTGCTGTCTCCAAGTGCCTCTGCATGTCCCTTTGGCAAAGGATAACTGAACCACTGAGCAGGGAAGAGGCAGGAGAAACACAGCATTGGTTATCCACAAACACAGGAACAGGTTTCTAAGGAATCTGGGTGGCAGTCACATGTTTCTTGTCCTGCACAGTCGTGAGCTTTGGATGGAGGGAAAATGAAGATTTTCAATGGAAAGTTCCAGATACTTAGCTATTGTTTAAGGGGAAAAAAACCCCAGACCCTCCTTTCTAAAACTGAGACTGTGCTCCAGGGGAGGTTTCTGCTTCCCAGCCCTGCACTCAGATCCCTGTGTCATTCCTGTCAGCAGTTCATGGATATACACTGGGAACAGTTCCCAGTCTTCTTCCCAGTCTTCACTGTTTCTCTTGTTAGGAAGACACAAAATCAAACAAATATGCCCTATTTCATCTTTGCTTATAGAGAACTCTGTGGTGTGGGGATGTTAGAAGTATCTAGTACCCAAATGTATTTATTTTATATGTATTTGTGATTCATTTCGATAGAAAAGGGAATTTTCAGTGGGCAAGTGTGAATATTGGCAGTGGTGTTTCCTCAGGTATGAGGAGCAGTGGGACACAGCACACTGGGCGTTACAGACCTGCTTTATATCAGTGGGTTTTAGTCCTCATTTTGTACCTTACAGGGCTTTGGAACAACACCTGCCTTTTCCCAACTTCCCACCACTCCCACGTGACTTCAGAGCATGCTGGTACCCAGGAATGCCATTCCCAAAGGAGATAAACCCCACTGCCTGGCCCTGCACTTCCAGTGTGGATTTCCATAGAACATGGACCTGCTGAAGTGAGTCCAGAGCAGCCCCTCTGCCCTGGAGCCAGGCTGGGAGAGCTGGGGGGCTCATCTGGAGAGGAGAAGGATCCAGGGAGAGCTCAGAGCCCCTTGCAGGGCCTAAAGTGGCTCCAGGAGAGCTGGAGAGGGACTGGGGACAAGGCATGGAGGGACAGGACCCAGGGAATGGCTTCCAGTGCCAGAGGGCAGGGCTGGATGGGAGATTGGGCAGGAATTGTTCCCTGGGAGGGTGGGCAGGCCCTGGCACAGGGTGCCCAGAGCAGCTGGGGCTGCCCCTGGATCCCTGGCAGTGCCCAAGGCCAGGCTGGACATTGGGGCTGGGAGCAGCCTGGGACAGTGGGAGGTGTCCCTGCCATGGCAGGGGTGGCACTGGATGGGCTTTGAGCTCCCTTACAACCCAGAACAGCCTGTGATTCCATGATTCTACAGCTTGATCCCATCCCCTTTGCTAGGAGCAAGTGCAAAGGCTGGCAGCTGTTTTAAATCCAGATGCCCTTCAATCCCTCCCTGCCCGTTTCAGCGGTGCAGCCCTGCCCGAGCAGCAGCTCCGAGCGGGCTCCAGCTGTGCTGGATGCAGAGCTCTGCCTTCCTCCTTCAGCTGGAAATGCCGATCCTCGCAGGCGCCGGGCGGAGCGCGGGCCCTGAGCGCCGGCGGAGCGGGTTTCCAGCAGCATCCTCGGCGCGGCTCGGCAAGGGAGGGCTCTGGAGGCAGGAGCGCTGCTGACGTGCTGCCGGAGCTGCAGTGGCTCCGCAATGGCTGAGGCTGCCGGCACTGGGCTCTGCCCGCCGCCCCGCAGCGCCCGGACCCCGCAGCCTGCCGGGGAAACCTGTCCTTAGCTCCGCCGCCTGCTCGGATCCGCGCTCGGCGGTACGTGGTGAGCACATTTTACTCTACGCTTGGGGGATTTTTAGTATTTTTTATTTTATTTTCCTTCTCTGTCCTCTCAGTGCTTCCCTGGACCAATCGATGCATCACTCCTCCTCTGATCCCACTGTTAGAGGACAGAGAGGGAAAACAGAAGCGTATATAGCAGGGATGGTTTATTTGTTTTTAGCCTTTTGCAGTGTGAATCGTAAAAATCGCTTTAAATTCGTCTGCTCGAGCAGCCTACAGGTTTTATCTGAAGTGCGCTGCAGGCAGGGACCGGCGTGCGGCATGAGGGAGTGAGTGAGGTTTCTGCCTACCTGTGCTCCTGAATGAGTGTGCTCCCTAGTTAGTGCCTACCTATGCTCCTTAATTAGTGCCTACCTGTGCTTATTAATCAGTGCCTACCTGTGTTATGTATCTATAAATACGGGCATCATGTGTGATAGACAGACAGACAGATTTGTTGCACATGACCCGTCTACTGCCTAAAGACTTTGTAGGCTCCATTTTCAAATGTGTTGTTTGGCATTCTGTGTTTGAGGTTATTTCCCCCCCTTTTCCCTTCGGTGTGCTTATAACCATGGCTCTGATTTGCAAAGCTTTGCTCTCGGGTGCCAGGAAGGGGATGGCTCTGCCTGGCACTGGGGCCCAGCTGCACCTTCCTGCTCCGTTTATTCCTCAGGATTTTATGGAGTCTCTGTCGCGTGTGATGCAGTTGAAATGCCAGGGTCCGTGATTGCTGCTGAATCTCCTCTGCAGCTGTAAATGTTGGTGTTTGGGGTAATCCACGCCCTGATGAATCGCTGTGACAAATAATCTGTCTCTGTGCTCACCGAGGAACTGATTCCAGCATTTCCTGTTTGCTGAACTCCATGCACTGCGTGTCTCAGAACTGCTTCCCAGGACAATCCTGTTCTCATCGGGAAATCACTCTCCCCGTTCCTGGAAGTGTCCAAGGCCAGGCTGGACAGGGCTTGGAGCAACCTGGCATAGTGGCAGGTGTCCCTGTCGATGGTAGGGGGTAGAATGGGATGAGCTTTAAGGTCCTCACAACCCAAACCAGTCTGGGCTTTTGATTCTATTCTGTGCTATTTAACCTAAAAAAATAAAGTTCTGTCATTTTTCTTTCCCAGCTGCCTGCTCCCTCAATCATTTTAAATGTAATTTATCTCATCCAGATTCCTTTTCCTTTCAGTTCATGGGATGCCTCTAATGACACCGTTAAAAATGCAGACAGAAATTAGAAAACACACTGGAGTTGGGTTGACTTTTGCCTGTTATTTCTCACAATGTGATACATCCAGAGAAATGTGTCTAGTACAAAATAATAATTTCCTGGCAGGAGAGACTCACAGCTGTCAGCCTGGGCTCTCAGCTGACATGCAGCATCCTTAACCTGCCACCTCTCTGCACTTGGGCTCCTCTCTCTGCCTAAGGGCTTGCTGGGTGCTTAACATACGCTCAGAAACTGGAAGTTTCTCAGGGACTGGCGATTACTTTGCTTTGCAGTGAATTTTCTGTCTGGTTTGTGTTGGCTCTTAGCAGCTATCTGATTCATAACCCCTTGTTCCTCACCTGCAAGTATCAGACTGGTAGGAGTTTTAGTGTTTGTAGAGGTGATTAAAAGGCCAATGGCACCAGTGCGAGGCCACAAGAATGGCCTGACCAGAGGAAGGTGCATTTGTCACCAGGGCCCTGATGGAGAAAATAACACCCCACTTGAATAAGGCTTTGAAGAACGTGCTGAAGGCTCGTGGCTTGTCTTGACAAATACCAGTCTGGGATATATTTGTGGAACTGTGTGCCCGTAAATCCTTCCCTTGGTATATGCTCAGTTGTCAACACCTCCCACGTGGTGAAGTTTCACCAGTGCACTGTCAGTTTACATGAAGAGTAAAACTTTGCTTCACTTTTTTTTTTTCCTAAAATGCATCTCTAAAATATTACTTTTTATTGCAGATGGCTTGAATTCAAAGTAGCATCAGCAAATGAATGTTAACAAGTGAAGGCCTTTAAATAATGATCTTTAACATCTTCCCTTAAAGCATGTGTTCTCAGCTTGTCGCCTTCTGTGCTGCAGCTCTTCATGTATGATCAGGAATAGAGGCTCAGCTTAAATGGAAAAATAATTTAAAAAGCAAGTCCTGAAAATTTTACACATCCTGATTGACTGGGATGTAGGATTCAAACCCATGCAACCACTCTGGGAGCGAGACTCTAACAGGACTGAGCAATTTTAAGACACATAACAGCATTTATATGAATATATTTTATGGTAAAAGCAGACAAATATTAGCCAATACTTCAGAAATCCAAATGAAATCACCCCTGGGATGCTGTCTTTATTTGCCCACAGTGGGCCAGGGGCATGTACCTGCATGCAAAGGAGAAGGGAGCCTCCTCATCCCCAGAGCATCAAGTGATGGCTGCTATTAGTGGCAAAATGCTAATCCATTTCTACCAATCATTTAACCTGGAAATGTAATTCCTGATTTTCCTTTGCCAATTACAGCCAAATGTGCCATGCCCAAATAAACCCCCAAAGGTCTCAGGAATTGAGTAGAGTTCTGTAGAAATGATTCTAATGGAGAATGACATCCCGGTAGATTTTTGAAAATCTCTCCAGTCCTGTGCAGACCCGCAGTTATTTCCAGGCACATGTGATCAGGGATTTGTTATTCACTGCTGGTGCAGAATCGAGATGAGGGTTCAATGGATTTCATCTGTGGAGCAGAGGCAGTGCCTGAGGAGAGAGAGTTGGGAAAGGCTTGAGAGAATGTCTGGAGGATAAATAGGTTTCCTCAAACACACAGTGCAGCAGCAGGATGTGGAGTCCTGGCTTTCCTTAAATCCAGTAGAGACCCCGAGGTCTGAGCTATTGCACCGGTGCTGTGGTCATTCGACCTTGAGCAGGTCATGTGCAAACGGGGACTCCTAAGAAGAGTCACTTTAAGCTGCAGAAGATGTCATTTCTATCCCCTTCCCTCGCGTTTCTGGCTCTCGTTTCTCCTGTTGGTGGTTCCAGCCCAGCTCAGCCAGCCTGGAGACACCATCAGGGGCTGCGGGCTGGGCTTCCAGTGAGGCCTGGGGCCCCTCAGCTTTCCCACACTCCCTGGGATGGGATCATGGAATCATGGGAGGATCCTTAAAGCTCATCCCATTCCTGTAACCATCCAGGTTTTACCGAGCGTGAGGCACAAAGGGTTGAGATACCATGAGATTTGAGCAGGGTGTGCTGGACTGAGTTTGTTATAAGCATTCATTCGATCAGGGCAGTAGTCGCTGGTCACAGCGTTGGTTTGTTTGCTCTCAGGGCTGTTGTGCTTGTTCTCAGTGTCACTGTCGATGTTCCCTGTTGTGCTGGTTGTCCCCTCTGAGCGCTGGGTATTGTTGTGTTTGGGTTTGTAACACTTGTTTATGATACAATGGAATGGTCTTGAAGGAAAATTTATTTGCTTGATGTGTAGTATAATAAGCAACTGGAAAACACACTGACTTAATGGTCAAGATTTATCCGTTCTAGCCCAGATAATGCCTGCAGTGGTAAAAAGCCTTTTCTCTCCAATCAAAATGCTTTGGGGATTTCTAGTGTGGCTACTCATGACTAATTAAAAACTTGCTGTACTGGTGGATCCCAACTTTTCCCTGCCTGAGCTCTCCATGTTCCCAGCTGTCGCTGAAGGAAGCGGGATGGATTTTTGGTTTGTAAGCCAGCCCCGGTACTTCCCAGAGCCGTGGTGGGAACCCTGGCCCTGCAGGGCTGGCCCGGGGGCTCAGGCAGCCTTGTCACCCCGAGAAGCTGTTCATTGTTCGTGCTGCCTCTGGAAGGACTCCTTCCGCAGTTCGGCACTTCCACCTTTGCCTTGTGTCTGCTCTTTCCTCGAGTTCCATGCGGGGCCCCTCCGGCCGCTGCTCGGGGGGCCCAGAGCGGGCGGGGGCCGGGGAGGGCTCCTGTCACCCACAGCCCCTTCCCAGCCCTGCCCTGCCGGCACCTCCGGGGACCGAGGCAGCTGGAAAGGGGCTCAGCCTGGAGAAAGGGAGCTCAGGGGGGACCTTGTGGCTCTGCACAAGTCCCTGCAGGAGGGGGCAGCCGGGGGGGTCGGGCTCTGCTGGCAGGGAACAGGGACAGGAGGAGAGGGAACGGCCTCAGGCTGGGCCAGGGCAGGCTCAGGGTGGATACTGGGGAAATTCCTTCATGGAAAGGCTTGTCCAGCCCTGGCACAGGCTGGCCAGGAAGTGTTCAAAAAGTGTGTGGATGTGGCAGCTGGGGACATGGTTCGTGGTCAAATGTCAGCCTTGGCTGTGCTGGGCTGGCATTTGAACTCAGGGATCTCAGAGGTCTTTTCCAGCCATAACGATTCCAGAATTCTGTGATTTAGCAGGACAGTCAGAGACAAATCAAAACAAGCCTTTGGAACAAAGGGTTGTCTTTGGGTTTAGTTTTCTCTCCTTTCCTGAATACACAGCTGATTCCTGAATTTGCACACGCAGAAATTCCAATTCCACGTATTGCCGATCCCAGTTTTTAGGGACAAAACCAGCACTGCGAAAGCTCTGGACTTTGCTGGCTTGCAAAGTTGCATTGGGAAGGAATCTCATTAGGTTTTATTCCCTTAGGATACACTCAGGCTTAGCAGGAGTTAAAGGAGCTGTTGCTGGCATGTGCCCCTTGTTACCTGTCAGTCACCCAGCAGGTCCAGCAGCCTGACCTGGTTCCAGGCTGAGGCAGCTCTGCCAGGCAACACTTCCTAAACAAAGGTAATTTTTTGCTTTCTTTGGTCTGGAAATTTTTTATTTAATTCCCCTCTTACTAAAATATCAGTGTGTGTCCTAGGATTGACTTACGGGTTTGGCCTGATAAGGCTTTACAACCACAAATCACGTAAAAAAACATTGTGCAGAAACAAGCAATGCAGCAAATAGGATATATCATGGATTTGAAGAGGAATGGAAAAGATGGGGATGCCTTCCTGGAGTTGTCCTGCAGGAAATAAGAAGTGGGTATGGATGTTGAGACAGGAAAAGCAGGGGGCACAAGGATGAGGAGAGTCACTAAGGCTGGTGTCAGAGTTACCATCAAGAGCAGGAGCAGACAAATAAACATGGTCTTTTTCCCTCAAAGCTGGTTTTTGGTGTTTTAGGAGTTTTGGGGGGTGTTTTTGGTATTATTTTGTTTGTTCAAAGGGAAAACATGAAATGGGAGTGTGTGAAATGAGTTTCTTCAGCAGTGCCCAGTGACCAGCAGGATCCCAGACTGGTTTGAGAGGGAAGGGACCTTAAAGCTCAGCTGATTCCACCCCTTGCCATGGGCAGGGACACCTTCCACTAGCCCAGGTTGCTCCAAGCCCTGTCCAGCCTGGCCTTGGATGGCAGGAGATGGTCAGACTCGGTCTGGTGTTGACAGAGGTGGCACATCCCAATAGTGTGAATAAACCCCTTGGAATACCCAGAGGGAGCTCTGTTGTGCAACGTGAAAATCAGTAAAGGACTCGTATAAGTTTGGGGGAAAAGTCTTAGTGTAAAGCTTCTTTCCTCCTCCTTTCCTCATAAATTCCTTGCCATTATGGTGTGAAGGTTCTCTTTCCTTCCAAGAGCTGAGCTGAAGTTTGGATGTGTTTTACTGTAAGAGCAGTAACAGTTACATGAGGGGCACAAGTTGTTGGTTCTGTGTTCTGCATAAACATGTGAAACTAAAGAGAAATAAGTGCTCTGCTAAAAATATCAATGCTGTCGTTTAAAAATAAGCCAGCCAACAACTGAATTTGAGACTGAAGAGTATTACACAGGCACGAATGTTTCGTTTTTTGCTTCTATTTCCGTGTCAATCACCACAGGGGTATCAAAGAGTGTTAGTGAGCTCCGGAGCAGACGTAGCTCCCGGGAAGGAGTGTCTGCACAGGCATGGATGTACTCGTACATCCCAAATCGGGAGTGAAAGGTAGGCAGTGAAGATCCAAGGGGTTGTTAAAACGACAGCTGCATCTTTGGGACAGAGTTTGAAGGTATTGCTGTATACCAGCACTAAATGACACCGAGTGATTCAGTTACTAATGAACCCTGCCCTGGGAATGGTGAAATTGCTCCTGCCCCTGGCCAGCCCTCAGGCGAGCGCCTCAGCTTTCCACTTCCTCAGCATCCTTCAGCTCTCTGGCACTTCTTGAAATTCCCTGTTTCTAGGAATGCTCGCAGTAATTCAGGGTGGGAAGTAAGGGCCCTGTGACCCCCTTGTGTCTGTTCAGCATCACTTTAACTGAGGGAGCTGGGAAGGGGCTGGAGCCCCAGGAGCGGCTGAGGGAGCTGGAAAGGGGCTCAGCCTGGAGCAAAGGAGGCTCAGGGGGGACCTTGTGGCTCTGCACAAGTCCCTGACAGGAGGGGGCAGCCGGGGGGGTCGGGCTCTGCTGGCAGGGAACAGGGACAGGAGGAGAGGGAACGGCCTCGGGCTGGGCCAGGGGAGGTTTAGGTTATACACTGGGAAAATTTCCTGCTGGAAAGGGCTGTCCAGCCCTGGCACAGCTGCCCAGGGCAGGGATGCAGTCCCCATTCCAGGGGGGATTTAGCAGCCCTGTGGATGTGGCACTTGGGGACACGGTCAGTGGTGACTGTGGCAGTGCTGGGGGAACAGTTGGACTCAGTGGTCTCAGAGAGCTTTTCCAACCTGACCAATTCCCTGATTGTTGCCGTTAGTGACACGTTGGGGTCCTGTGAGCATGGACCTGCTGTGCAGGTGTGACACAGGTCCTGCAAGGTGAGCCCCTGGCCCAGCTGATTCTGACCATGCTCCTGGCTCAGGTGAGCATTGGTGCCGTGGGTCCAGCATAGTGTGGGCTGAGCATGAACTAATTAAATAACGAGTGAACTTTGAACAAATATTTATGGATATTTAATGTTGTGGGTCAGGACCTGCTCCTGGGTGCGTAAACAAATGCAGAAGTAGCCTCAAGGCATTGTTCCCTGGGATACCAGGGAGCATTTTGCCCTTGAGTGTCTTGTCAAGATAATCTTTAGTGCTTGGATAGTGCACTGGGGTGTGTAGGGCTGGCTGTGACCGGGGTGTTTCAGGTTTACTGAGGAGTGCTGTACTTTCAGCTGTAGGAACATCATTTCATGCCTGCTTATTTCATATTAATGAGACTCCTCTATTTAAAGTAACATGCGTGCAAGCTTCGGTCCCTCCAGTTTCCCTGGAGTTCTGAATTCCAAGCTAGCTTGACTCATTTGGAGTAAAATTTTTTGAGAAGTTGTTTGGTTTTGTTACATCTAAATTTAGGCCATCAGCCAAGCAGGGCTGGTAGGAGTCATTTGTTACACCAGTCATTATTCCATTGCTGTTGTGTTTTCACACGGAGGCTCAAACCCATTATTGGGTCTGGGTTGTGTCCTGCCCACTGCTGACAGTAAAGCTCTATTGAACATCAGAAATGTGAAGTGAAAACCTGCATGGGCCAAACTTTCTCCTGGAGATCAGAATCTTGTGTCATTTCCTCTCCAGCCCCTGACAGGTCCGGGTCACTGATTCCCAAACATGCCTTAGTGCAGTGAATGCTGAGCACTCGAAGTCAGCCTGCTCTCAGAAATGTGTCACTGTCTCAATTGTCTCCTTGTGAGCAGAGGGCTGGGAGGGAGCTCAGAGAGAAAAGCTCTGTGTGAAATGTCACATTTGGCAGCCTTGCAGCACCTCTTCAGAAAGTTTCATTTGAATCCTGAAATATTTGTAATATTCTTGCTGGGATGTAGGATTTGTTTTGGTTTTTTTAAAAAACTCCAACACATCGACTTTGAAGATGAAGCATAAAAGTTATTTTTAGCACTTGCTGCTAAGTCATCAGAGATGATAAAGGAGAAATAACAACATTTATAGCTCCCTTCTCTTTGGCAACAGCAGAAAAACCCCATCCTCCTTCCTGGCTGAGTAAGGAGCTTTCCTCAAGTTGACCTCAAAGCCCATCCAGTGCCACCCCTGCCATGGGCAGGGACACCTCCCACTGTCCCAGGCTGCTCCCAGCCCCAATGTCCAGCCTGGCCTTGGGCACTGCCAGGGATCCAGGGGCAGCCCCAGCTGCTCTGGGCACCCTGTGCCAGGGCCTGCCCACCCTCCCAGGGAACAATTCCTGCCCAATCTCCCACCCAGCCCTGCCCTCTGGCAGTGGGAAGCCATTCCCTGTGTCCTGTCCCTCCAGCCCTTGTCCCCAGTCCCTCTCCAGCTCTCCTGGAGCCCCTTTAGGCCCTGCAAGGGGCTCTGAGCTCTCCCTGGATCCTTCTCCTCTCCAGATGAGCCCCCCCAGCTCTCCCAGCCTGGCTCCATGGCAGAGGGGCTCCAGTTTCAAAATAGGGCTTTAAAATTCTTGATTTTAATTAAACATAAGTGCTTCTAAAAATTCAAATGCCATTCTAAAACATTTCAGTTTCATTTCTGACAGCATCTCGATTTTTCATCTGAATGTTTTGACTAAAATGATTGAGAAATAAATCCATCATAAAAAAAAATGTTCCAGGCAGCAAAGTTTGCCACAGCATCTGTGTGAGGTGGTGGAGTGCCCATCCCTGGAGGTGCCCAAGGGAGACCTGGACATGGCACTCAGTGCTCTGGGCTGGAGACCAGGTGGGGGTCAAGCACAGGTTGTACTTGATGGTCTTAGACGTCTTTTCCAACCTAAATGATTCTGAGATTCTGTGTGTGAGATACTGCCTTGTGCCTGCAGCCTGTGAGAGCTCACTGGAAATCTCAGTTGCTGATCTGCAGCAGTTATTGCCCTTTTTTTAAAAAAAGAAAAAGAAAAGGCAGAAGAAGAGCGGGTACGGCCTCCATGGCAACGGCAGCGGCTGCCAGGCTGCTGAGCTCTGCTCTGGAGCTGCTGCCTGGGGAAGTTGCTCCTGAGGATGTATTTGTTTTCAAGATCTGTTTGGCTACAAGCCCGTTTGCCAGCGAAGAAAGTCGTCTTTTCCTTAATCCAGTCAGGAGAGGGATGGTGTCGCTGTGCAGGGATGCAGCGGAGTCTCGGATCCTGCTGGGGGCTGCCGGAGAACCCCTGGGGAGAGGCCTTTCCCTGGGTGTGGAGGGGAGCAGGGAGGGGAGCAGGGAGGGGAGCAGGGCAGGACCGGGCAAACTTTGAGCACTGAAAGCTCTGTTCAGCTCAAAACAGGATATTTCATTTCCATTCCCTCCGGTTTATTTCCTACTCTACTGGAAGGTTCCCAGCCCACGGTATGGGTTGGAAGTGTCCAAGGCCAGGTTGGACAGGGCTTGGAACAACCTGGGATAGTGGAAGGTGTCCCTGCCGTGGCAGGGGTGGAGTGAGAGGAGCTTTAGGTTCCTCTGCAACCCAAATCAACCTGGGATTTTAAGGATGTAACAAATACAAGAGTTAGACTGCTGAAAGAAGTGGCTGAGTTTGAGATGGAGAGGTTACAGCCTTTCCTCAGGTCTGTCTCCCCTCTGCCAGAGGCATTGCTGGTGTGTAATTAGGGGCCGTCTGGTGGATTCTCTCCTTGGGGGGGTCTGGGCTGGTGCCTCCCTTCCCTTTGAAGCCAGGCCAGTGGCTGGAGCTGCTGTGAGCAGTAACTCTGGCAGCAGGAAGACAGCCAGCCGTGGTCTCCTGGGGGTTTAGAGGCTCTTTTAAATTAGGATTCTTTAGTGCTTGAGGCTAATATTGATTTTCTTTTCCTGTTTTTATTGGTTTTTTATTCAAGTATTCACCTCATGTCTCCTGCGTGACATGAAAATGTCATTCTTCTGCTTTCTTACTCATTCACTCATTGAGCCATTCTAAAACTCAACTGCACCTTGTATTTCTCTTTTTAAAGAGGATACTGTTCATTGGCTCATACCTGAAAACTGTACCTGATGGTTTTTAATATTTTAATTGTTTAAACAGATCTATGTCTGCAGAGGTGTCAGAATTCTGTATGTATCTCTTCTATACATATGTCCTCTGTATCTCTTCTGCACCAACTTTTGGCTGCTGCTGAAGCACCCTGTATCTCAAAACGTGATGGTCAGAAGCTTTGTAACCTTGAGGACTTTGTTAAATCCATGGAAATTTGCAGGATGTGTTTGGGATTCGGTAGTGCCAGCACAGGAGGGAAAACAAGACAGTCCTTTTATGTAAATGGCATCTGCATTCTTGCTTCTAATTAAAAAATCGAAGGGAAAAGCTTTCTGTAATTAAAGGACGTATTTGCTAATTTGTCACAGGCTGGGTTCTGGAGCACTTCTGGTTGGATCATTCTGGAAGTAACTTTCAGCTTTCCCTCTCTGTAGGAACAGGCACTTTTCTCATGGTCATAAATTCCAAGGGCAGGGCAGGGGTGAGCAGGGACAGGGCAGTGTCCGTGTGTCCAACCTGGATTGCTGGGCCTGGAGCTGTGGGTGCAGCGCTTCTGGAGACACCTGCACATGTGTAGGGTGGTGTAAGAGCCTGGGGGTTACACTGGGACAGGCTGGGGATTTTGTAGTGTGGATCAGCGTTGGCTGCTGAGCTGTTGGAGTTCACACCTGTACCAGAGGCAGCCGCAGGTTGCTCAGCTGGGTCGTGCCCTGTACCTGTGGTTCTGCCCGCCCAGGCAGGCTCGGCCTCGCAGAGGGGGATCTCAGCCCTTCACAACTCACCTGAGACCCCACTGACAGATTCCCTGGGCTGTTCCTCCGTGTTTTGGGCAGGGCAGAGCCGAGGGAAGCAGTGGGGTCTGGCCCGTGGCCCAGGGCTGGGGTGAGGAGCTCTGTCCCTGCCGTGAGCTGCGGGGTGCAGGGGGATCCTGCTGCCTGTGGAAGGGCCAGAGGGATCCTCCCCGAGCCAGCCGGGCAGCGGCCTCACTCGGGGGGCACCTGCCAGCCCTGCCAGCCTCGGGCTGGGGCTCCCCGAGCTGGGGCTCCCCGAGCTGGGGCTCCCCGAGCTGGGGCTCCTCGGGCAGGGGCTCCCCGGGCAGGGGCTCCTCGGGCAGGGGCTCCTCGGGCAGGGGCTCCCCGAGCTGGGGCTCCCCGGGCAGGGGCTCCCCGGGCAGGGGCTCCCCGAGCTGGGGCTCCCCGAGCTGGGGCTCCCGTTCCGAGCTCCAGCTCAGCACAGGCACTCGCACATCCCAGCATGTCCGGCTCGGAGCAGCCGAACTCCCAGGCTAGCAATGAGACGTCACCTTTGCTTTTCAATCCAGGGTAGGTAGAGGCTGGGAGTCTTTCCTTCCTCGCCCAGCCCGGTTCCCATGCAGGCTTTGCATTTGATTTTTTTTCCCCCAAGAAACCGTTTCCTGTTGTCGTAACGTAACCAGATGGGGAGGGTTCAGTGGAAATACCTCGGGAGAGGCTGGCAGAGCGGTGGATCCAGGAAGCAGATCCTCCCCGTAATATTGGCACGGTTTGGTAAGTTCCATCTGAAAAATAAAAAGCTGCTCCCTTTGCTGAGTCACAGCCCCTCGGAGCTGGAGCCGTGACAAGCCGGGAGACGCCGCGCTGCTGGAGTTGAAGCAGAGGTGAGCAGAGGCGGTCCAGGATGCTGCCCAGGTGCTTTTCTCGCCTGAAATGATTTTTTAAATCTCATCGAAGTGCTCCGTAAGTTTAATTCCGGCTGCGGGAACGTGCCGCCGCGTTCGTGGCTCGCAGGGTGGGGGCTGATGGCTGTGCCGAGGCAGATGCCGGGCACATCCCGGGGGAGCCCCGGCCCGGCCGCGGGCACGGAGCGGCGCTGCGGGCGGTGGCACCCGCTGGGGCTGCGGCTCTGCCCCTCCCGTGTCCCGGGCACGGCGCTGAGCCCTGCCCGCAGGCTGGCAGCACACGGACTGGGGGCCGGAGGGGCCGGAGGGGCCGGAGGGGCCGGAGAGCCGCTGCCCGGTGCCAGGGGCGGCTCTGCCGCCGGGGCCGGCGCGGTCCCTCCCGCTCCTCGCAGCTGCAGCAGCGCGGCCGATGCTCTGCCGGAGCCGCTCTCCCCGGTCCCAGGCTGTCCTCGCCGCTACAAATCCCTCTGCAGCCGAGGCCTGGGGCTTCTCCAGGCTCTGCGCCGGGCTTTATCTGCTGGAGTTTAACAGCTTCGTTTGTACCTCCGTACCGTGTTTCAGTGCTTCAGATGCACGGTCCCGGGTTGGTTGTTTTCTGAAGCTTTTTTATCTTCTCAGGTGCACAGAACTGGGTGTCAAATCCAGAGGAATTTATGCAGGGAGGAGGGAGCTGGGATTACTGAAGGAAAGACGGGAGAGGCTGCAGGTAGGACAGGGACACAGCAGCATTTCCTGAGCACCAGTAAAATGTAGCATTTGACACTTGAAATTAATTCTGGTTTTGTTGAAATGCTGCCAAGATACGTATTATCTAGACAGAAAAAATGCTCTTGGGCTGCTGTTTCCAATGTATCTGTAGTCATTTCAATTATAGATTAGTTTTTTAAAGCAAATCTGAAGTTGTTATGATTGTTAGACGCGTTTGCCATGTACTTTTAAGTAAGTTTTAGAAAGTTTAAGAAAACTCAGTATCTTTAGGAGCTGTGATGTTGCTGATCTGTGGGTAATCAGCCCACCTCCAGCTGCCTGACCACTGCAGGTCACTGTGGCCTGAGCTGACATCCCTGAGGGATGGAGCAGAATCATGGAATCATAGAATCACAGGCTTGATAAGGTTGAAAAAACCCTTGAAGATCATCAAATCCAGCTACTGACCCACACCACCACCATGTTCACCTCTAAACCATGTCCCTAAGTGCCACAGCTGCATTATTTGAACACTTCCAGGGACGGTGACTCTACCACTGCCCCGGGCAGGACTGGACAGCCCTTTCTGTGTAGAAATTTTCCCTGATCTCCAACCTAAACCTCCCCTGGTGCAACTTGAGGCTGCTGCTCTCATCCTGAGGAATTCAGCTGGGACCTCTACTCCCAGCCCCTTGCCCCATTCCTGAGCCTCTGGGCTCCTTCCCTCTCCTCCTCGCCCAGCAGGGCTCTCCCAGACTGTGTCACCGGGACGCCTGTCCCATTCCTCTGGCTTTGCACAAAGCAAGACCAAAGCAGGGTCTGTGATTTCAATCCAGAAATAAATAAACGGGAAGGACCATGCTCTCCCCCAGTGGCAGAGTGCAAACCCCTGCGAGTGTCAGTCCCAGCAGCCAGCCTGCCCTGCCCGCTGCAGGTCAGGGCTGATGGCTGGGCTGGGCTGGAGGGACTGACCTGTGGTGGCTGCTTTTGGGGCTGGCTGCTCTGGGGGCTGCACCACGGACTCAGCTCCAGCCTTTTCCTCCCCTGTTCAACCTGGCCAGCGGTGATTTGACCCCAGGAGCAGCAGAATGATGGGCAACTGCTCCCAGGGTTTGTGGTGTGTGATCCCAAGTGGAAGATTCATCTTTCCACCGGAAAAATAATTTCATTTCCTGCCAGTGCCCACAGGGTGGTTTCTTGTTCTTGCATTAGTATGAAAAAGTAACTGAAACATCGTTTTCACCTACACAGTATCAGTCATTAAATAAATTCCTGTTTAATGTCCCTTCCAAAAAATCACAGATCCTGACTTTTATTACCTGGTCACACCTATTATGTTTCATTTAGGAGAATTTGAGTCGATTAACGAGTGCCTATCACTTAGCTTTCTGCAGCATCATAATGCTTTTCCTCTGATTTCACGTCTCCTGCCACTGTAATACCTTATTTACATTGCTGTGTGCACAACAGATGTCCTCAAGATCAAGTAATGACTTGATCTTTCCTCCTAAATCTCTGTGTGCAGGATATGTCAAATTGTATTTTTAAATGTAGATTATCTTGTACTTTCACAGATTGAATTTCATGTTGCTAAGTTACCTGTTTTTTCTAGTTTGAGGTTATTGTTTTATTTTTTTTTTCCTTTTGCCTGCCTTGTCCTCTCTCGTGATTGACCTACATAATCCTCTGTTATTGGCAGCTTTTTGTGTCCTGCCCTTTACTCTTTACCAGGTCACCAGAACACCAGACAGTGCCAGCCCTAGCTCTGGGCCTTGGAGCTGGCAGCTGGGAATCTCCTCCCTTTGTTTTGATCCCCCATCTGTGGCTGGAGTTTCTTACCCATCACACTGCTCACTCTTCTCTCAGGCACAGGGTGGGATTGTTGGGGTGCCCTGTGCTGACTGGGAGCTGGACTCGGTGATCCCTGTGGGTCCCATCCAGCTCAGCCTGTTCTGTGATTCCACGGCTCTTTAGCAGTTAATTACAGGAGTGCCCGACCCTGAAGTGTCCTTGTGAAACTGAGATCCGACTTCCATTGTCACCTCCCCATCACCTTTCAGTGCCAGGATGCACTGAGGTCACTCTGCTGCCCCGAGCACAGCCCACGTTTCTGAGCCCCTCTGCCTGCTGGCAGTCGCTGCCTGGCTGGGCAGGGGTTCCCTGGCCATGGGCTTCTCTTGTGGATGTAATGAGCCATAGGAATTTGCGTAGTTTCAGTTAAAACTCTCAAGCTCGGGTTAGCCCCGAGCAGAGCAGCCACAGCTCTTGCTGTTCCTGCTGCTGCCCCTCCAGGCGCCCAGAGCTCTGCAGAGCCACAGTTCCACCCTCGGGGCCCTGGAGAGCGGCTGGAGGGACAGATCCCTGCAGGGAGCGATCCCGGTGCCCTGGGGCAGCCCGGCTGCAGGCAGAGCCCGGTGCCTGCGCTCCCAGAGCAGTGGTCAGCCGGGAGCTCGGGAGCCAGATGGACACGGGCTCCTGGCTGCGGGTCAGCGCAGAGCAGCCCTGCGAGGAGCTGCTTTCCCTGAAGGAGGAAATGCAGAAGGCTAAAAGACTGGAGAGCCCTGAACTCAAATCCCAGATTACCCAGCTGCCACACTAACCCAGTAGCTGGGAAAGGGCTCCTCTGGAGCTTCTCCAGCCTGTAAATGGAGATGTTGGTGGGAATGTTTCCCTGGTCATTATGTAGCACATTTCTCACAGGAAAGCAGGGCCAGTGCTTTTCCTGATCATCTGCACAAGTGCTTGACAGGGAGATTCCTGCAAGGGAGGGGTTTTCTCGAGAGGAGGCATCAGCCAGGAGATGCCACTTGGGAATGAGTCACTTGGCCTCAGAGGTGAACTCCAGGAAGTCAATTTTAGTGACCCAGTAGAGAGCACAAGCAGAAGCAGCTGCTGAAGTTACTCTTTTCCCGCTTTCTTTTTTTCTTTTTTCCTATTTATTGTTAGTCTTGGTTTAAAAAGGTTATAAAGCTCTTGTGTTGAAAATAAGATTTTCCCAGAGAAATGGATCACAGAATCCCAACCTGGTTTGGTTGGAAGGGACCTTAAAGCCCATCCAGTTCCACGCCCTGCCATCAGCAGGGACACCTCCCACTGTTCCAGTTTGCTCCAAGCCCTGTCCAGCTTGGCCTTGGACACTTGGATGGGGCAGCTACAGCTGCTCTGGGCAGCTTGTTCAGCCTGGCATCCTTTGACTTCAGATGTTAAAGTGAGGGTGAAACAGCCTTTTCTTCCCCTCGGCTCTGGGTGTGCCATGGTGCAAGGAGGCCTGAAACCCTCCTACTGATCCGTTCAGTGAAACTGCAGGGAAGTGGTACCTGCATGCCAGGCAAATTGACTGCAAAGGTTCATGCAGCATTTCAAATCAAATCAGCTTTAAAAAATCAGATTACAGCAGCAAAGTCCTCAGCCATGTGCATGTGGTGCGTGCAGAGCCCTCCTGGCAGAGCTCCCCTGGCCAAGGGCAGCAGCACGGGGTCACCTCCATGGCTGGGAGGCCTGGGGGACCATGCCTCGATACCTCCGTGCACACAGGGTTTGGCTCATGCCACACCAGCGCTTCCCACGCCTCTCTGAGTGCTTTCCCATGTGCCTGCAGCCTTTTCCTTCCCACCTGTAGCTCTGCCTCTCCTCTGGGAAACAGGGGCTTTGTTTTGCCAGGTTGGCCAGGGTTTCTGGTTCATCATCTGGGAGGACATTCTACTTTTAAGATTTTATTCAATCATCTTCCAGGGACTGCTTTTGTTATGAAATCCTTTTTATAATGGATCTTTTCTTTATAGTTGGAAATATTTATTTAGCTAGTGCCTAAAGGGGCTCCAAGAGAGCTGGAGAGGGACTTTGAAAAGGGCCTGGAGGGACAGGAGAAGGAGGAATGGCTTCCCACTGCCAGAGGGCAGGGTTTGGTGGGATATTGGGAAGGACTTGTTCCCTGGGAGGGTGGTGAGACCCTGGCACAGGTTTCCCAGAGAAGCTGTGGCTGTTCTTGGATCCCATTTTAACAGTTTATGTGTTCTGAATTCATTTGCCATCTCTGGATTAGGTCTCTCTCTTCACCTTCCCCAACAACATCGTGCCAGAAGCTTGACCTGGTGAAAGCAGCACAGTGTCTCTCAGTTGCTCTAATGCAGATCTTCCTGCCCCCAGAATGTACCTAAAGCTCTCTTGATCTTCCCCAGGGACCATCTTCTCAGCTGAGACCACGCTGGAGGGCTCGCACCTGATCCCATGAGAGTTGGTCCTGCCAGCCCTTGCCCTCGCCCCGCAGATGTTGGTGGGACAGGAATGGTGTTAATCCCTGGCACTGCCGCCCCTGGTGGGTACCACCCCCTCACAGCACATCTCCAACACTCCGGGAGTCTGGGCATACTTCTGCTTTCCTTCTAAATCAGAATTTATGCTTATTTGTGGGTATTGTTTATTTATGTTTATTATTGTGTTTCTGAGCCAAGGAACATCACGTTTGCTATTCAGTAACAGGACTGGCATCAGGGAGGAAACTCACAGCAAGTGTCACAAAAAGGTTGTTTAAACCAGGATATTTTGTAATGAACAATGAGGTTTGAAATAATCTGATCCTCAGTGTTTCAGGCTGTAGGAACAGCTTTCCACTAGAGCCTGATGGACATCTCCCAACTGTTTGCATTTGGGAGATTAATCAACTTGCCTTCAATTCTTGTCTGTTGCTGTGAAATGTCAGTTTTTATCTTGATTTAGAGCTGGGCACACACCTACTGAGAAATAAAACACACTGTAAAATAGGAGTGTAATTTCTGGATAGTCCTGCTCTATCTGTCTAGCCTAAAGAAAGGTTCCTGCTCCCATCAGTGGGATGGGATGATGATCCCATCAGTCCTGCTGTCCAGTTCCTCACAGCTGAATTTAATGATGATGAGTCAGTCTGGAAATTAACCTTAATTCTGAAATCCAAAGCACAGTGGTTTTGTTGCCACTGTTGAGTCTGCTATTTTTCAAGCTCATTTATAAATTGAATAAATCCAAGAACTGTAAATCTTTTATAAGAGTGTAGCAATTAAATACTGCCTTTTCCATCCTCAAATCCAGCTGTGTTGTGTGTTGGTGCCGAAGAGGGTTGGAGAGGTAGCATTAAATAGTTATTTAGGGATGTTAATAACATGCTTAAAATGTTGCCATCAAGTGCTTTTGGACCGTGCGATGCCATCTGTGTTACAGTTGATTTAGTTAATTATACAGGCATGAATTCCTTGGAAGAAGGGATGGCATTGCTCTAACAGCTTGTTTGTGAGCAGGATAACACAGTGACACACTATTAAACTCATGGAATTAAATCTAAAATATATTCCTCACTAATAGTCCTCCCCAAATTATGCTGAGTTGCTCCCGTTCAACGGATAATTTGGATAGGTGTGTTATTGGAGTTTATTGCAGAAACTCCAGTGGATTTTTTTACCTTAAATACTGGGGGTTATCTGAGAAAAAGGAGAAATTACTTTCCTACCTACTCACCTGTTTTTAATTAATTATTGCTTGTTCTGCAAATTAGCCATAAGAGTTGTACAATTAAACAGGTACCTGTTGGGATTTAGCAGCAATTGTGTCTGCCAGTACTGCAATTCAGAGCAGTCCTGAGCTGGAAGGGACCCACAGGGATCATCCATTCCAGCCCCTATCCCTGCCCAGACCCCCCAACAGCCCCAGCCTGGGCATCCCTGGCAGCGCTGTCCAAACGCTCCTGGAGCTCTGGCAGCCTCGGGGCTGTGCCCATTCCCTGGGGAGCCTGGGCAGTGCCCAGCACCCTCTGGGGAAGAACCTTTCCCTGCTCTCAGCCTGAGCCTGCCCTGGCCCAGCTCCAGCCATTCCCTATAAACCATAATTAGCTTCATAATTGACACCCAACTATGTTTTGCACTTCAAAGAAAACCCAGAAAAAACCTGTGCAAAACTTACAATGAGAAACAAGAGGATGGAATTTCGATCCGTGGGTGTGGCACAAACAGGTGACTTCACACACAAGGTGAGTCTGTGTAGAGGAGTCTGGAAGCTGCAAATGTAGAGCTTACAAAGGACATGATCCACCCATCGATGAGTTAAAGCCAACAACGGTGGAAGGATTAATCTCTTGAGGAAAAATTCAGGTCAGTCGGGATTTGACATGTGTCTGTTACAGCTGCTGCTGGAATTGATCTAATCCATGGCAAAACTTGGGCTAGACTTCCATCTGCAGGAGCTCTACTGGATGTCAGGGTTGGGGTGTGAGGGGCAGAATTATTTTGAATTTAAAGCAGATATTATTTCATCAAAGATAGGTTTCAGAGCTTGCTTCACGCTGGGAAGCGCTGGTTGGTTATTTATTTCCCTTATGGAAGTGGTGACTTGCTCTACACCAGCCAACCGTAGGTAATGGGGTGTGGGGAGCCAGCAACTTCCTCAGCAAAAGCATGGACAAGTCAGATGTGCCTCTCTGGACGTCTGGGTTGAGTTACCCATGTTGCTTGTATATTTTTAAAAAAGAATTTTATCAGATTAGTCTCAATCTAAACAGAACAGAGAAAAACCTCATAGAATGTCCAGGGCAGGGAACGGAGCTGGGAAGGGGCTGGAGCCCCAGGAGCGGCTGAGGGAGCTGGAAAGGGGCTCAGCCTGGAGCAAAGGAGGCTCAGGGGGGACCTTGTGGCTCTGCACAAGTCCCTGACAGGAGGGGGCAGCCGGGGGGGTCGGGCTCTGCTGCCAGGGAACAGGGACAGGAGGAGAGGGAACGGCCTCAGGCTGGGCCAGGGGAGGCTCAGGGTGGACAGCAGCAGGAATTTCCCCATGGAAAGGGAGCTCAGGCCTTGGCAGGGGCTGCCCAGGGAGGCTTGGGGTGCCCATCCCTGGAGGTGTCCAGGGAATTCCTGGAGGTGGCACTCAGGGCTCTGGGCTGGGGACAAGGTGGGGATGGGGCACAGGCTGGACTCGATGATCCTGGGGGGCTTTTCCAACCTCAGAGATCCCGGGATTGGATTCTATGGTTCTGTGTGTGAAGGAAATGCACAGCACAGCCCTGTGTGCAGGACAGTACATATCTTGGCCATTGCTTCTTGATCTCAGCTACCTGCTCACTCCTTTTCCCATGTAATTTCCAACAGGTTTTCTTCTCATGTTGCAGCTGAGTGAGCGATGCACTGTTGTGACAAATGTTTATATGGATAAAGCCCAAAGCACAACTCCAGCATGGGAGATGATTGCTTTGGCTTAGCGTGAAATTCCTTTTCAGAGGAAAACTCATTTTCTTGCATTCAGATCTATAGGCTGGTGCAATCCTAAATGGAACATAGACATATGAGGAAGTGGGAACTCAGCCATGGACAATATTATGTTTTCTTTCTATTATAATATTTTGAGGTGCACCAGAGGCTCAAAAAGGTTTGTTTAAACTAATTCATCAGAACAATTTGTCAAAAATAGAGAACACCAGTGCTCACAGGGCTGTGGCAGATGTTGGAAATGTTCCGTATTTGTAAGATCAGTGTTCTGCTTTCAAATATTGGTACCTTGGGTAGGGATTAATTCGCTTATTTTTAAGCATGGTGAAACATTCATTTCAGCAACTACTACCTAGAAAACACACTTCCCAATTAGTCTTGATGTCTGAATTGCAAGTCAGGAGGCAAAGGGAGCGCTGAGCCCTGCTCAAGGCAGCTCTGATGCATTATTGATGCTGTTTTCAATATCAAACATGCCAGGAATCAGATGCTTAATCTATTCTCCCAGCATCAAAAATACGATGACCTTTCTGTTCTCTTAAGGTGATGTGTCTGATAGCTGCCCCTTCTGTATAACTCCTTGGAAAAATAAAGGAGAAATCCAAAGGCAGGTGACTGGTTTTCCAGGGAATGTCTCCTGTGCCCGGTGCTGTGGGGAGGGGGTGCCAGGGAGCTGCTCTGTTCCCTGTAGGGACGGGGCTTGTTGAGGGTCTGTGCTCAGTGCTGGCACCTCGGCGTTGGCTCCCGAGGTCCTCGTGTGTCCCCCGATGTCCGAGCAGAGCCCTGGGAGCAGCAGCTCTGTGTTCCCTCAGCCCGGGATGAGGCACCTCCTGGCTGCCTCTGTATCAGGACAGTGGTGCTGGCTTGGGAACGTTTTTATGGCCTGTTTTTCTCCCAGTATTTGTGATAACTATTCTTTCAAGCCTGGCCTGGCATTTGGCCCCGGGTCCCAGCTGGCTTCTCTGCGCGGGGCGTGCTCCAACAGACACGGCTGCTCCTGCTGCAGGGCCACACTTCTGTGAGCACAAACGACCACTTTCATGGCTCCAACAATGACACTTGTCCCCGTGCACACACACAGGGTCATGGTTGGCACTGGAGCTGCCTTTCTCTGTCAGTCCTATTTCCATCCTTATCCTGGCAATAACAACATCTCTGCTCGCTGGGGCAGCTGCCAGGGGCTGAGCTCTGCTCTCTCCAGCATCAGACCTGGCTGCAGCATCACACACGGGCACTGCCACTTCTTCACCAGTGCTCACCTCCCCACTGGTGTCCAGAAGGGAAGGCTCCACCTCCACAGGCTCCTTCCCTTCACTCCTCAAAGGAGGGCTGCACGTCTGTGATGTGGTTTAGTGGGCAGGGTGGTCATTCTTGGACTATCTGTGCAGGGCCAGGAGTTGGATTTCGATGATCCAAGCAGATGCTTGGCATGAAATGTGTCAATTCATACCATTAACCTTCGTAACATTTTAAAGAAAATTAAAAAGCTGCAGCACCGTAAGTATCAGGATATGTGGTTCTACAAATTGACCTCAGACAGAATTCCCACCAAGTGAACTCTGCTCCACAGTACCAGCTCCTGAGTTTTCTTTTCTGTCAGCACACAAATGTAAATTCTCACAGCCCTCGTCTGTCAAAAAGAATCCTGTGAGCAATTACTCTCTCAAATCCTTGTACCATTCAAATTATGATTTGTCTGCCATTCATGTGGAAGTGGTTAAAGCTTGTTGGTTGTTGCTTCTCGTTTCCTCAGATTGTGAACTAACCTGGCTCACTGCTGCCTCTGCCTTTGGAGGAAATCCTCTAAGAAAATAATTGTAATGTGCACAAAGGCCTCATTCGTTGCAGCAGGTAGAACTCTGTGCCTGTGGCTACGTGCTGCCCCATTTTTTATCAATAAAGAAAGAGAGTTTTAAACCTCCATTGCTGTGTTGTGTCTGCCTGCACAAAGCAGCAAGAATCTTAAATGCAAAGAACATCTACTCATTATAGATTTTTCAGGCAATATCTTTAAAGTTTAATTTATTTCTATTTCTTTGCCCAACCAAACGTTTCTTTTTATAGAAACTTCCAGGCTACAGACTCAGGCACCAGCCTGAGAAACAGCAGAACTGAGACTGTTTGTACCACCTTGGTTTGGACAGTTAATACCAGGAATGTTATTTTATTCTCCCACTTGTTTCTCTAAGTCTCAGCCTCCCCCCTCTCCCTCTGAGCCAATGCAGATGTGTAGTGACTCTCAGCAGCTCTGCCCTCCCAAACTCCAGCCCCTCTCCCAGATGCTCTGAGCACTGTCCCAGCTCCATATCCCATTTTTATATCCCCAGAGCAGCTGCCTCTCTCGGCTCTTCACTCCCTGATAGGTTCAGGCTTTTGCTCTTAGAATTCAAACCAGGCTATTTTTTATTACAATGTTGTTGTGGAGGTTGGTTTTGTTGCTATTTTGCTGTTACCATTTATTGTTACTCTCTCATTGCAGCTGCCCTGACCTGTTAAGCCCCATCCCCGTGCCCGGACAGGGGACGGTGCCTCCGCTGTGGTTTGACCGCGAGTCATGAGGGACAGACCGAGGCACTGAAGGTCATCGGCCAAGAACATTGCTGCCCACGTTAACAGGATTAGTATTAAAAAGGTGGGAAATATTTCCCCAAATTTGAGCAATGGAATTTTGTAGCATGACCATCCTGTGATTCCATGGTTCCATGATTCTATGAAAACAGTCTTCCCAGCGCTTGTTGTCTCCGAGCTGTGGCAGTGCCAGGGGCTGGTGCGTGGATGTCCCTCCTGAACACCCACATCCTCTGCACTGTGTGAATCCCAGTGCAGATGAAGGGATGGGACACTGCCTGGCAGGAGGGTGCAGCCAGGGGCGTCAGGCTCTGCTCCCAGGGAACAAGGGACGGGACAAGAGGAAACAGCTGCATCAGTGGAGGTTCGGGTTGGATCTTGGGCAAAACTTCTCCATGGAAAGGTCTGTCCAGCCCTGGCACAGCTGCCCAGGGCAGATGTGAAGTTCCCATCCCTGGAGGGATTTACTAACCATGTGGATGTGGCACTTGGGGATATGGGTCACTGGTGGTGTTGGGGGAACGGTTGGACTTAATGGTCTTAGGGGACTTTTCCAACCCAAAGCAAGCTGTGATTCCACACTTAGTGCAGGGAATCCCGCCCCTTCGGCTGCTGACACGTACCTCGTGCTCCTGGGAGGGCTGGGGGTGGTGTGCCCCCCGCGCTGACAGGGTGTGTGGCTGTGCTGTCCCTCCCTACAGGCCGCAGAAGATGTAGAGCGCGGCGGGCGCGGAGCAGCCGGAGCGAGCGGGGCCGGGCTGGGGCCCTCCCTGCCGCGGCCTCACCATGGCCAAGAGGGGCTCCAGCAGCCGCGCCAGGGGGGACAAGCCCGACGCCTTGGCCGCCCTGCAGGCTGCCAATGAGGAGCTCAGGGCCAAGCTCACCGACATCCAGATCGAGCTGCAGCAGGAGAAGAGTAAGGTGGGCAGCTTCCCTTCCTTTGAGTGCAATTTGGTGCTATTCAGGAAGTTCAGAAATGCCAAAATTCTCTTTGGTGATTCTTCTCTTTCCCTTTTGTACTAATTTCATTTGGATTTTGAGCTCAAACTCCTTCAAACCGGCTGCTTACCCACACGTACAATACTAGATCTCAGCTCTGCCTCCTGTGCTAATTCCCAGATTCCAAGGAGACACAGCTTCTCCCTGAGCCTTTGGGAGAGGGACAGCTGATGGGGCTGGAGCCTCAGCTCGAAGCGTTTCCAGCTCTTGCCCCCAGATCACTTCTCAGCAAGAGCACGGAACATTCATTTGCTTTTCCCTAATTCCCCGAATCAGTTTCCACTGATAAACTTCAGGGTGTTTTCGGTTCCAGAATAGAAATGTGTTAGCATGCAGGGACACAATGATAGTCTGCATTTTCCCATTAATTTGCATCATTATTAGGCATTTTAGACTATGAATCCAACACACACGTACATATAAATAGAACATCTGTTAATCCTTTTGCTGTGAAGCAGCATTTGCAGCTTTAAGGCTGAGGACTTGGTTTTCCTTCTCTCTGTCCTTCACAGCCACTTCTGGCCATGGCTTCTCTAGGGTTTATGGCATGGTTTAAAACTGAAACATCATTTGAGCCTTGTGTGGTCAGGTATAATCAGTTATCTCTGCTGAATAATTCATTGCTTAAAAAGCATCTGGTAAAATGCAGCTGTTTGGGGCTTCACAGGAGCTTGCACAGGAGCTTCACAGGAGCTTGCCTACACATGTGCAGGTTTGGTCTGCATGCCTGAGCGTGCCAAAGCGACGGCTTGGCATCTCATTTTCCCATATTTTGGGGGGAATGTGCTGTGAGAGCTTCTGCAGAATTAAGTAAGGACTCAGACTTACTCACAAGGTATTGACTGGCTCCTAAATGTGTATTAAACACAAGCCTGCAGTGAAAGAAAGGTCTTTGCTACCACCAGTTTGTAGACACAGGCATACCAGCATTGAGGTGTAATACTGTAAAGTCACCTGCACCATTTAAAAATAATATTATGATATGTATTCATTGTTTGGTTGATTGAAAATACTGTAATTTTTTATTTTCCTTATAGGTCAGCAAGTTGGAAAGGGAGAAGAATCAGGAAGTGAAGCAGATCAAGGAGCACGAACAGCATAAAAGTACAGTGGTGGTCACAGAGCTCAAAGTCAAACTTCATGAAGACAAAATGAAAGAGCTCCAAGCTGTTCGAGAAACACTTCTGAGACAGCACGAAGCTGAACTACTCAGAGTAATTAAAATTAAAGATAACGAAATCCAGAGACTACAGACCCTGCTCAACGCCGTGCGCGACGGGGCCCCGGACAAGGTGAAAACGGTGCTGCTCACCGAGGCCAAGGAGGAGGCCAAGAAGGGCTTTGAGGTGGAGAAAATCAAAATGCAGCAAGAAATTTCCGAGCTGAAGGGGGCTAAGAAACAAGTGGAGGAGGCTCTCACTATGGTCATCCAAGCTGACAAAATCAAAGCAGCGGAGATAAGGAGTGTGTATCACCTGCACCAGGAGGAGATCACCAGGATCAAGAGGGAGTGCGAGAGGGAAATTCGCAGACTGGTACGTGTCGCTCTCTGCTGCTGTAACTTATGCTGTTGCTAGGACATGATCGGTGCTGGACTCAGCTCAGTGGATAAGGATGGGTGTTGACACTTTGGGGCTTGCTCCAGGTCTGTTTTACATTTACTAGCAGAGGGAAACTGGTTTTTTAGGATGTTTTGTAAGAAACTTCTTGATCCGTGTCAGAGCCTGTTAATGTTGTTCACACTGAAGGTATCAGGAAGAGCCCTCGGGTTCCTGGCTGGTCAGGGGAATGCTTCAACAGTTAAGTTTCTTGGGTTATGTCTCTATTTCCTCACCAAGCATTCCTTCCTGATCCACCTTGGTCCCTCCCTTTCCCTGCTTTTGCTACTCCTGTGAGCTCCTCCTCCTCTCACAGTGAGGCTTACACAGTCCCAAATGCTCTTTTTCTGCACCCCTCAGTCCTACACACACAGCAGGGCATTCAGGGGGAATTCCTCTCCATACCTGGTGGTCTTCCCCAGGACAGGGGCTGGTTCAGCTCCTCTGGTGGTCCCACGAGCGGAGACTCCGCAGGCTCCCACCTGAGCAGGTCACTGGGATCTCACCTGGCCCTGCTCACCTGACCCTCAGGGACCCTTTGTGCGTGGCTGCTCAGCCTGCCCTCACCTAATCCAACATACAATCCTCAGGTGCAGCAGCTCCAGTCCCAAAGGCAAGAGCTTCACACCTCTGGCTTTGGAGTTTTCCTCTGGCGCGTGTGGGAAATGGTTGGGGAGGTTGGAAAGGATCGTGGTGCTTGGAAAAGGGGGGAACTCCCCATGGGAGGGAGCTCCCTCCCAGGGAAGCCTTTGCACCAGAGCCTGGCAGGCCAGCAGCACCTTCTGGGGCTCGGGGGTTTATTGTCTGCTGCTCTCTCAGACCTTGCCCTGTGATCCACGCTCCTGAGTGCAGGGAGTGTATCCCTGAGCTGCTGCTGCCTTTCCCAGGGACATGGGGACACATCCTTGCTCTCATGATGTGTGTTTTGGGTCTTGTCTCAGTATTTATGTGATGTCACCATTGTTCTGTGTTTGCCATGCTGCTTTACAGCCCTCAGTGTCCCGGTACAAACCCATCCAGGACTCTTTTACGTCATTAACCCTCAGCTGTTATCCAAATCCTAAAAAAAAATTTTTTAATACCCAAAGAGCTTGCAGCCTGGCCCCAAATCAAAGGCTGGCAGTGTGACCATGCTACAGAGACCACCTGCAGAACCTCCTCCCCTGGTAGGATGTTGGTACAGCATCACCTGAGCCCAGACAGCCAAAGGGCCTGCAGGGACTGACACACCAGCAGTGGAGTGTCCCCGACCTTTATTTAGCTGCCTCTTCTCTCACACTTCAGGTTATTAAGGTTTTTTCATAGGTTATTTTATTTTTATGAAGAGGATATTAAAATAATTTATAACCAACTGATCTATTGATGCTGTTCAAATATCCTGCAGTGTAAGTACCTTCTTCTCTAACCATACATCACTGATGCATTGATTTCATACATCACAGTGAATGGGGGGCTAATGGACATCCTAAATAAACTTGCTGCATCACATGGAAAGTCCCCACTAATGGCCTCTAATGTAGAAGATGTAAAATAAATATGGTCTTAGTTATAGGGAGCAGAGTGGTTTGACGAGATGTTTTCTAAATTGCCTTTGAAAATCAAACTTTTTAAAAGTTCCTGCTTGAAAGAATCAGATTGGCTCATTGCACCAATGAAATTACCTGATGCCATGATTTTACCAAGCCCTGAGTGCTTCCTGGGTGGCTTCAAGTACTCTCAGCTCCATGGACTCCCCCATCAGTTATTTTGGTGGGAGCTGGTGGCTCCTGGCACCTTGTGGGGAGGGCTCTGATGTCTGGGAGGAAAGGCTGTGCAGTGCCCTGGTAACAGAATCAGGAATTCACTGACACAGCTTATGGGCATTTTTTGTGCTTACATTGACTGGCAATCTGTGACAGGATGAGAGGAAACAGCCTCAGACTGTGCCAGGGGAGGGTCAGGCTGGACATCAGGAGGAATTTCTTCATGGAAAGGGTGACCAGGCATTGGCAGGGGCTGCCCAGGGAGGTTTGGAGTCCCCACCCCTGGAGGTGTTGAAGGAATTCCTGAAGGTGGCACTCAGGGCTCTGGGCTGGGGACAAGGTGGGGATGGGGCAGAGCTTGGACTCGAGGGTCTGTGATTCTGAGTATTGACCAAATAAAGCCCCCAGCTCTTCACTGTAGTTATTTCCAGGGCCAGGGTGGATGCCAATGGCTTCGGCCCATTCCCACGGAGCAGGGCTGAGCATCTTCCAGCACTGTGGGCAGCCCAGGAAAGGGAATAATGTGTTTTTCAGAGTATGTGCTCAGGCTGTTCCGGGCCCGTGTGCTGTGCTGGCACACATGGCTCGTGCCGATTGTGTCTGTACAGTCTGTGTGACGTTCAACTAACCCAGTTCAGCTGTCCCTGGCTCACAACCTCAGCAGTGGGACTGCAGCAGATGAAATCCCCTTGCAGATGGTAACGAGTACGTGTGGCAACGGCCTCCTTTGGAGAGAATTTCTAATTTTAGTCAACCGTTTTTAAATTTCAATTTGTGCATTTTAAACTGCCTTAAAATACTGCACGGCTGTGTTTAATTACATTTGTATGGGCAGGAGCACTCCCTGCTTAGTGTGTGCACAGCCAGGGGAAGCAGGGAAAGGCCAGGGGTGTTCCCCAAGCTTAACTGGCCTTGATGCTTGCTAAGTGGGGACCAAAATTCAATGTGGTGAAGAGCATTTAAACTTTAATTAACTCTGGGTTGGTCAGGAAGAAGTTCTGCGCAGCCATGGCCACTGCAGCCTCCTCACTCCTGTCTCCTTTATCAGGGGACTGAGAAATCAAGAAAAGTGAGGAAATTAGATTTGTTAGAGCCTGGGGAGTGGTTATTTTCAATCTAGATAAATTTTAGTTGATTACGAGTAGCAAAAGCTTTAATAACCTGCACCAATCGCTCTGTGAGACCACTGGACATGGAGAGCTTCATGGCTTCCTCATGGCAATGCCACCCCACAGCCAGAGGGGATCAAGGTTTTGAGCACCATTCTGAACATCTGTGTTCTCAGAGACCCTGAGCTCTCTGCCAGACAGTGGTAAATTAGTGAAGATGTCTGATGTAAAGGGTGGGATCAGAAGAAAGGGTAGGAAGCTGACTTTTTAAATTTTAATTTTATTGGTGATTGACTTAGTCTTTATCTTCTCCTTTTGATTCCCTCATGTGGTGAGAAACCCCCATATCTGGGATTATAGAGGTGGCTCAGCACGCATTCAGGGTGAATCCTTCCTTTTTCCACCTGTGGATTTTTTTAGTCATTTGTGGTTTGACCCTCATTTACAACAGTATTTCTTCCAACTAAACCTGGGCTGAAGGATTTTGTTGTATATAAAAGCCAGACAACATTACTCCTATGCTTAGGAGGGTCAGGAAACCTCCTCATTCTGAGTGATTCCTTTGGTGTCTCACAGGCCAGGTTTTACAAACATTTTTCTCTGTGGACCTAAACAAGGAGTTACTCTTTTCTGGACTGTAATGTTATCGTTGTTGTTGTACTACAACACAGCTAACACAGGGCTTGGGCTGGGGCCTCGTGGCCTCTGGGAGAGCTTGGAAGCTGTTGGCACTGGACATGCAGTTTCTGCCTCCAGCAGGAGGTCTGGGACACCCCATGCTTCATCCATGGCATTTACAAGTGGCACTGGATGGTTACCCTGGCGCTGGACCAAGGTGAGCTTCCAAGTCCCTCCCAACCCAAACCTTCTGTGACTCTGAGGCAATCTGGTGCTGCTGCTGGGTGTCAGGTACCCCAGGACAGGGAGGCAGTGGGGTTTGTCTCTGGAGAGGGAGGGTGAACGAGCAGGGCATGTGTCCCCTGTGCCCGAACCCCTCTCTCAGGGGCGTCACACCCCAGGGCCGCCCTGTCTGCTCTCACCAGGGCACCTCATCAGCCGGCTCGCAGCTCCCTGGCAGTCCCATCGAGGCGGGGACAGGTCTCCTCACATGTGCTGGCTGCCAGCTCAGACCATGGGAGCTGTGTGTGCCGTGGAGCAGCTCCATCGGACGGGGATTCTCCTCCTGGGGGACTGCCTTTGATGCCAGGCACCGGCAGCTTCAAAGGCCATTTTTGGCAGCATTTGGCAACTTGCAAAGGCCCCAGAAACACTGCCGGGAGAGGTGTTCCAACCAGGACCCTACACTTTGGATTTGAATCAGGATGGAAATAATAACTTTAAAAAGAGTCACGGCTCAAAGCCGCCTGCGTGTGGGACCTGCGGGCGCTGCCCCGGGAGCGCAGGAGGGAGCAGCCCATCTCCCTCTGCACGGGCTGCTGTTCCTGTAATTGGCACCAGCCGTGCTCGGGGCTGCTTTCGAATGAGCAGACACATAAATATTCATCCCAGCTCTGGAATGGCAGCGGGGCGTCTGGCAGGTGGTTGGATGCTCCTGCGCTGCCGCCCCTTCGCCAGCTCCGGAGCCACCAGGCAGGGTGGGAGCAGGAGAGGAGCCAGAGCCCAGCACAGCCCAGCACTAGTACAGCACAGCACAGCACAGCACTAGTACAGCACAGCCCAGCACAGCCCAGCACTAGTACAGTACAGCACAGCACAGCCCAGCACAGCACTAGTACAGCACAGCACAGCACAGCCCAGCACAGCACAGCACAGCCCAGCCCAGCACTAGTACAGCACAGCCCAGCACAGCCCAGCCCAGCCCAGCACAGCACTAGTACAGCACAGCACAGCCCAGCACAGCACAGCACAGCACAGCACAGCCCAGCCCAGCCCAGCACAGCACAGCACAGCCCAGCCCAGCAGAGCACAGCACTAGTACAGCACAGCCCAGCCCAGCCCAGCCCAGCACAGCACAGCCCAGCACAGCCCAGCACAGCACAGCACAGCCCAGCACAGCACAGCCCAGCCCAGCACAGCACTAATACAGCTCAGCACAGCCCAGCACAGCCCAGCCCAGCACAGCACAGCTCAGCACAGCACAGCACAGCCCAGCACAGCCCAGCACAGCACAGCCCAGCCCAGCACAGCCCAGCACAGCCCAGCACAGCCCAGCACTAGTACAGCACAGCCCAGCACAGCACAGCACAGCACAGCCCAGCCCAGCACTAGTACAGCACAGCCCAGCACAGCCCAGCACAGCCCAGCCCAGCACAGCACAGCCCAGCACTAGTACAGCCCAGCCCAGCCCGGTACAGCCCAGCCCAGCACAGCACAGCACAGCCCAGCCCAGCCCAGCCCAGCCCAGCCCAGCCCAGCCCGGTACAGCACAGCACAGCTCAGCCCGGTACAGCACAGCACAGCTCAGCCCGGTACAGCACAGCACAGCTCAGCCCAGCACAGCCCAGCCCACCACAGCACAGCCCAGCCCAGCCCAGCCCAGCACAGCCCAGCCCAGCACAGCCCAGCCCAGCCCAGCACAGCCCAGCACAGCCCAGCACTAGTACAGCACAGCACAGCCCAGCACTAGTACAGCACAGCACTAGTACAGCCCAGCACAGCCCAGCCCAGCACAGCCCAGCCCAGCACTAGTACAGCCCAGCCCCAGCCCAGCCCAGCCCGGTACAGCCCAGCCCAGCCCAGCCCAGCCCAGCCCAGCCCAGCCCAGCCCCAGCCCAGCCCAGCCCCAGCCCAGCCCAGCCCGGTACAGCCCATCCCAGCCCAGCCCAGCCCAGCCCAGCACAGCACAGCCCAGCACTAGTACAGCACAGCCCAGCACAGCACAGCACAGCCCAGCCCAGCCCGGTACAGCCCAGCCCAGCACAGCACAGCCCAGCCCAGCCCAGCCCGGTACAGCCCAGCCCAGCCCAGCCCAGCCCAGCCCAGCCCAGCCCCAGCCCAGCCCAGCCCGGTACAGCCCAGCCCAGCCCAGCACAGCACAGCACAGCCCGGTACAGCCCAGCCCAGCACAGCACAGCCCAGCCCAGCCCAGCCCGGTACAGCCCAGCACAGCACAGCACAGCACAGCACAGCCCAGCCCAGCCCAGCCCAGCCCGGTACAGCCCAGCACAGCCCAGCCCAGCACAGCACAGCCCAGCCCAGCCCAGCCCAGCCCAGCCCGGTACAGCACAGCACAGCACAGCTCAGCACAGCCCGGTACAGCACAGCTCAGCACAGCACTAGTACAGCACAGCCCAGCACAGCCCAGCCCAGCCCGGTACAGCCCAGCCCAGCCCAGCCCGGTACAGCCCAGCCCAGCACTAGTACAGCCCAGCCCCAGCCCAGCACAGCCCAGCCCAGCCCAGCCCCAGCCCAGCCCAGCCCAGCCCAGCCCAGCCCGGTACAGCTGCACGCCTGCGGACCCGCACCGCTGCCCGTGAGTTCTGTGGGCCCCGTGGCCTTGCCTTTGCTTCCTTTCATTCGGTGCTGAGGGACGTCTTTCCAGAGATGCTCCCTTCCATTTGCGCTGTTTCTGCACTGTCTGTGTCTAACAGCAAGCTGCAGGCACCAAACTTGTGCGTGTTTCATGTATGGGAATTTACTCAGCTGGAGGAAGATGTCAATGCTGATATTTCCTTGTGGTTCATGAAGGTTATGTTTAGGGATTTTTTTTTTCTGGAAAACAAACCATTAGTGAAATGCTGTGAAATGTTTTGTGTTTTCTCGTCTCTTTGTTCCTCCCAATTTCATGTGTTGCCTTTGTTGTAATGTGTCTTTGTTTCCATGTAAATAGGAATCAACTGTCCAATATTCTGCTTATTTTAAACAAATAATCATTTGATGATGTGTTATCTTTTCATCTGTACATCCATTTTGGTTTCTTCTCATTAGGCATTTAGCAGAAAGACCTCAGGTGCTCAGGAGCATCTACGTCTTTGTTTCATTCAAAGTCAGCAGACGCTGCCTTCATGGACATTGTTGAAAGGATCTTTAGTCAATGCCACCCAAAATACCTTTCATTTGCTCCATTTTGCTTTCCTTATACCCGTGTGACCTGCCAGCACCTGCCCTGGGTGGGCCACATTGGCATTTACTGGAAACAAAGTCCTTGGAGTGATTCTTGATTCCCAGTGTCATTTTTTTCCAGGTTTACAGATAAAGCAGAGATAAAAGTATTAATGCAGCTCTTAGAAGGCAAAATGTTCTTATTTGAAGCAGGCCAGCTTGAAGCTTATTTATTACCAGTTTAAAAACTGATCATTGAAATGAAGTGTCTAATGTCTCAAAAACCAATGGCAAAAATCTTGTGTTTCTGGTGTCTGAAAGCAGCTCACAGACACCCGAGGGGATGGATGTGATGTCTGCCTGTCTGTGGAATCCACGTCTGCACCACACATGGCGTGTGGGTGTAATCAGTTCTGCAGCTGTGGATGATGTGCCTGTGTGGGTCCAGCCAGGCAGAGCCCGAGATCCCAGTGCAGGGTGTGCAGCACCCCGGGCCAGCTGGGCTGGGATCAGTGATCTTCTTGACCATGAAGGGCTCAACCACCCTTGTGAACTCCAGCCAGACTCCAGGGCTGGGATCCTGGCTGGTCCCACGGGAGGTGCACAGGCCCTTGGCACAGGAAACAGGGAAGAAGAGTTAGAGGTCTCTGGACAATTTGTTGTTGAAGCACTTCTTGGTTTTGCATAATGTTTATTATGTATAAGTAAAACCTCTCATGGAAAGGGAATTGCTCACACAGGAGACTTTTGGAAAGAAGAATTTTTAAAATTTCACATTTCTTCTAGGAATTTTGAAAATTTAAAGGATACTGAGGTTTCAATATTTTTCTTTAAAAATTATTAATCCAAATTTTCCAAAGGTGACATCCAAGCAAAATGCCGTCGAATCATTAAAGTGTTTGAGTGAACCAATCAAAGCGTGATGTGAATGTCAAGTTCTAATTTTTTTCACGGTATTCTGAAATGGTGATAAGATTGCAGGCTATTTCCCAATCATTTCAGTGCCAAACTGCCTGCTGAAGGAGAGGTTTCGTGCTGTGCGGCCCGGGGACGAGGGCAGCGCTGCTGAAGCGGCGCAGCCGGCGTTCGCTGCCCGTGTCCGCGGCCGTGGGTGCTCCGGGGGCTGCCGGGCCGCTGCTGCCGTGCCGCCTGTGTGATTGTGTTCTGTTCTCCTTGTAGATGGAGGAGATTAAGTTTAAGGACAGAGCAGTCTTCGTGCTGGAGAGAGAGTTAGGGGTGCGAGCCGGGCATGCTCAGAGACTGCAGCTCCAAAAAGAGGCTTTAGATGAACAACTGTCCCAGCTCAAAGAGTCTGACCGGCATCTGAGCAGCCCCAAGCGGGAACTTCCTTATGCAAGTGGTGCAGGAGACGCTTCAGATCATTCGGGAAGCCCCGTAAGCACTTTCACGTGGTTTCACCTAAACGAGCGACCAAATGGCACCAAGTGACAGAATCTTGATGAGTGCACCCTGGAGCAAGAGCTGTCCCATGGCTGTGCAGGGGAGCCCCGAGGCACCCGCTCCCTGCTCTCGTTTTTATCGTGCCCAAACCGTTGAGATTTCCAATCAAACCTCGCCATGGGAGAGCTTTTGCTTTCTGTCGTTTTGTTTCCCGGTCGGTTTGGTTTGGTTTTGTCAGCAGGGTGAAATTCTTCTGTTCTTTCTCTCCTTTTCCTCACTGTACCATGCTCAGCCACCCGCCTTAGTTTGACAGTTTGACACGATTCTGCCAACAAACGATGCAAATGCATTTCTCACCAAGTGCTGTTTGTGTGCAAGCTCTCGGAGGCGCGAGCTGGGGGCTTGGGGAGCAGATGTACGAGGCCAGTTCCAGAGGGAATGGGGAAGGCAGCTGGTGCAGAGCAGCAGGGATACCCCACAGCCTCCCAGGGCACCACTTTCCTGCTGCTCAGCGCTCTCGCCGTCAGCAGGACACAAAGTGAACCAAAGACCTCCTAACCTATGCTCTCCTGTGTATTCTCTGCAATAGCCAGAACATTTGATTTGAGTCACCCCACCACAATGGCTTTTTCAATGTAACTCTGGCACCTCCCTGCTTTGGCCTCCCTTTGCCCAGAAAACCCCTCGGGTAACTGCCCTCGTGCCTCTGACTGTGCAGGTCGTCCTCATTGCTGATCCTCATCAAGATTTCTTTTTCGACAGCCTTGATTGTCTCAGTGCAAGTGTAAAACATGCCTGAGCAAACCAATCTACTTTATTCTTTGGCCCAAGCCTCTCCTGCACCTGTTGAATGAGGAACCCTAGACCTTCCAAAAGTGCCACTAGCACTGTGGGCACTAAAGTGCCTCTTTCTAGTTGTACTCAACTTCTGCCAAAGACCAGAACAAGTCGTAGAGAAGGGGAAAAGTCTGTCACGTTTGTCAGTAGCTGTAACTCCTCTCTGATTCTGAACAAGAACACATCTACCTATATCTCTATTAATTTCTAATTTGATTTAAGCATTTTCACTCAGATAAGTGCCCTGTGGCCTTACAAGTGACCCTTCAGGACCCCATAAGGGCCACAGCTTAGTGGCAGAAGAGCTTATTCAATGCACAGTTGCATGGATTTTCCCCATTCAGTAATTCAGTAATTTTAATACCAGTTTCTTATGACCAAGTCCTCAGAGTGGGCGATGTGTCTGAAGCTCTCAGTTCAACAGTGGCATCATTGGAACACGGCCTTCAGTTTTGATATTTTCTGTTCTGTTTCCAAGTTTCCCATTTGTGACTTTGTATTTGCATATGCATACACATATACATATGCATATACATTCCTCTGCATTTGCATTCTTTGTTACATTTCCACTCCTGACTTTCCATTGGTCTCATCCTGCAGCTTTCCATTGTCAGTTGGGTTCCATGGGTTACCCTCTACTCGATAACATTTTAAAATGTTTGCATTGGGGATAAGAAAAAGTTTGAGCTTTGTCAATGTGCTCTTGCGTGTACACTTATGAACAGTTATTTGCAGTTGATCTTTGTTTTAGGAACAGCAGTTGGATGAAAAAGATGCCCGGCGCTTCCAGCTGAAAATCGCAGAGCTGAGCGGCATCATCCGGAAGCTGGAGGACCGGAACGCGCTGCTGTCGGAGGAGAGGAACGAGCTGGTGAGTGCAGCCCTGGCGAGGGCGTGGGATGTGCTGCCTTGTCCCAGAAACACCTGGGCATTTGCTCCTGTGCTGTTTGGGAATCCTGGCAGGAGGGACTGCCTCCTCCTCAGCTCCATGTTCGGGGCTGCGCCACGTCACTCCCCTCTTGGCTTGTACAGCAGTGGATTTTTAAGATGGCATTAGCTCGGATTATTTTTATTTCTTTTTAAAAATAAATACATTCCCCACATTGAACATTTGCTGCACAGATAGAATACCTCCTCAAGTAGGAATGCTCTCTTCCCAATGGAAAATACCAAGAGTTTTTGATCAGGTCTGCTTTGTATCAGGAGAAAATACTGCTAGTGTGATAATTAAAGAAAATAGTTAATATATTTGATGAAAAAGCTCCAGAGGTGTTATTTTTCTCTTTGTCTTTCAGTTGAAACGTCTCAGAGAAGCAGAAAGTCAGTATAAGCCCATTTTGGACAAAAACAAACGCCTCAGTAGGAAGAATGAGGAGTTGTCACATGCCTTACGTCGAATGGAAAATAAATTGAAATTTGTGACGCAGGAAAATATCGCGATGGTGAGTGTGTGTGCCCCTGGGAGAACGTGGCACGTGGAGCTGATGGGGCTGAGGGAGTCAGGCATCGGCCCAAACTTGCAGGTTCCATGGGAAACTTACATTCTGGCAAGGTCCCTTCCAACCCAAACTAATCTGTGATTCTATGATTCACCTTCAACTTTCCTGCCAGATTCACCTCATAATCCTGGGAAATCTGGATTTGTGACTCTGCCCCTTTTTCCAGCTGGAGGAGCAGGACCATCTGGCACATTTGGAGCCCGGATGTGAGGCTCAGCAAAAGGGGAGCAGGAGAGCTGCCAGGACAACCATTAGAGAGATGCATCCCTTGCTGTAAAGGGAAGGGCTAGACAAGTCCTTTGGCAAAGCCTCCTGATCATTTCCTCCTCTGCCTTATGGTTTTTGGGTTCCAGAGGCAAAGAACTGGAGCAATAAGGAGACCAAGCTCCTTAAATGACCTTGACCACAGCCAGGAAGAAAGAGAAGTGGATTTCCTGAGACTACAAGTTATTGAGCAGCAAAACATCATTGATGAGCTCTCCAAGGTAAGTGGAAGGCTGCTGTTCTCACGTGAGAGTGACCGAGGGAAGAGCAGAGGAAGCAAGGAAGGGGTACTCGAGGTTCTGGGAGCTGACTGGGCTCTGGGAGCTGGTGGGCACAGTGGGCAGCAGGGGAACCTGGCAGGCATTTCTGTGCTTAGCAGTAATATAGGGGTGTGCTGTTTGGGAAAACCCTCTCAATCTGCACTGGCCTGCCATGGCAGAACCATGTCCTTAGATGTGCTGGTGGCCAGATCTGGGAGGGAAAGTGTCTGAGCTCCTTCAGCTGGAGACACCACTGGGGCTAAAGGTTCCTGTGTACAGGGGGTGGCCCACAATCCTGGGCTTGGGGTTTTGCTTCCTTGTTACCATGTTCTCAATCCTTGGAAACAGAAAACACCAAAATCATAATACGTCTCTAGAAAATAACTTCTATTTCTTTCCTTTCTTTTTAAGCCTGTCCACTTACTGACATTATTTCATTCTTTTTCATTAGACCCTGGAGACAGCTGGCTATGTGAAGAGTGTCATGGTAAGAGTGAACTTCATCCTCGTCTGTGTATGCTTTCAATTGCTGTTCATGGAAGGCAGGCAGGGTACAATAACACTTATTCTCCCTTCCATCTGCGTTCAGCAGTGAGCTGACACAGGGATTTCCTCAGAGCAGACTTTTTATCAGCAGTTATTCACCAGAGAAAAGCATAGTGATAGTGGAGAGGAAAGCTTTAATCCCACCACCTGCCCTGATGGCCGAGAGCGAGTGTCCTCATCTCCAGGACAGCTCTGTCACCTTGGAACTGCATTTTTTCACTCTGGCTACCCCTGGCTTTGTGTCACCCCTACTGGGGTGTGCTCAGCCCTGCCCGTACCCTCCCCATCCCTGCGCTGTGATCAGCAGGGCTGTTGTGAGTTACACCACTGATGGGTATTGATGGGATGTGCTGTTCCCATTGCCAAGCAACGAGTGTTCGATTGTCCTCGGCCACTGCTGCTGGCTTTGGGATTGGCCACCAGGCTGTGGGAGCAGCACACTGTCAGTGTCCACAATGTCACCACATCCTTGTACCAAGCAGGTAAAAGGAAAGATCTGAGGGTTTCCCCTTTGGAGCCTCCCTCTCTGCAGTCTTGGGCTTTGCAAGTCCAGAACAGAGACTTTTTTCTGAGTACTGTAAAAAATCGACCTAACTCCATAAAGGGGAAGAAATTCTTCCCTGTGAGAGTTCCAGAGGCACCTTCCAGAGCTACCAACAGGCACCAGAGCCAGGGGCGGGAGCAGAGCCAGAGCGAAGCCTGCATTGCCATGGTCACCCACGGAGCAGCTCCAAGGAGACACCCAAGCTCTCAGTATAAAGCTTATAATCAGCTTTATTTTAGTTTGATTTTCATGGACATAAAGAGCAATTTCCAGTTGTCTGTGGCAAACCTGAAAGTGTGGGAGTAAATAACCCAGGACTGGTGACAGTGTGGGACAGTGGCCAGCAGTGACCTTCCTGTCTGTTGCTTCCCCAATGGCTCCTTGTACTGACATGGTTAATTTAAATAACTGCTCTCTGCAAACAGCTAACACATATCTCTGACTCTTGCAGGAACGTGATAAGCTGCTAAGGTTCAGGAAGCAAAGGAAAAAAATGACAAGAATTCCTAAGGTAAAAACCAAAACCTTCTATGGTGACGTGCTGATGGACAGTGCTGGGGTGCTCAGAGCACCTCAGGGCCATGGGAAGGCTCTCCTTAAGGGTCTGCAGCTGGGTCCTAAACTTAAACTTGGGTGATGTAGTTCAAGGACATTCACAGACTGTATTGGGATATTCAGGAAAAACCTGGGAGGGGCAGGGGACTTGTTTGCATCGAGCATTCTGAGCCTTTTCATGCTCTGCATTTACCCTGTGGGACTTTGGTGGGATGTGGTTGTCTTAAGAGGAGACAAATTTTATGAATTAACACATCTCCAAATGATCTTCTAATGGTGCTGCCTGAAAACATGTGCATGCTGTAAATAATTCATGATGGAGTTTAGTAACATGTGAAAATTGCTGGTTAGAGAAGCAGTGGTTAGAGCTCCGGGAAAAGGGAGTGCTGGTTAATGAGGGCTTGGCAGGGTGTTAATGTAAATATTAGCTCTAAAATGACACAGTAAGGTTTAATGTAAGGGACTACCAGCATGCTGTGATCCACAGCTGAAGAATTAGAGTGAGGCTGGAGCTAATGAATCTATGAATAACTAATTGAGGTCGATGGGAGATAACTCCTGTCATCCTGAAAATCACATCCAGGCCTTCCAGGGAGTCACGTTCTGTCTCTCTGAAAGCTGGATGGGGCTTTGGACAAGGGCCTGGGCTGCCAGGACAAGGGGAAATGGCCTCCCACTGCCAGCAGGCAGAGTTAGATGGGATATGGGATAGAAATTCCTTCCTGTGAGGGTGGGCAGGCCCTGGCACAGGGTGCCCAGAGCAGCTGGGGCTGCCCCTGGATCCCTGGCAGTGCCCAAGGCCAGGTTGGACAGGGCTTGGAGCAACCTGGGACAGTGGAAGATGTCCCTTCCACACTCTGGGATTCTGTGATTTTCCTTCAAAAGTTAGCCACTGCAAATTAAAACCAAAGGCCAGACTCTAGATATGTTTTTTTTAAATCATCAATTAAAAATATCTTTAGATTTGCGTTGTCTTTGACTTTCAAGCATTTGAAGTAAATCTTTCTTTACCATCATTCTTTTAAACAAAAAGCACCTTTGAGTGGGAAACTGGATTTCTTCAAACCATAGACACATTGCTGTGGTGATTAACTTCAAGTTTTCAAGTAAAATACTTTTCGAAGATCTAACTTTTCATGTGAAAGTTGTTGTGCTGACAGGAGGGACACCGTTGGTGATGACAGTGGATTAAAAGACATTTCAGTGCACAGCTCTCACCTCATGTTGAGGTGAACACTCAAAAAGGGTGCTTAGCCATAGAGAAACTTGAAGGAAAATGTGTTTAAAAAGGCAGAGCCTGGGAGGTTTCACAGATATGCCATTCAGGGATTCAGATAGTTTTAGGTCCCATTTGAGCTCTGTGGTGGGGTGAAAGATTTTGTAAATACATATGTAAGGACTGGGCTAGTTGTCGAAGAGCAGCAGAGCGAGACTTGCCAGCACCCTGGAGCCGAGGTCGCTGCGGGTGCCCGTGTTCAGGCCCCGGGTGCCGTGTCTGTGGGTGCCAGGGCCGCTCCCTGGGCCCCTGACCCTCCTCTTCGTCAGAAGCCGGTGGTGGAGACGTTCTACGGCTACGACGAGGAGGCTTCCCTGGAGTCCGATGGCTCCTCCATCTCCTACCAAACTGACCGCACTGACCAGACCCCCTGCACTCCTGAAGACGACCTGGAAGAGGTACTCCTCAAAAATCTCTCTTGGTTTGGTTGTAACCTTGCTGCTGATTTTTAAGGAAATTCCTGGTCCGTTCCATCGTTTCTATCTACCATTTCTGTTCTGTCATATTGTTCTAGCATTCTGTCACCTCGGACCAGAAAATTAAACATTTATGTTCAATTTGGTACTGTGCATATTGGTCAGTATCTCTAAATCTCAGGTCTTCAGTAACTTCACAACTTCTAGCCAAGCTGGAAATGTCATATCCTAAGAATGTTAAATTTACGGCAGGTTTGTAGGTCTAATGAGGAATTGGACAACCCTTGGGAAATGTGTTCACTCTGAGGCTGGCTGCAGATTTTGGCACATGTAGTTTGGGCCAGGCCGAGCTCGGCACAGAGCAGTAAGGTCTGTGCTTGTATAAGGAGAAGGGAACATTCCCCTGAAGCTCTGGGCTCCAGGGAAAGGCTGGTTCCTGACTGGGGCTGTTCGGAGGCTGTGAGAGCAGAGCACACAAATGTAATACAAATTAAAGCGATTATTCCGTGTATTTGCCAGGGCTTCCCTACAAATGCATTCCCCAGTGTGTGTCAGATCACTGGACCATTACACAGCTTTGGGCTTAACAAGAATCTTGTAATAAACAAAAATTGCCACTGATGATGTACAGCCTTTTCATGGTGCGCTGGCTGCAGGTGTGTAATTAGATCTGCTAAAAGGGAACCTGCAGAATTCCATCATGAAAGATACATGATGGTTACCAGGTGTGTGCTGCACTGCAGGAAATCTGAATGTATTTGTGTATGTATGAGCCTGTTTATTTTTCATTCCTATATTGACATTCTTTCCCCTGTTCAGCTAGTGGGAAGTTGATGCATGCACCCAGCAATGTAATTCCATTTCATGTTGAGTGAAATATTCCGGCCAGCCTGACATGAAAGCATTCCATACTGGATATTGTAAGGAGGGTGAAGAAGATGAAGGGCTCCTTTCATGTTGCTGTCACTACTTCTACAACTATTAACTCTGGAGTCGTGTTTTAATAATTGAGTGAGGCTGTCAGGCTTGGCTTCCTTTCCAAATTGGAAACCTTTTGTTGTTAAAGAAAGCTGCATTTTCACCTTTAACGTGATGATTTTCCCTGTTATGGTAAGAAAGGGTGGTGCAGTCATTAGTGTGTTATATGAGGTAAGCTTTTGTCTTTCCAAGCCAGGGATTATCTTTTTATTTCTATACTGCATTTCCTCAAGGTAAGTGTGTGCAAGAGATGTGTAGAGGACGGAGGGGAAGCAGCTTCAGGGCACTTAATAAAGATTTTTAGTACTGTGCTTCCAAATTGCATTACAAAAGTGGTATTTTGGCACTTTTAAGAGAAAACAAACCTAATCCCCTCTTTTTTTTTTTGCTTGCAGGGCATGGCCAAGGAGGAGACGGAGCTGCGTTTTCGGCAGCTGACGATGGAGTACCAGGCCCTGCAGCGTGCCTACGCCCTGCTGCAGGAGCAGGTCGGGGGCACCTTGGATGCAGAACGAGAAGTTAAGGTCCACATGGCTTATATTACATGGAAATAAGGGGTTGGAATTGTGAGGGTGGGGGGGAGATCCAAGTGTGCTTGCTCAGGTTGTTCTCCAGCTCACCTGGGGCTGGGCCAGGCGGCTCCGGGCGCTCCGGCTCCCGCCAGCCTCCCTGGGAAGGGTTTGCTGAGAATCCTCCACTGCTGCAGCTGGGTCTTTTCACCTCTGATCAGTTTAAGGGAAACCCAGGAAGAATTTTTAATGGGAAATCCTTGAAATTAAGCTCTTTTTCTGTACAGAACTAGGACAGATAGCCTTAAATATATAATGCATGGTCTTTAATTCCTTCTGGGCTCTGAGAGATTACATGATTTCTCATAAAATGTTTAGAAGGCTTATAGCTGAGATTTTTCTGTTAATTAAATTGCAAAGTGCCCTGTGCTGTTCTGTCTGCTCGTCTGCCTCACACAGTCCCTGTGGCTCTGGACAGCTGGCCTGAAGTGTTGCTTTTGTTATGAGTTTGTTGTGTGCTACAAGGAGTACAGAGGAATTGTTCCCTGGGAGGGTGGGCAGGCCCTGGCACAGGGTGCCCAGAGAAGCTGGGGCTGCCCCTGGATCCCTGGAAGTGTCCATGGAAGGCTGGACATTGGGGCTGGGAGCAGCCTGGCACAGTGGGAGGTGTCCCTGCCATGGCAGGGCTGGCACTGGATGGGCTTTGAGGTGCCTTCCAATTCAAACCATTCCATGACTCTCTGAAGGGCTGGCAGGATGTGTCATGCCCAGCCTGCAAGGGTGAGTGCAGTCAGGAAAGGGACACATTTCCTGTTTAACAGGAGAAATGTGCCTGCAGAGGTTTAATTTGTTCCCACATCTGTTCTGTGAAGATGTTATCCAGGAACACTTAAAGTGGGTCAGGGCGTAATGCATGAAACCTGACATTCCCAAAAGTGTTCCCAGAATGAACATCTACTCTGAAACATTAGGGATTGCACTTGGAAAGAAAATCACAGTGAGCCAAGGCATGCCCAGCTGTAAAAGTGACCTGATTTTAGTTTTTCCATAGTAACCCAAAGGAGGCAGCAGTGTAGGTCATGCAAACAAGATCACTTTCCATGTAAATAACAGGATAAATAGCAGAGAAATGGTTCAAGGAAGGAAAATGGTCTATGAAAGTATGTAACAAATAAAACAGCTAACAGTAATTATATTTATTCTCCAGAAAACACATGTAGGAATGTGGTGTCTATTTAAATAAGCAGGAAGCAACAAATGTAGTAAAAAAATGACCCATGGGTATGAAATAGATACGGCACTAAATCACTAAATCATAGATAAGGTTCTAAGTCATAGATAAGGCACTATAGGCACAAAGATCAATGAAATTTGCCAGTTTGTCATGTGGGGTCTGTTCTGAGTTTTTAATATGCCCCGAATTTAAGGAACCAGGTGTGCCCAGAATTGTGCCATAATAATTTCATTTGTTTTCCTAGAGAAAGGGAGGTTCTGGCTGCAGCCTGCCATGACCAGCTGTGAGGAGCCAGCCCTGCTTTGCCGTTTTGTTAATCTTGACTTAAATCTCAAAATCATTAATCCTGTCTCCCAGACTTGATTTGATTACATTTGATTATTTGATATTCTGTGCTCAGCTGCAAATTTCTTCTGCCAAAATAATTTGTTAAAAACATTTAGTGTTTAAAATATTTTCTGTATCTGCATTAGCTTTGGTCTTTTGGAGAAAGTTTGATTTATTTCTGTTTTTCATTTATTTTTGAATTGTTATTTATGGGTTTTTTGGTTTGTTTCCTTTCTCCCTCATATCCCACAGACACGTGAGCAGCTCCAAGCAGAAATACACCGATCCCAGGCTCAGATAGAAGACCTGGAGAAGGCTCTGGCTGAGCAGGGACAGGTAATGCTGACTCCAGCCCCTTCCCCACCTCTCTGCTGGGGAACCAGAAATGTTCCCAGGCTGGTCACAGCTTGTGTAGCACTTCTGAAGACAAAAAAAAACCCCAACATCCAAACAAAGCAAAAAAAAAAAACCCCAAAACAAAAAGAAAAAAGTAAACAGAAAATGGTTTTGAGAACTATAAAATAATATTAAATCATTTCATCATTGCCTTCCCAGCTTAACCTCTTATTGTTGCTCTTGCTGATAAACGATGTTCTGGGGTTTCTGGGTTTTATATATTCCTCAGACTAAGAGATTAGCTTCCAAACAAAGTTTAGTTTGCCTGATCTGCAGAAATACATAATTTGTATTTAGCAAAATAGAAATTTGATAGTAAACACATAGTTGGAATATCCCTTTTAATGCAAACCAGATTTTACCTGAAAGAGTTTTTTAATCACTGGAATGTTTTTATTCCATTTATATACTACAGAGCTGTTAAAATTATATGGGCAAGTTCAGCTTAGGAAGCTATTTTAGGAAGTAATGGACTTAAAATTTCACACGTAACATTATTCTGTCTGTCTGTATGTGAGATTCAGTGAAATACTTGCTGCTGTGCTGGTGCTAAACGTTGCAGCTTCACCTACAGTGTTGTTCATTTCCTTCCCAAGGACATGAAGTGGATTCAGGAGAAGCAGGCGTTGTACAGAAGAAATCAGGAACTGGTGGAAAAGGTGTTCAGCTTTTCTATTTGTATTATTCAAGTAATATTTGTATTTGAGGGATGCAGAAGGTTCAATATTCTGATCTGTATTGCACAGCCCTGCTGGAAATAATTCATTTTTAATACAAGATCCGTATAAACCTGCGGGAAAAGTGGAGTTCTGGCATTCCCTGTTGCCCCATGTGTGTCCTGCTGCAAGGTTGCACGAGGACAGTGGCCCTGGGGGTCAGCCCTGTGTCCCCCCACAGGTCAGGGTGGGCTTGGACCCTCAGCACTGCCCCTGCCCCGGGGTGGTGGGCTCAGCCCTGGAGCTCCTCTCCCAGCACGGCCCCCATGCCCTGGCTCGGGAACGCTGCTGCCCGCAGTGCTAAGGACGTGTTGCTTTGTGCACTTGGCAGATAAAACAGATGGAAGCCGAGGAGGCTCGTCTCAAACACGATGTCCAGGACGTGAAGGACCAAAACGAGCTGCTGGAATTCAGGATCTTGGAGCTGGAGGTGAGCACGTGTGGCACCCCCAGTCCTGCCCGGGCTGTGCGGGCTGGGCACAGCGGGTTTGGGAACGGGGCTGCTGGAGAGGGGCACTCTGCAGGGAGGGAGGCCAAAGGGCTCTGTGCAGAGTCCTGATAAAAGAGGAAAACCCCAAACACCCACGGGCCACCACCAGTGCTGTTGATAGGCTGTTGTGGCAGGAGGGTGGAGTGGGGTGAGCTTTAAGGGCCCTTCCAACCCAAACCATTCTGCATTCTGGTGTGACACCCCAGAGTGGGTAACCAAGGAACTGTTGTCCTTTCAGGAGAGGGAGAGACGGTCCCCTGCCATCAACTTCCACCACGGCCCCTTCACAGAGGGGAAGAGCCCTCTGCAGGTGTACTGCGAGGCAGAAGGTGTAACAGTAAGGGATTCTCCTTTCCTATCCTCCTCTCCCTGAGCAAAACCAGATGCTCTGTGCTGACTCCTGCTTCTCCATTTCTCTCTTGTCAGGACATAGTGGTAGCAGAGCTGATGAAAAAGCTGGACATTTTAGGGGATAACGCCGTAAGTGTATGTTCCTTTAATAAATTGTGCATGCTTTGGGGAATACCTGTCCTCATGTGAAGTGAGCAAAGCTGCCTGGTTTGGTGCTGCACAGCCTGTCCTGCCTCTGGTTTGGGCTACGAGCGAAGCATTTTCTGGCTTTTTAAGGTTTTGCTACCACCTGAAGAGTGAAACACAGGGGCTCGGTGTCACCATATTGCTTCTCAGATTTCTGTTATTTGGAGAATAATGTTGGTGTTTGGTGTTTTCTGGCCACTGCTCACACACGGTTTCTTCATTTGCTTGCTCTGCATTTGCTTTGCTTTTGCATTTCAGCAGCTGTGTGCTTTGAGTTGGTCTAATAACCCATAAGCCCTTGATAGTAACCGGGATATTAAACAAGAAGTTAAAACAGCAGAGTGAAAAGGAGAAGCAAATAATAAGAAATTTGAAAGGGCTTCTCCTTCAGCAGGTGGCAGTGAATAATTGCACATCCAGTTAAGTACGTGGAAGGCACATACATCCCTGTGTGTCTTTTCCTGGGCTCTCCTCTATCAGCAGAGCCCCAGGGCTGTGAGGGGCCCAGGAGAGCAGAGCCCTCAGCCACTCCAGGCTCCTCCTGGAAGACCCCACACAGCACCGGGGCTGCAGAAGGGTCCCCACTGTTCTCACAGCTCTGCACCTGGGCTGCCCCAGCTCTCCCTCTGGACAGGCTGGATACCAGCAAAACACCATCCCCAGGACCAGGGGGCAGCCTGGAAGTACCAGAACTATAAATACCTGAGGGTGGGCAGGCCCTGGCACAGGGTGCCCAGAGCAGCTTGGGGCTGCCCCTGGATCCCTGGCAGTGCCCAAGGCCAGGCTGGACATTGGGGCTGGGAGCAGCCTGGGACAGTGGGAGGTGTCCCTGGCATGGCAGGGCTGGCACTGGATGGGCTTTGGGGTCCCTTCCCACCCAGATCATCCCAGGATTCCCTGATTCAGTCCCTCCTGAACAGCACTGCCACTGTCCCAGCAGTGCCCTAAACTGAAGCTCTCCACAGTCCCCCTGAGCAGCAGCTTCCCTGACTCTGACTCAGGCTCCCCACAGCAGCGAGGCCCAGCCGAGGGGATTCCCTTCTGCTGCTGTACCTGTGGTCGCACTGAAGCTTGGGATGAAATGCAAAGCCCAGTTCCAGTACTTCGATTTTTTTGAGAAAGCAACAGAAGATGGATGGAATAGCCAACACCTCAAAAATGCTTCCCAAAATAATGACTTGGCTGCACAAAGTGAGGACTGTGCATGGGAGGAACACTGCATCTCTTCTCCCCATGGCTCTTTGTGCTGAGCTTGATCTTGTCCTGTGTAAATGTGTGTTTATTCCCTGTTGGGTAAAAATAGATCCAGTGTCACTTCTTTTTGGTACATACGAGAATTTTGGAAGAATTATGTATGATAAGGATTGGTAATGAATAGTGACAATAGCTTTTACAACCATGTTGCATTACAATATTAATTTTCTCTGCCTTAGTTTATTTTTCCTCAAACATACTTAATTTCAGATATATTTCATACAACAGTGGCCCAAGTAGTGGGCTGATAACAACACACTGGGATTTGTTGTAATTGTGCTCTGCTTTTGGTGCAGAACCTGACCAACGAAGAGCAGGTGGTCATCATCCAGGCCAGGACTGTCCTCACGCTGGCTGAAAAGGTAATGACCGCAGCATCACTCCTGGCACCTTTGTGTCTTGAAAGAAAGATCTGACCCCTCTGAGCAGACACTGGTGAGGGAGGTGACAGCTCCACACCAAAGGCCATGGTGCTTTATGTGGGATTAACTGGGCTTTGTCCAGCTAAAGGTAACAAGGCAGCAGTGCAGACGGACAAAGCTTCATTTAAAATGTTACTGAACTCGCAGAGCAATGTCAGAAGGGAAGGGCCAGGCTTTGAAATATGGCTTTTTCCATCTCCAGCATATGAAAATAAAAATACAATGGTCTAGTAAATTTTGCTCTGTTACTTAAGTAGTACTTGCTGTGTGCTGACACATCCACAAGTCCCAGGGGGGCTGAGCCCACGGGCTGTGCTCAGGCTGGGCTCTGCTCTCTGTTCCCTCAGTGGCTCCAGCAGATCGAAGTGACCGAGTCTGCGCTGCAGCAGAAGATGCTGGATCTGGAGAACGAGAAGGTACCAGAGAGGAGCTGCCAGGGGAGGGGACAGAGAGGGGACGTCGCACTGGGGCCATGGTGGTCACTGACAGCCTCTTCCTTGGTCCCCAGGAGCTGTTCAGCAAGCAAAAGGGCTACCTGGACGATGAGTTGGACTTCAGGAAACAGTCCCTGGACCAGGCTCACAAGGTGAGGGATGTCAGTGTTGACTGAGTTGGGACACCTGGATTAACTAACTCACCATGTGCTCTGTCCCCTGTGGAAATTCTGCCTTGGGCAGTGCTGCTCGTGGAGTGCCCTGAGGGCTGCATGGGATGAGAGTTCAGCAAATCCTCTGCACCCTGAGCTAACCACGACTTCCTCATGAACAGAATTCCTCGGGTTTGGTAGCCCTTGCAGGGTTAGGACCTGAACATTAACTTACTCAACACGAGTTTTAATTCAGCCAGAGTTTCAGTACAGGACTGATAAGGAAATGAGATTTTCAGTAACTTGTCTTACTTTTTAAAAAATTATATTTTAGCCTAGACATTCCCCTGTATTTTGGATTACAGCTTCTGTAACCAGAGCAGCTGGAGGTATTCTGGGATGTGTAAATGTGAAATGAAACTGCTCTTAAGACAGGTTCATCATTAGCTGATCCTAAGGCATTTCACCCATCTTTTCAGTCTTTAGCCATTTTGTTTCCATCAATGAGAGAAAACTTACATATATATTCACAAAAGGCATAAAGTTTCCTTTCAATTTATCTCATTTTTTCAGTTCTATGTAAACCTAGAGCACAGTTACACTTTCTGAGGAGCAATGAGTATTTATGCCTTGTGCATCCTGTTGTCTACTTGTGTCTCAAACCATTTGGGGGAGCTTTTGCTCCATACATTTTCTGTCCTGTGGGTGATTTTTTTAAGACTGATTTTGCCAGATGCTGAGCTATATCAGGAACCAAGGCACAGTGGAAACCTTGGAAAGCACACAAGGCTCCTTACCCATGGTCTCAGCCCTGTAATACCTTATAGTAGAGTTTCCCTGCCCATGGCAGGGGATGGAACAAGATGGTGTTTAAGGCCCAGTCTGGGACTCTGTGATTCCATGATCTTCTGCCCTGAGCTGTCCTGAGAAGCAGTTTGTGCAGCTGAAGGCTGAGTCTGCTCGTGGGAAGCAGGGAGTGCAAAGAGTGTGCAGCCCATGCAGAGGGGGCTGTGGGTTATTTCCATTTCCCTGTATTTTCTGAAGGCATCACGCATGTCCCAGGCACAGCTTTGCTCCAGGGCACAAATGCAGCCTGAAAGCAGCAAGGAAGCTTTGTTCTGCCCTGGAGTTTGAGTGGAAAAAGCTCTTTTGCTTTATAAAATTAGCTTCACTTCCATGTTTCCTTTGTGCCCCCGGAGATGAGGAGCAGCTAATCATGATCCCCCCTGAAGCAGAGCCAACAAGATTAGCAGCCAGAACCACTAAAGCCATCTGCACGCTCTCTCTGCCCTTGGCTGCTGCAGGGGGTTCTGCTCCAAGGAGCACTTGGCTGACACTGCTGCTGCTCTGAAGACCAGGAGGGTCCCCCTGCCCTTCTTCCTGCACAAGTCAGTATGTCCAGAGAGGGCTGATGGTTGTGTCCCTGAGGCTTGGGGCCCGGCAGAAATCCAGGTCTCCAATAGCAGCGTTTTGCTGGGACGAGGTTAGCGAGGTGTTGGTGTTGTTTTTTAAAGGAAAAGCAGAATATTCTCCTGAGATCTGAGGTGTTCTTCCTCACGAAGATGCCACGGTTACCATCAGTTACTATCAGTTACCATCAGTACCACAACTCCTGCCATGTGCCACTGTTCTGCTGGGAGCATTCTGCTGTCCTGGCTCTGCAGAGACCCAGTGAGCAAACACCAGCAGCAGCCTCAGCTGGAAAACGTGATTTTGAATTGAGCTGAATCCTCGCAACAGACCCAGCAGGGATTTAAAAGCCATGTGGATGTGGCACTTGGGGACATGGGTTAGTGGTGGCCTTGGCACTGCTTGGGGACAGTTGCACTGGGGGACTTTGAGGACTCTTTCAGCCTCACCGGTTCCATTATTCTGTTGCAGTGGGGTTCTCCTGAGGCCATGGAGAGCTTTGCAAGATGCCACCAGCTCTGGAGGGGGTGTGCAGAGGTGCCACCAGCTGCTGCCTTTTCTTCTGCTTTGTATCAAAGTTGCTGAAATAGATTTCAGCTCGCTCTTGGCTTGCCTGGGGGAACAGCCTTTATCTTGGATTCCAAGGCAGGAGACACTATCTGGCAACACCACCTGCCCTAGGAGGGTGCCAGGCTCAGTGACCCCAGGGAAGTGTGGCCAGCCCATTTCCTGCACATTTCTCCATCTCAGGGAATCCAGAGGGTGCATCCGTCTTCCTGTGGGGCAGGAGCAGAGCCCAGCTACAGGACAGGGTCGTTTTCTTGGGCATAGACCCTCTGGGAGCTGACAGCTCTGCCAGAGGAAGTGCTGGGAATGTCTTCCCAATGAGGCATTTTCCACTGGTTGGTACAAAATGCTGCACACACATGGCAGGGAGTCTTTCCTTTTGGCAGGAGCATGGGCTGATGCTGCTGTGTCCTCTGCTGGATAGCAGATTAGCTGGGAAAGGGGAACTGAGGGACTGAAAACTACATGTTAAAAATATCTGTGACTCACAAAATGAGTCTTTTATGAGCCTGTTTCCTTTTTCCCTTTTCCTAATTACATTTTCCCTTCTCCCCTTCTCCCTTTTCCCTTCTCCCTTTCCTCTTCCTTTACTTTTTTTCCTTTCTCTCCCCACGGCCATCTGCCATCCCCAGGAAGGAGAAGCTGACTCCCACATGTTTGAGGGGCAGACTAGGCTGGGCCCAGAGGCTGTCCCAGTTCCATTGCTGCTCGGAGCCCCAAAAGATGAAGGCAGCCTGAAGTATTTTCCCTTTGGATGGAGTTTTCTGTGTTTCAGCACACAGCCCCTCCACTGCTCCCATTGCCTTTCAGGGTCAGATGTTCAGTTCCTCATAGACTCCTCACCTGACCAGGGACAAGGTCGAGCTGACAGCTTTATATTGTTTTTGATTAGCAAATTCTGGAATTAGAAGCCATGCTCTATGATGCCCTGCAGCAAGAAGCTGGAGCCAAAATTTCCGAACTTCTTTCAGAAGAGGAGAAGGAGAAGCTGAAGAGCGCCGTGGAGCAATGGAAGCGGCAGGTGATGAGTGAGCTCCGGGAGAGGGACGCCCAAATCCTGCGGGAAAGGATGGAGCTCATTCAGCATGCACAGCAGGTGGGTGCCGGGCAGGGCAGGGCAGGCGGGGCTCGGGGAGGGACGGCCTTGTGAGCACCGGCCTCTCCCCCTGGAGCTGTCCCAGACTGGCTGGGCCTGGGGTAGGCATTGCTTGGCCTTGGATAACCCTGCACACAGGGCATCGTGCTTTTCCTGACTTTGTCACACACGGTGACAATCACAGAGGACTCACCTACAGCGTAATACCCAATTTATTTTTGGTGGAAGCACAGCACATACAATTTATATCCCCCAAAGTAATGCATCTTCTGGGTACATCTGTATTTGGTTGGTTAATAAATATTTTTTTATTTGAAATCTGACAGAGAATTAAAGAGCTAGAAGAAAGAATTGAAGGCCAAAAAAGACAGATAAAAGAGTTAGAGGAAAAGGTAAGGTCATGCAGACGGAACAGCTGCTGTGTGTGCACATGACCATTCTCCATTTCACCTGGGCCAAGGAAACAACCTTAGAGAGAGCTCGTGTGTGTAGTGCAGTGAGAAAGGGGGACAGCTCCAGGAAAACAGTTTGCATTTGCAGCAGTCCCTCTGAGGAGGAAAGGTGAACTGGTCCAGCTGAGTCCTTCCTTCCTGTTACCCGCCGGTGCCGTCCCACACACGGGGCTCAGCAGGGACGGGGCCCATCGCCCTGGGAAGGGACAGAGCCGAGGGCTCAGCTCCACGGGAGCTCTGGGGAGGGAGCTGGGAGTTTTGCTCCCTCCCTCCCATCTCCAGCCCCTGGACATGCAGCTGCATGGAGCAGCCTTTCCCAGCAGGAATGAGGGGCTCCGCTCTCCTCCCTCACCTGCAGCCTGCAGGTTTGTGTCACTGAGCTTCTCCAGTCAGCCTAAACTGTTGTGTTTTACCCCAGAACTGCCCTCAGCTGAACACACCCCTTTCCAGTGAGATGGCCATGGTCAGGTACAACAGGGGCTGAGCTGGGCTAGTGCCTGAGACTGAACCCAGACCTCAGCAGGGCTGGGCTTGGGGTGTTTTGAGGTGTCAGGAGAATTCAGCTGATATTTCTCCCCCCACTATTTGCCCTGAGCCCGTGGCTGTGCCTGGCTGGGCTCAGAGGGGCAGGGACTGTCACCAGTCCAAGGGACACAGGAACTCTCATGAGCCAAGTTGAGCCCCAAGCACTTGGACTTTACTTCACACTCCATATTTCTTCTCACCTGAGAGTTTTGTTGCACTCTGTCTGTAACCACAGCCTATTTCTCAGCTAAACACACTGTAAACTCTTAATCTCTTTCTTCTCTTCCATTTTTTCCTCTCTTCCCTCCCCTTTTCAGTTTTTATTTTTGTTTTTATTTTTCTCTTTAGCTTTCATTCTTTGGTCATAGTCCTTCAGGCCACATGCACAAGGTAAGCCCTCGGGTCTCCTCTGGTCTCTCCTTCTCATAAAGCATCAGAGCCTTCCTCTTGCTGTATCAGCAGGATTGGAGGGTCTCTTGGGCATCCCAGAGAACCCAAAAATGGAAATCTCCAAATCCTTTAAAAAACCAGGAAACCTAGGCACCAGCAGGCAAAAACTTGTCAAACAGAATTTCCTTCTTTGGAGGGAAGGACAAGGAAAAACTAAGCAGGCTTAAAAGCAAGGAAACATCTAGCAAGCCAGGGAAAACAGCCAGTCCAGGGTTATTCCTCTGACTACATCAGGGGTTGCTCCAGCTGATCCTTGCTGGAAGTCCATGGAAACCCTCAGCCCCTCTCCCTGAGCAGCCAGAGAGCCTGTCCTGCCTCCAGGACAGCAACCAGCTGGGTTTGGGGGAACTTGGCAGTTATTAGGGTGTGTTCCTCCAGGCTTTGTGCCATAGGGCCCCAGGTACTCCTTAAATCCCCCTTTTTCCCATGTAAATAGGGGATAAATTGCCCAATTTCTGTGTGTGCTGCCAGAAATGACCACGGCATGGATGGCATGGAGAGAAACACTCCCCACTAACCAGCATAAATGGAATATGTCACAAATCCTTTTTTATCAGTTGTGCAGTTCAGCAGATAATTATGAGCAGGACCTCACGGAAGTTTCGTGAATGTTATTTTTGCCCAGGTGGGCTTTTCTCTGAGTGCTGTTTTTCTGTCTTGTTTCAGCCTCCTGAGGACGCTCCAGCTGCCCCTGCTGTTCTTCCCAGGAGCTCAGCCCTGCTTCCCGAGACCAACACAGAGACTTTGCCCTTTCCACCCCCCCAGATCTGTCTCGTACTTTGCTCCTGGCAATGGGAGGTGCAGTCTGTGGGACCCTTTCCCTGGGGCTGAACCAGGCTGTGTGGGAGTCCCTGCACCACTGAGATCCCCGAGGGAGTGTTGGGAAAGGACAGAACTAAGCCGACAAAGGAAGCCAAAAACTCTGCTCCTCCCTGTCCTACAGCCACAGGCTCCTCCCGGGGTGCTGGCCCTGCTGCTGGACAAGCCCCGGGCTCTGCGACAGGAGCACCATAACTAATTCAGATACACTGAATTTATTTTGGTTCCCTGCTAAGCAGGTGGCAAATTGCTTCTGTGTAGAAGTGCCCATGTCCTGTTTGTATGCCACACATTAATGTTTGTTATCCATCGTTCTTTAAAAATCTGTCTTGAAAGAAGATTTTAAGAAGAGTTCCAGAGGAGTGGCTCATGAAAAGATGAATATGAATGAAAATGAAGTGGTTTGTTCCAAGGTATTTCTTGATGACACTGGGTATGTCCCATGCTTTGTCAAATATCCCATGAGCCCAGTTTCAGGAAAAAACATAAAGCTACATTCAGGAAATCAAGCTGTAATTTTTTTTTTTTTTTGAGTTGTCAGTAAACCATGATGAGAAAAACGATGCAATAATTTATAATTGGCTGTCCCTGAACAATGACAAAAGGCTTAACACTGTCCCAGCAAAAAGTTCAACCTGGGAAAGAGTGAACTAAACCAGATTATCCCTGATTCTCATGCACTGGGCTGGGAGAGGCAGCAAGATGGAATAGAAGATGTCACCTGGAAAATATCCTCACCTTGGGGAAAGGGAGCACAAGTCCCACAGAGCCTGAGCCCGGGAGGCTGGCACAGGAACCGGGGAGGAAAAAGAATCCTCTAGAAAAACAGGTGAAGAGGGGAAAATCCAGAAGAAATTCCAGAGTGTGATTTACCACGTGGGATCCACGGCCGAGCACAGAAAGGCAGGGCTGTGGGGTGAGGCCGGGAACAAGGCCAGGAGCAAGGCCAGGAGCGAGGCCAGGAGCAAGGCCAGGAGCGAGGCCAGGAGCAAGGCCAGGAGCGAGGCCAGGAGCGAGGCCAGGAGCAAGGCCAGGAGCGAGGCCAGGAGCAAGGCCAGGAGCAAGGCCAGGAGCAAGGCCAGGAACAAGGCCAGGAGCAAGGCCAGGAGCAAGGCCAGGAACAACGCCGGGAGCAAGGCCAGGAACAACGCCGGGAGCAAGGCCAGGAGCGAGGCCAGGAGCAAGGCCAGGAACAAGGCCAGGAACAACGCCGGGAGCAAGGCCAGGAACAACGCCGGGAGCAAGGCCAGGAGCGAGGCCAGGAGCGAGGCCAGGAGCAAGGCCAGGAGTGAGGCCAGGAGCAAGGCCAGGAACAAGGCCAGGAGCAAGGCCAGGAACAAGGCCAGGAGCAAGGCCAGGAACAAGGCCAGGAACAACGCCAGGAGCAAGGCCAGGAACAAGGCCGGGAGCAAGGCCAGGAGCAAGGCCAGGAACAACGCCGGGAGCAAGGCCAGGAACAAGGCCAGGAACAACGCCGGGAGCAAGGCCAGGAACAACGCCGGGAGCAAGGCCAGGAGCGAGGCCAGGAGCGAGGCCAGGAACGAGGCCAGGAGCGAGGCCAGGAGCGAGGCCAGGAACGAGGCCAGGAGCGAGGCCAGGAACGAGGCCAGGAGCGAGGCCAGGAGCGAGGCCAGGAGCGAGGCCAGGAACAAGGCCAGGAGCGAGGCCAGGAGCAAGGCCAGGAGCGAGGCCAGGAGCGAGGCCAGGAACGAGGCCAGGAGTGAGGCCAGGAACAAGGCCAGGAGTGAGGCCAGGAACGAGGCCAGGAACAAGGCCAGGAACAAGGTCCTGTCGACAGCCACGGCCAAGGTCCCACAGCACCCATTCCCTGGGAGCGTGGGGCAGGAAGGGATCAGAGCTCCGCGCAGGTAAGATGGGCTGATCAGCTGGAAACCCCTTTATCCTGGGATTCTGTGTCCTCTGGAACTCCTTCACCTGCTGGTGTCTCTCACCTGGGTTAAAATGCTTCAGGTGATAACAGAAGAAATACTGAATTTGGTATTGAAATTACCAGAGTCTTTATGTAAACATTATTTAATTATTATTGTTTTACTGCAGTAATTTAGCTGTTAAATTTCAGTGTGATATAATAACAAATGCTGATTTTATGTTTTAGATCAGTGGTCACTCTTAAGACAAAATTTTTGGGAGATTTGTCACATTTGTGTGGACAGCAAGCAGTCATGCTGCTTTTAAAAATACTTGTTTTAAATGCAAAAGATGAAAGTATTTTTCATCTTGCATAGAAAAGACAAATAGTAATTGGAAAAGTATTTTAATTCACAATTTCACTCACTTTTTTTGTAATTTGTGCTGATAATGAGTTACTTGGCAGATAAACACAATGGGGACAGTGGCAGAGGAAGCTGCAGTTGCACATGTGTTACAAAAGTGTTACTTACACGCCAAATTTATGTATTAATTAGGCATCAAATTGTAATTCCACTACAAGGTGAAGCTCTCCTGTGGGTCAAAGTGAACAACACCTAGGTAGGAGTGGTGGGCACCCAGGGGTGCCCCACAGCAGAGAGCCCATCAACGGGCACCCCACTGGAGGTGGGGTGGAACTGGGAACTGTGTGTCCTGGAGGACCAGAAACTGCTGCTTTACAGGCCATTTTATTGTCTCAAGCAGGTTTAGGATGGTATTTTAGTGTTTTAGTGTGTGTGTAATTTTGGAGTCTGGAGGCTCACAGGGTTGGGTAGCACTTGCCTGTCTCCAAATAAAGTTTTTTTATAACAATAAATAAGTTGTTAGTTGCCTAAGAGAAATTTTTATAGATATTAACTCTTACATTTATAGAAAAGGCTTGAGCATCCATATTTTTTGCCCTGATTATCTTAGTTTAATTAAAACCCCCAGCATTTATTATAACTCCATTTGATATTTGTTTATTCAAAGGAAATAGCATCTGGAACGTGCTGAAGCCCAGGTCTGCATCAGCAAAAGCTGTGCTTGATGCACCAGCTTGTACTGGGATGCCTTGTACTGGAACACTTTAGGAATTCAGCAGCACGAGTCCAGTTCCATCAAATCCTAAAGGAACCCCTGAATGTTGTTCCCAGATTTGATTTCTGTGTGTGTCCCCACGCTGGGAACAAGGAGAGCTCGGAGCCTCTGCGTCCACAAGCGCTGCATCCGAGGGGCAGGAGGCGGTGCCCACCTGCCACCCAGTGTCCTCTGGAACTAAATTCCTTCTGATAAATACACACGAGGTGTCACCCTGGGCTGCCTGACACAGAGAGGATTGGAATGACCAATGATCCCATGCATGCCCTGACAAGGGAACACTCCCTCCATGAACAGGGGTCTTGTCTGGGGGACGAGATCCACTCAGACCCATGTAGAGATTTCCTGTTGGTACCAAAAGAAGTCATGTAATTGCAGTTTAATTACATCAATCAGAATTAAACCACTGATAATATTAAATTATTATTGACAAATTTTCCAGTGATAGAAGGATGGGGAGAAGACCATGGCAGAGGGTTGGAGCTATGTGATCTTCGCAGTCCCTTCCCACCCAAGCCAGTCTATATTCCATGATTCTAAAAGCAGATTGCCATGTTTAACTGGTGTCTGTGGAGCTGAATGTGCTCTGGGGTCATGGGGAGATGCTTCTCCCCCAAAATGCCAGTGATGGTCACCAGCAGCAAGCCAGTTTTAGGTTCATGGTGGACCCATCCTCCTCTAACCCTTGTATTTCTTACAGCAATATAAATTCTCTTTAGAAATGGCCTTAACATTTTTAATTAAGAATATGTAGCGTATTTCCTACTGTAGGCAGCAATTAGAAATACCAGTTTAAAGAGTTCAGAGCTTGATGTTTTTATTTAACCATGGATAGCAGGTGTGGTGGGATGGGGGCATTTCCCCTAGGGGAACCTCCTTCAGCACTGGAGCAGGATCTGTCCCTGTGAGCCTCTCAGTTTTGTAGATAATTCCTTTTCTTTAAATGAGTTTGTATACTGATCAAGTGAACAGTAAGCAAATTGTTCTGTGTTCCTGGTGTGCTCTGGCTGTCAGCAGAGGGTGGGGTTTTTGAGGTTTTTTTCTTCCTTCCAGAAAGGATCCACAGGGGAGGTGGGGAGCTGCTGGAGCTGAAATTCCCTGTAAGGCTCCATCAGCAGCCCTGTGTGTGTGTGTGTGCTCAGGCACTCTGGAAATGACTTCCTGCACAGGGGCACCAATGAGCTCTATCATCAGAATGCTATTTGGCAAGTCTTTGCTGAGCAGGGTGACCCCAAACATCCTTGTTTAAAGTGAAGTGTGGGGAAATTCAGGCCATCAAGGAGACTCCCGTTGAGCAAAGGCATTCCTGGGAAGGCACAGAGGGACTGACTCAAAAGCTTTGACTCCCTTTTACCGTGCTGTAAATCTTGCGGGTTTCTCTCTCTCTGTGAAAAGCAGGATTGGGCTCAGCAATAATGAAGAGATTTCCAGTGGGTTAATAATTGTCAGGTTGTATAAAAGCGTGGGGTGTCTCCTTGCACGCTGTTTCTGCTCCGCTGTCTCCGGCGCTGTTAGAGACTGAAGTGCATGGAAATGACAATGTCAGTCTGAATTTATGGATGAGACGGGGTGAGATGGAGGCCCTGGGGCAGGAGTGCAGGCCTGCTGCTGAAGGACGGCCTCAGCCAGGTCTGAGCATGGCTGGGACCTCACTCGTCCCACTGCTTAGCCCAGACATCTCTGGCTGTGCAGAGGCTGCTCCTTAATGGTTTTGCCAAATCCCACGGGAAAACACTTTGACACAGACCTGCTGGGATTTTGCTTCTAAGCAAAACGTCTGGTTTATTACAGCAGGAACTTTGGGTTGTGCTTCCTGGGCTCATTCCGAGGGCAGGACATGGGACCAGCCTTCCTTTTATCCTCTCTATAACTAAAAAACTCGCATTCCTGTATTGCTGTGGGGATATCACACACAGCACAGAATCCCAGATTCCCAGGATGGTTTGGGTTGGGAGGAGCCTCCAAGGTCATCTCATTCCACCCCCTGCCATGGGCAAGGACACCTTCCACTATCCCAGGTTGCTCCAAGCCCCATCCAGCCTTCCCTTGAATCATTTATATGGGTGTTCCTCTTTCTGTGGGAAGTAGAGAAGAGCTTTTTTGGAGTGTAAATTTGTGCAGCAGCAGCAATTTGGTGTCCTGTGTCCTTCCATCCTCAGCTTGCTCTCAGAAAGAAAACTCTGCCTGACCCTGCACAGAGCTGGGACTGGCAGGGTAAAAGCCTTCTCCACCAAGCTGGTTTTAAAGATAATCATTCATTTCACCATTCATTCCCTAGAACACTCCTGTGCAGAGCAGGTTCAGTTCTCATCACAGCTGAAGAGTGCTCCCACTTAATTTGGGTCTTGCTGAGCTCTCACAAATAATAAAGACACGTATTTTTGTAATTTATCAAGCTCAGTGTTAGCCTGAAGAATTAATTAGCTGGAAAAATCTATTATAAAGTTAGCTTTTTAAAAATAATGCCTTCTGTTTGTAAATTAATGTTTGTGTAAATGGCCCCTGCCACGGGAGAGGGTTGGGGTGCCCAGTGATATATCTGCACTTCCAGGTCAGCAGAAATCCCAGAGAAACCTCCCCCAGGGAAGGAGAACATGTCCAAGTCACTAAGACTGTCCTGGCCTCATGCAGATCTGTAGAGGCAGACAGAGGAGATGCTGTTCTGTCAATGGCTTTTTCTGAAGATACTTTGCCCCGGGAGGCACTTTGCTCCTTGTTATAAATGAGGATGTTGTAAACACCCCCGGGATACAGCAAACTGGTGAGTGGAGTGTCAGGAGGCTGTCACGGAGGGGCCGGGGGAGCAGCACGTTGGCAGCGCTGGGATGGTCGTGGAAGGGGATTGTGAAATACTCACATCAACAAATCAAAGCCGCTTTTCTCCCATCCTTAAACACACTGGGAGAATTCTCACGGCTGTAAATTCATAAAGTGCCAGATTCTGAGAGGGCTCTCTGTAGCTGTGTTTCCTAAAAGCCACTGTGGTGAGGTGGTCCAGGCACCAGCAAGATGTTCCAGCAGGATGGAGCAGTGCCGTCACCCAGAGGCCCCGCGTTCCTCTGGGGTGGCATCAGGGCTGATGTCCCCCCGATGTCAGCCCGGGATGCCTTTCCCGGGAGCAGGTGCAGGGGAGGCTGAGGTGTCAGCCTGCATTTCCTGCCTCAGCTCCTCCTGTTCTGCTTGACCGGGCATCCATCCTGCTGAACGGATCCTTCCTGAACTGTCCCCGCTGAACTGTCCCCCCTGAACTGTCCCCCCTGAACTGTCCCTGTGCCATTGCTGCAGCTCCTCCCTCCCCTGAGCCCAGGGGCCTGCAACAGGAAATGTGCCAGGGAGCGACCCTTCTGCACAGACTGTGATGGGTTTAGGATTCTTCTGTCTCTCGGAGCTGTTTCTTTATTTGTTTGCGTGGCCCTGCAGAGCTGATGTGCAGAGCAGGTGAACCGGGCGTGCCTTGTTCCCCACTGTGTTGTGTAATTATGGTTTCACACTGCAGGGAAGACCTGGCCATGAATTTAGCAGCAGAGCACATGTTCTGCAGGGCACCAGGAGAAGTCATGGGAAGGGGCGCGATCATGTTCCCGAGGCTGCCGGAGCTCTGTGAGCGTTTGGACAACGCTCTCAGGGATGCACAGGGCGGGATTGTTGGGGTGTCTGTGCAGGGCCTGGGGTTGGACTCGATGATCCTTGGGGGTGCTTCCAACTCCAGATGGGCTATGACTCTGTGGATCTGCAACACCTACCCAGGAGCAGGTCTGGACAGGGAGGGCTGCTGGAGCTGAGCCCTGGGCAGATGCCATCCCTGCCCCTGCCCCAGCAGTGCCCGATGCCATCAACTGCTCTGGTTTCTGCAGGTCCATTCGGAAAGGACAGAAAATCCATTCCTGCCAGGCGGAGTGGAGCTGAATGGCTGCTTTGTCTGCAGTTCTCCCAGAAGCCCCTCAAACACGACATTCCTGATCCCAGCTTCCCCTGGAGACTTCCCAGCCCAAGGATTTATGTCCTCAGGGGCGTTCCAGCCCTTCCAGCTGCAGCAGCAGATGGATGCCTGTGCTCCACCAGGGATTCCAGCCATGAACCCACTGCCCCTCTAAGGGTTAACTGATAATGACATTTATAAAATCCCCATTTTTGCTAATATAGAAGACAAATATTTTCAAGTAGAATCCCAGACTGGTTTGGTTTGGAAGGGACCTCAAAGTCCATCCAGTGCCACCCCTGCCATGGGCCGGGACACCTCCCACTGTCCCAGGCTGCTCCCAGCCCCAATGTCCAGCCTGGCCTTGGACACTGCCAGGAGCAGCCACAGCTTCTCATTCTTCTCTTATTTTCTTTAGCTGGAAAACAATTTGATGTTATTTATGTGTGGAAATATTAGTGATATTGCCTATTTTTTTAGATAACACAACATGTAGTAATATTTTGTAGCTATCATAGCATATTTTCCATCACCATAATGACTCGCTTCTGATAGTTTTCTTTTTAAAAAGCATTCTAATGTGATTTACCAATTACATGAAAAAGATATGTAAAGGTACCATGTTCATTCATAAGCACCATGTACCCAGGTGAAACACCCGCAGCCATTAGGGGATGTTACCAGCAATTAACCTAAACCAGGTTTCTAAAGGGCAAAGCAGTTTTCAGTGCAGAATCAGGCATTTTTGGAAAAACAATGCAGCATTAAAATAGATGTATTTAACCTGTTCTAGTGGGAGCACAAGAACCAAGGCCATGCTGCCACATGCTGCTTTCTGTGTGGTGTAGGAGTCATGAAATATTTTTAATTTTAAATACTCTTCTCATTTTTTATTACACACTGCTTCAAAATCCAGTGTGAAAAGAAAATGCTGTGGGCTTCTATGCACATATATATATATATATATATATACGTGTGTGTGTGTGTGTGTGTGTGTGTGTGTGTAAAAGGAGTACTATCATGATTTTATCACAAGCAAATGATTTGTAGTGGAAGGAAACAGCTTTTTAAACCCCTGCTATTAAGCCTCGAGGGAGCAGCCCTGTTTTCTGCTGTAGCAGAAGCAGTTTGTAGTGTGCCTGTGTCAGCATCCCCCGTCTCCGTGGGGGGAGGATGGGCAGAGCCTGACTGTGGGGCCAGAGCCGCCAGGTTCTGCTTCCAGCACGGGAGGCGATGCCGGTGCCAGAAACACAGCCCTGCCCCACCTTGGGTTGTTCACGGCATGAGACTGCGTAGGAAAGTGAACAGGAATGGTTGTGCTGGTTGGTCCCTGGTCGTTGTTCCCTGGCAGTCCCGACCTGGCCGAGCAGTGCTGGGAGTGGGGGCACCAGCTCCGGTGATGCCCAGCATCACCCGCCCGGCTCCAGCCTCCCGCCAGGCTCCTGGAGCTGCTGAAAAGCTTCAGGGGGCCCAGGAGCAGCGTTTCAGATTCCAGGCTATGAATATTAATGAAGTGAAATGCTTTTATGCTCGTGGGTAGTTCCTCTGCCGCTGTACGCTCACAGCGTTTGTCAGCATAAATGGATACGGTCGGGAACATTCCTTCCACTGGTAAATTGGACTGGTTTAAGACAGGAAAACCCCAGAATTTTCCAAGTCAGTATAGACAGGATAAAAATACACCACGGACATGTTCACTGGGATGTCCTCTTAATTCTTAAATTTAAAATGAAGAATTTAGTAACAAACTAAGTGGACAGTGAGGGGCTGCTGATTGCTGAGATTTTCAGGGCTAGTAGCCCATCCTCCAGCCACAAAAACCATGTGACTGTGGCCTGAAATGCAATCAAGAGTCTGAATTTCTGCAGAGAATTATTTTCACTCCATAGAGATTTGCCTGAGTGTCTTCACCCCCTCATCCTGCTCACAAAGGCAGGTGTTAAAAAACCAGCATCTTAAAAAAGAAGGTGCACTTTGTCCAAGCTGGGGGTGCAGGTGAGATTTGTGTAAGTACGGAAAGATCCGTAACTAGTATTACCCTGATCTTTGGCTGCTTCATTGCAGCCAGCACAGTTTCCTCTTTCTCACCAGGAGAAAAGGGGAAAAGAAAAAAGAGCTTCTTCCTCCTCCCCAGGGACCTGCCCTGTCTTCTCCCCTGACAGCAAATGTTCACCTTTCTGTGGAACCTATTGGAACTAAATGGCCATCGTTTTTAAATGGTTAGGTAACTCCCCTCTGTATTTTATTCTGCTCATGATTTCTCATCTTCCTGTTCTCTGGGCCCCCCTTCCTGCCCTGCAGTCAGTCCCAATGGGTTATTTGCATTTGTATTCAATGCAAATGTATATGTGTGCACAAGAGGCGTTGAATATGCCATAAATGCCCTCATGTGAATCCAGTGGGAGAGGAAGGGGAAAAGACAAGGAAGCCAAGTCTGGCCCATTGTTCTTTACATGGACATGAAATTCCACCTGTTTATTCTCAACGTGGGGCATAAGTGGGAAGACGAGAGATTCTGCATGCCCATGTCCAAGGGGCTTGTGGGGTCCCAGGTGAGGATGGGATCCATCCCCTGAGGCCACGGTGTTTGTGCAAAGGCTCTCTGATCCACTCTTTCCCACTGCATGGATCTGAGGGGACTGATTCATTGTCCCACGGACAGCTCACAGGCTGCAGCAGGATCCCAGGGTGTGTCCCACGCTGGATTCCAGGCGGGATTCAAGTTTAGCAGGTGATGAAGAACCTCAGGTTCATCCTGGCAGACTCTTCTTCGGGAGAGAGGGGTGAGCTGCCTTAGAGACACCTCCAGCATCGCTTCACCTGCTTGGTAGCTCTGCTTGAAGGGCTCAGTGAGGCATTAACTTGGCCAGTCCAAGTATTTCCTGGTGGTTTTGGTGCCTCTTCCTTACTCCTCAAACATATCCCACCTTTTCCCAGCAGCCCAGGATGCTGTCGGGTGCCTCCCTCAGCCATATGGTCCCTTGTGATAGGTATAACATATAAACATACATATATATATATATATATATGCACATACATAAAGATAAATATGTGTCTCCTTCCATTGCAGCCTTGGTAAGAGGCTGTGCTGATGAAGGTGATCATTCTTCATCAGGAACTGTAGTGACAGGACAAGGACTAATGGATTCAAACTGAAACAGGGGAAATTTAGCTTAGATATATAGAAGAAACTCTTCCCTGTGAGGGTGGGGAGGCCCTGGCACGGAGAAGCTGTGGCTGCCCCTGGATCCTTGGAAGTGTTCAGGGCCAGGCTGGACATGGGGGCTTGGAGCAGCCTGAGACAGTGGAAGATTCCCTGCCCATGGAAGGGGGTGGAACTGGATGGGCTTTGGGGTCAAAGCTTCCCACCCAAACCATTCTGGGATTCAGTGATTCCTTTCTCACATGAAATTTGATCCATCATCTTTGAGGAGTTGCATTCCTGCATCGTTCTATTCAGCAAAGCTGCTGTTTTCCATAAGCCCTGAATGCTCCGATGCACAAATATTAGCGCTCCATCCACTGCCATTTTTGAAATGCTTTTGTCCCATTTTTACAGCTTCCTGGACCAATCCCCTGTCTTTGGCCGGAGGCGGCGGGGTGAGGGAGTGGTCACTGTGCCTTTTGCCGAGGCGCCGCAGCCGCAGCCAGCCCCGGGCAGCGCTGACCGACATCGGCGGTGGCAGCGCCGCGATCCCGGCGAGCGCTCGGCGCTCCGCGGCACCCCAACGCGGTGTGACAGGCGGGGGAATAAAGCAGAGCGGCATCTGCACAACCCCTGTGTCGTCTACTCTCGGCTTCTTTTCTGTCATTTACTTCTCGGTCTCTTTTCACGAATTGCTTCTGAAATTCTTGGAGTGCTGTTGTCCACCTGTGAGCCGCAGCCCCTGTCTCAAGGCCTCGGGAGTGCGGGGGGGGGGGGGGGGGGGGGGGGGGGGAAACACAAAAGAGCCGCCTGACCTGCAGGACCTGGCAGGGGGTTGGAACGAGATGAGGTTTAAGGTCCCTTGCAGCCCAAACCAGTCTGGGATTCTCTGCCCTGCCGGCCGGGCGGGCTGGGAAGGGTTAATCCTTTCCCTGCACAGTGCAGGGGCTGCGCTGGGGAGGGGCATTCAGCTGCTGCTAAGGTCTGGGGGTGAAGAGACGTGAAATAGGGGATGGAGAAGGGACAAGGAATGGGGGATTCTCTCCTTCCCAGCACTGGCTGAGCTGTTCCGCTTCCCAGGTGTGTGTCCCAGGAATTCCCCTTCCGCCTGGCGCTGGTCTCGTGGCCGAGTGTGAAATGGAGAACACGGACACAGGTCCAAGGAGGGTGCACGGGAAGGGTCAGGGCAGCTGCAGCAGCCCCCTCCCACCTACGGGCACCACGTCCTTCGTGCCGTCTCTCCTCCCCTGAGGAGGTGGATTTTGGCTCCGTGGTACTTAACTCATCCTCCCAGAGTTTGTCAGATGAGGCAAATTGTAAATTTGTCATTCATCACTATCATCACCATATTCTGAGTGTTACCCAAAACTGTTAGGGGAGTATTGCTTAAGGAAAATGAATGATTTGATGTATGCCACAGCCTAGAGAAAGCAGTACATTTAACATTTAATAAATTATCTATTTTTTTTCAGGGAAAACACAGTAACTGGCTAAGCCTACTCCAACTTAGACTTAACAGAGAGCTGCTTAACACAACCCAGCACAGCCTATGGAATGGAAATGTTGTAGATTTTGGGATTAAAAATCCCATGTAGGGGAGAGGACCACAGCTGTAGTTAAACCTTGTGTTTATTTTATTCTGTAGGTACCTGCACTGCTGGAGTTTATAAAGCTATGAAGAAAACCCCTTGATACTGAAATTCTACAACCTCTTCCTGCACGTGTACATCGACCATGTTTTAACCCAGCACAAGGAGCTCAGCTGCAGAAACAGAAGGAAGTGAGTTGATGAGAGAAGTGTGGTATTTGTACTGGAGGGATGCGACGCTTCAAGGCCAAGGTTGTGGATTTTGATATCAACATATGATTATATCATGGAATTGATTTAACAAGCTCCAATTCTACCAGATACCAATACCAGTGCTGGGATTCTGGGATGAGCTGCGTTTTGCTTCTGCATTTCACGCCTAAAATGAGTCCATTTTGAGTTCTACTGAAATACTTCATGTCTTAAAAGACTGTATTTGCTGGAAGCCCTGCAGGTGGTGGTTGAGGTGACAAAGAGCACGTTAGGAAATGTCTTGAGTCCTTCTCATGGCTCTTCATTCAGGACGTGCTCTTGCCTGGTGTGTTTGTGTGTCTCAAATATCGGTTTGTTTTCTGATTAACTTCCTTAGTCCTGGGGGTTTTAAGTACAAAGCCAACTGTACAGGACAGGTCTGTGTGTAAATAAGGGATTGCGCTTATCTATGTGTCACTATAAATATGTAAGAAGTTTTGTACATAGGAAAGAAAAAATGGCTCAAAGAATGTTTTCAGAACTGTTTCCTCTGTTTAAATGCACAGACAGGAGATTGCCATCCATGTGCTCCTCACTCTCCGTGAAGGGATCCCGCTGGTTCCGCTCGCTGCCCGCATCCCGCCGGGGTCTGTGAGGAATTTGTTCCCGGCTCGGGGCCGGGCTGGAGCCGGGGCCGCCCTCGCCGGTGAGCTGAGCTGTGTCGGGTCTCGGCTGCTGCTTCCTCACTCTGGCTCCTGTGCATCTCCTACAAACACAGTCTCCAAGCCCCGGGACCGCGGCGGGCAGTGCCCCGATCTGGGGCGTTCCTGCAGCCCCTCCGTGCCCGGTGCGGGGGTGCAGCAGCAGGAGGAGAGGGTGCCACGGGCCATCCCTCACCCTAAACCCGCGTGGACTTCTTGTTCAAGCTGCTGGAGGATGTGGCTATTATTTCCAGTATTCTGCTCTATAATATCTGTAGCCTTCAGTGATTCCTTGAGTGCCTTACGTGGCTTGTGGACAGAATTCCTGACCAGGAAGAGAAAATGCCCCTGGACCGACGCCGGCTCCTTCGCACTCCTGTGCCCCTCGCCCCTCGCCGGCAGCGTGGGTGTGCACAGGAAGAGATTTAGCTTCGACTCAGGAAATCGCCGTGTGAATATGTGTATTAAACCCTGTATGATGTGCTGTACAGTTTATAAAAAGGGACCATTGTAAACTTATGCAAAATGTAACGCAAAGAAAATGGAGGTTTTTGGTCCACTGGCTGGCGTGCCATGACCCGTGTCCTCTAATCCTACTCCAGAATCATATCCAAAACACAGAACATTGGGTTCAGTGCTGCGACAGCAACCGACAGCCCGAAACCAGGGGCTGGAGCGATCGATTAGAGAATTTTACAGATATTTTTGTATTGTGATTCCTATGATATATATCGAGAGACTTTCTATTCCTTTGTAAAATACATAAATTATTGTGAACTTTTAATTAAAAAGATCTGTTTTAAACCTTCAAATTAGATGAATTGGTTTGGGGTTGAGGGGATGGGGAAGCTGGACTGTGACACCGGCCACCCTGGGGGACCAGGAGATGCCCGGGAGGGCTGAGGCGGGGGGCGTTCAGCTGATCCCCGGGCAGCCAACCCCGCGCTGTCTCTGCCATCACAGACGCTGGGAGATGTCACCTCCCGGTCGTACGTGGGGACGGGCACGGGTGGATGGGCACCGGGAGGGGCGGGGGGTCCTTGGGCGGCTCTTAACGCGGCGCTGGGCTCTCGTCCCCAGGGCGAGCGGCTGCGGGAGCTCAGCGGCAGCGGCGCGGGGAGCGCAGGGGGTCCCGGGCCCATGTCGGGGCGGCAGGAGGAGGCTCTGCCCGCCTGCTTTGCGGGGCTGGGAGCGGGCAGCCCGCGGCCGCGGCAGAAGCGCGGCGGGATGTTCTGCAGCGTGGAGGATGCCTTCGACAACAAGACGCTGAACTTCGCCTCGCTCGCTGCCTCCGGAACAGGGACACCCGTCGGGGGGCACCGCCGCGGCACCCACCCGGGACCAAGCCCCGCCGCGGGACCGAGCCCCGACCCCGATCCCGACCCCGGCCCCGATCCCGGCCCCGCCGCGGCCGCGCCGCCCCCGAGAGCCGCCGCTCCGGCTGCGCTGCCCGACGGCTGCCGGCAGGTAACGGGACTGCGCCGGGACAGGGCCCGGGGGCGCCTCTCGGAGCCGGCCCGGCCGAGACCGCTCCGGGAGGGCGAGCGGGGATCTGTCCGGCTGTCCTCCCGTCCCGTCCCGTCCCGTCCCGTCCCGTCCCGTCCCGTCCCGCCGGCCCGCGGAGCCCCGCGCCGGGAGCGGGCGCTGGGACCATCCCTGCGGAGCGGGTTTGAGCAGGGCACGGTCGGCGGGCGCCGAGCGGCCGCTTTTCTCTCGGGGGACACGACTGTCTCCAGCCCCGCCACCCGGGCTCCGCTCGCCTCCCGCCGGATCGTCTCTGTCCGCGGCCCCGGGCGCGCGGGGGGGGCGGGCGGGGGCGCGCACGCAGGCGGGGACGCGCGGCGGCGGGCGCGGGCACGCGCGGCAGCCCCGCACACACGCGGCGGAGGCGGCGGCGATGTCGCACACGGGCAGGAAGAGCGTGACCCGCGCCACGGTGAGGGCTCCCTGCGGGGCGAGGGCTGCGGGACCCCGGGGGCTGCGAGACCCCGGGGGCTGCGAGCTGGGGCCGCGCCGGGGGCCGGGGGTCCCCCCGGCCGGCGGAGATGGAGCGGGGCGGGCGGTCTCGCACACCGGGGAGCGCCGCGGGGTCCTGCCCGCCCCCGGGGCGGTCGCCCGGCGGTGCCGGTGCCCGGCGGTGCCGAACCCCTGCCCTGTCCCCGCCGCGCAGCCTCCCCGCTCCTCTCCTTTGTCGCGCGGCCCGGCCGGAGCCCGGCGGTCCCAGCGCTTTGTCCCGGGGCCGCCCCGGGGGGACAAAGGCGGGCGCGCCCCGCACCGCGGCCGCGGGGCTGCCCCGCCGTGCCCCCGGTTCCCTGCGCCGCCGGGGCGGGAGATGCGCTTCGGGAACGCTTTTATCCTGGGGTGGGCTTGGGAGTGGGACAGCGTCTCGCAGCCGTGTTCTGCTCCCCCGCCTCAGCCCGGGGGTCCCCGCCCGCACTCCCCGGTCCCCCGCGGCTCCCGCGGCCCCGGCGCCAGCGCTTTCCAGCAGGAGTCGGGACAAATCCCTCGATTGCGATGCCTTGTGTTTTGGTTTTTCTCCTTTTGCTGGCTCGTGGCAGAACTCCCTTGGGAAAATCCCGGTGGGTGCGGGAGCCTGGGACCAGCCGCGTTACTGGGCTGCGGAAGCGGACCCTGGGTGTAGGGGGCTGGAGCTGGGCTGGGGATGGGGTGAGGGTGAGGGTGAGGACTGAGTGAGGATGAGGATGCGATAAGGATGGGGATGGGCTGAAGATGGGCCCCACAAGGGGAGGGGCCGTCAGGCTCTCCCGTGGGGCAGCAACAGTGAGGCTTCCTTTGATTGATGTTATGGGACAAGGGAAAACAATAAAGACACGATAAATCCTTGACAGTTTAAAAAAAAAAAAAAAAAAAAGGAATGCGGTTCTTTAATTTTCCTTTTATATGCCAACGATGCTCTTTTAAACAAGCCCCAAAATGTTTCTAGGCAGTTCTGCCTCAGGACCCGGCGCTTTGTGGTGCAGCATCTCCAGGCTGTGCTGCCACGTGCTCAGGCGTCCTTCCGCTGGTTTTGTGCCCAGGCCGTGCTCTTTGTGCTGCCCACTTCAGCACTGGAAATAATTTTTCAAGCAATACCAGAGAGCAGGACAGGAATCCTCTGAAATTAGGCTGCAGCTCCACATAGACACCAGTGCTGCTGCTTCTTAAATTTTCTACTTAAAGATTCTGGGTAAAGATTCTGCAAATCTGAAAACTGTGCCAGTGTCTGGCTTTGCAGTGAGGCAAGTCCTCGAGGCTTTATCTGCCTCTGCCTCGCAGATAATGAATGGCAATAAATTACCAGGTTAATGAGATGCACTGAGAGATGCACTGAGCAGTCTCGTAGCTAGCCGGAGCCAAGGGAGGAGGCAGGAACACAGCTCAGCCCTTGGAGCTGGGGGTACCCAGGGCTGCCAGGCTCAGCGATGCACCCCTGGCTCCTGCCACCCTTCAGAGACCTGTGCTCCCCCAAGTGACAATTTCATAATGTTCCTCTTGCAAATGTAGTTGTAGAATAGTCTGGATAGTCATTGAACTTGAGGGATTGGAGGGAAAATATTAATCCCAGATTTAAATAAAGCTCGGAATGAGTCAAGTGAAATCTAAACAAAAGAATCTTTTAAAAACTGTGGTTTTTTTCCCATTAGAGTGACCAGCTTCTAATCAAAGGAGGAAAAATTGTCAACGATGATCAGTCATTTTATGCAGACGTTTATGTGGAGGATGGTTTAATAAAGTAAGTTAAGAATTTATATTTGATAATGTAATTTCTTAGAATGATACAGTGCCTTGGCATTTGAACAAGGTTCCTTCCCATCATTTTTTTCTTGGCAATCTTTTTGAAAAACAAAGGCAGCATTTTAGAGTAGTGTCAAGAAAGAGCTGCACTGGTGTAGTTCTGCAGCTGGAAAGACTTGCAGAGCACTGGCAGCCTGGGGAGGAGCAACAGAGGTTGCTTGGGCATCCTCACTTCAAAGTTGTTGCCAGTTAAGAGGAGATCTTGATTTCCTTTCCAGACAAATCGGAGAAAACCTGATAGTTCCTGGTGGCACGAGGACCATCGATGCCTATGGGCAGCTGGTGATGCCGGGGGGCATCGACGTCCACACGCGGCTGCAGGCGCCCGTCATGGGCATGAGCTCGGCCGACGGCTTCTTCCAAGGCACCAAGGCAGCGCTGGCAGGAGGCACCACCATGATCAGTAAGAGGGAGCACATTCCAACAGGCTTTAAGTTTTCTAGCATAATACACCAGGCCTTGAGTCACTGCAGGGATATTTATTTACCTTCATAGCACAGAAATGTCAATTTCTGCGGGAGAAATCAAAGCACCACAAGGCTAACTGAAGGTGTTGTGTACCATGCAGAACCTCCTTCCCTTGCTGCACACTGATATTAAAAATACAGGTGTATATTAAAAATATGTGTCTACTCCTGCCTCACCTCATCAGAGAGCAAAACAGAAGAACACTTTAAACACCTTTTGTTTTTAACAGCTTTGCAACTATGGGGGTATGTCAAGTTTCTTGGCTTTAAGCACAGGCTCAATTTTTGTGTTAATGTAAAATAATTTTGCTCTGTTTTGTTCCTATTCCATTTCCAAGAGCCACTGTAGTATGGGGCTGCAGGACCAGTCTCAAGAGTGCTGGCCCAGCTCCCTGCCGAGCCCACAGCCAGTGCAGGGAATGGGAGCAGAGCCAAGGGAAGTGCTGGGCAGTGGGTGCTGCCCATGGGAAATGCCCCAGAGCAGAAGTGTGAGGTTTGTCACCAGCCACTCACAGTGCTGTGCTGGCTGAAAACAAGATGAAGAAGCCATAACTTGGGGTTTGCTTGTTCCATTTGTATCACTCTGTCTGGGACATTCCTTGTCCACTGTCTCTAAGCAGCGCTACAAGATGAGCTGGCACCGCGCTGTCCGCTCCCACAGCAGCGGGTCTCTGGCAGGGGCTCGGTGCCCGCGGTGCCCGGCAGTGTCCCGCCCATCCCTAACGCCGCGCGGTGTCTCCGCAGTTGACCACGTGTGCCCGGACGCGGGGAGCGGCCTCCTGGCCGCCTACGAGCAGTGGCGTGGCCGCGCCGACGGCCAGGCCTGCTGCGACTACGGCCTGAGCGTGGACGTCCCGCGCTGGCACGAGAGCCTGAGGGAGGAGCTGGAGGCCCTGGTCAAGGACAAGGGTAAGGGCAGAGGGAGCCCCGCCGGGGTCGGGGTCACTGCGGGGCCCCGGGGGAGCGGGGACGGCGCCGCTGCCCCCCGGCACCCCGCGCTGCAGAGGGACCGCGCTCCTTCCTGTGAGCTGGAGAGAGCTGTGGATGGGGACACTGGCACCGGCTTCCTGCCATAACATCGGGGTCTGTGCCCTCACCTTTGGGCAACTGGCAGCCTGGTCATGGAAGGGGATTTTGGAAATTAAAGGAGTAGGGTTGGCTACCCTGACATGAGCTGCCGGGTATACAAAAAAACATTTAAATAAAGACCTCCAAGACAGGGCTTATGGAAGAAAACTCAGCTTTAAGCATTCCATAGAGATTCCGTTGTGCCTGTAATTCCTGTGCATCTCGAGGTATCCGCAGGATGTGGCTGGCTGGAAAGCAGGAAAGTAGACCAGCGGCAGGGATTCGTGCATTCATTAATACCTATTGCCATGTTTGGAACTACGTTTTCCTTCAGATATGCTAATGCAGAGCTAAGTGTCTTCAGTGTAATCTGTAGTCTTGCAAGCAAGGGTTTAATTGGCCAATTACCATAGAAATTTGCAGTGAATTTCCTATTAAAATGCAGAGTGGCTGAAGTAATGGAGCTATTCCTTGGAACACATATGAAATACAGTTGTAATTTGATCAGGGTTTGGTATTGCTTATTGCCTCTATCTATATAAAATACAGCAGCAATTCACAGAATCACAGACTGGTTTGGATTGGAAAGGACCTCATCCCATTCCACCCCTGCCATGGGCAGGGACACCTCCCACTGTCCTAGGCTGCTCCAAGCCCCAATGTCCAGCCTGGCCCTGGGCACTGCCAGGGATCCAGTGGCAGCCCCAGCTGCTCTGGGCACCCTGTGCCAGGGCCTGCCCACCCTCCCAGAGAACAATTCCTTCCCAATATCCCATCCAGCCCTGCCCTCTGGCACTGGGAAGCCATTCCCTGTGTCCTGTCCCTCCGGGTGCTTGTCCAAATTTGAGGATAAACCATAGACTGAAGCCACCACTGGAGGAAAACCCGCCTGGGAGTGAGGCAGCTGAGTGTGCGTTTGGAGCCAGTCACCAAGGGCACCTAAACCCAGACAGGGACCACAGGGGTTTCTTTTTTTGGTTCAGATGCACCAAAAAGTAGGGGTTTATTGTCTTTCACAACTCCCATGCTTTGGGGTCAGTGCTTGTGGGGACATTCCTCACATCAGCCCTTGGCTTTGTTTTACTTACAGTCTAACCCTCACCAGCACAACCCCCTGGTTCAACCACCCTCACAGCCCACATGAGGGCAGTGAGTTCTCAGATGGACAAAGCCACACGTGTCATTTTCTTTTTTCAAGGTGTGAACTCCTTCCTGGTGTTCATGGCTTACAAGGACAAGCTGCAGTGCACTGATGGCCAGGTAGGACACCAGCATGCAGGGAAAGCCACAGCCTCACCCTGAGCGTGGGTGGTGGTGGGGCTGACGCTGGGGACCTGCTGTGTCTTGGCAGATGTACGAGATCTTCTGCATCCTCCGGGACCTGGGGGCCATCGCCCAAGTGCACGCGGAGAACGGGGACATCATCGAGGAGGTGCCGTGCTTGTGTCCACTGAACCCCAAGGGTGACCAGGGCCCTCGGGGAGGAGAATCCCTGCCCCTGTCTCTGCCCCTGCAGGGGAAGCTGGTGGAGGGAGGGGGCTCATGGGACCCTGTGCAGCAGCATGTGCAGGCAGAGGAACATGCAGGAGGATCAGAGTGTCCTGTGGAATCATCAGGGTCCTCATGGATCTTCCCAAAAAGCACTTTGGGGGTTCCTAAAGGATTACTGACTGCCTTAAGTGATGCTTTATCCCATTATCTGTGTTGTGTAGGAGTCTGGAGTACTTGAGAAAAGCATGAGGTTTGAGGTTTTTACAGTAATATCCATGACATTGGCAGTGTTTAACTCCACCATCAGCATTTCCTTGATGTCAAAGCCTCTGCTCATGGGCCTTATTTTCCCTTTTTACCTGTAGAAAAGACAGTCTTGGCTCCAGCCTCAGTCAGATGCACAAGGTGGAGTTAGATTGGCAGTTCCTTTAGCTCATGGTCACGCCAGTGTTCAGTCTGGTGTGGGAGGAAGGCTAAACTGAAAGCCAGAGCCAATGCTTCAAATGGGTTTATTTGAACAAACAGGATAGAGGCTAATTCCCACCTCCTGGGATTTTAGCTAGAAACCTGTTCCTCAGCTGGCTGTGCAGAATAACATGACCTCAGGCAGCTCATAGCTGCAGCAGTGTTTCTGTAAGCTGCCAGTGTGGTGACACTTGAGCTCTGGGGACAAACTTGGAGGAGATCTGTGACAAGAATACAGACAAATAAGCATCCTCTAAGAGCAAGGTCCTTTAAAGGCTCCTGTGGGATCTGCTCCGTGGTGTTAGATAACATCCTTGCATTAGTGCCAGCTGACTGGGAGGTTACATGATACAGAGCAGCACAGAGGGGACAGGTGAGGTGTGTGCTGGACATCTGCATTCAGGTGCCACGTGAGTGACCTTGGACGTCCCAGAGCTCATCTCAGCATCTGTCACCAGGGGTTCCCTTTCCTCTGTGCCACATGGCAAAGTGCAAAGGGACAGAAATGTTCGGGAGAGGTGGCACTTGTTGCACCCCAGTGACAGTCTCACATCCTTGTGCCCATCCCTGCCTCCTCCAGGGGCTCCTGAGCAGCTCCAGCAGGCTCAGGTGGTGGGAACACCTCTCCCTTGCTGTAGTCGTGCACCAGGGCTGGGGCAGCCTGGGGATGAGCTGCGATGGGTGTGAGTGCCCTCCTCCAGAACCGTGCGTTTGAGGGCTGCGAAGGTCCAGAGGGGCTGTTGGGACACAGCAGCTCCTATGCAGGAGCATTTCTGCTGCACGGGATAGGTCCTTGGGAAGTGGCCCCGCAGAGAGGGGGGGTCCCAGGGACTCATGGCACTGCTCGGTGGGTTCATGAATTGTCCCCAGCCCTCGGGTGGCTCTGGACAAAGGGTGCTGTGTCCCCGCAAAGGGTGCTCCAGGCAGGCTGTGCCCGTCACTGACTGCTCTCTCCTTCCTCCTTGCCCACCCAGGAGCAGAAGAGGCTGCTGGAGCTGGGGATTACGGGGCCGGAGGGGCACGTCCTCAGCCGCCCCGAGGAGGTAACGCCGCCAGCCCTCGCGCCGAGCTCCGGGCCCCGCCGTGCAGAGGGGCTGGGACACCTGTGCCGTGTTCTTGTGCCCGCAGGTGGAGGCGGAGGCCGTGTTCCGCGCCATCACCATCGCCAGGCAGGCCAACTGCCCCCTCTACGTCACCAAGGTCATGAGCAGGGGCGCCGCAGACGTCCTGGCTCAGGCGAAGAGGAAAGGTAACACGCTGGCCTGCGCAGACGGTAACTGAGCCTCTCAATCCAGCCAGGATTCTCATTCTAGCGGTGAGGTCTGAGAAGTCCTTGTCTTCTGAGCTCCCCCACACTCTGAGGGCACTGAGGCTCATGCTGGTTTCCATGGCAGGGGTGCTGGCACTAATTGCTTGGAGCTGGGAAGATTGGAGGGGATGTGCTGGAAACTGTGACACCTGCACCTCGGCAGACACAGCTGAGAAACGGGAAATAATCCACTCATGATCCATGTGTGAACTGAATGAAAAACAGATGTGGAGCAAGCTCCAATTCTGGCTGGGGGTGGAGTGGGAAGGGCTGGGGTCAGTCTTGTGGGGAGCACGATGGAAGGGGGAGCACAGTCACCGCTTCCCCCAGCCTGGGGGCTGCCAGACAGACACAGGTTTGGTTTAAAGGAAGGCATGATGGCTTGTGGGAATGTGTGTCTGGTGTAAGGAGATAACAGACAGATCCAGAACTTGCTTTGGCAGTGTCTCCCACTCATCTGAGATAATCTAAAGGATTAAGGAGAATCTGAAGGGCTGGGAATGCTGAACGAAGTGAAACTGTCGTGTGTGGTTGCGGCGGTGCCGTGTCTGTCCCTGCCGCCCTCATTCCCGGCTCGCTCCGCAGGCACCGTGGTGTACGGGGAGCCCATCACCGCCAGCCTGGGCACCGACGGCTCCCACTACTGGAGCAAGAACTGGGCCAAAGCCGCCGCCTTCGTCACGTCGCCCCCCATCAGCCCCGACCCCAGCACGCCGGATCACCTCAGCACTCTGCTGTCCAGGTGGGTCCCGTGTCACACAGGCACCTGAGCACACCTGCGCTGTCTGCATCCCGCCCACACCCACCCGGGTGCCATTTACAGCACCAACGTGGCCTGTGGGGCCCTACGCCCGCGAGCCGTCGGTGCCCCCATGGTCTGCCCAGCAAGGGGGCTTTGCTGGCCTGGGGGTGCCGTCGGTGCCCCCCTCCCTGACCCCTGCCCTGTCCTTCCCCAGCGGGGACCTGCAGGTCACCGGCAGCGCCCACTGCACCTTCACCACCGCGCAGAAGGCCGTGGGCAAGGACAACTTCACCCTCATCCCCGAGGGCACCAACGGCATCGAGGAGCGGATGTCCGTGGTCTGGGAGAAGTGTGTGGTAGGTGCTGCAGTGGGGGAGCTGGATGGGAGCACACGTGAGCTGTGCCTGTGCTCGAGGCTGTCACAGCCTCCTTAATTCAGACAAGCCAGAGAGGTGACACTGTCTAGACACTGCTGCAGCTTCAGAGAGCTGCTAACAAGAGACTGAGACACACAAATGCTTTCCCAGTGTCTTCAAAGGCTGCTTTGTAGAGACCACCCTCCTCTCTCGCTCACAGTCACCAGGGAGTCTCTCCAGCACTTTTTCCTGAGGGTGATGAGGTGTTCCCATCCCCTCGTGCTCACCAGAGGCCTGGGAGGAGGATGGGGAGAGGGTGTCTCTCTCGTAGGACGTGGCCGTGGCCATACTTCCCACTGCCTGCTCACCCCCGGCCCCACCAGTGGGACAAGTCTCTGTGTCACCTCAGTGTCTGCCAGGCAGCAGGGCTCTGATCTGAGGGTGGGGTCAGTCTGTGTCCTGGCACCCCAGTGCACACTTCCCTGTTGGCAGCATCCCTGGGGGGCTCTATCCTGCATCCCACAAAGCAGATGTCCCTGTGCAGACTGCAGGAGCTTGGGAGCCAAGCCACCTCTCTTAGGTGGGCTTTGTTCAAAGAGAAATAGCTTTTTTCTTAAGATAGCAAATGAAGATGATAAATAGCACTTGCGTAGGTTCACTTCCAGTCTTTCTTCACTGAGCTTAATCCTCTTCATTGACCCTGAGATGCCTGTACAGGAGTTGGAGCCAACCAGTAAAGGTCTTGTTTATCAGAGACTTGAAGCTTTGGAGTCGAAGGAAAATAAAACCTGTCTCTCATATCCTTTAGCCCACAGGGACAAGGCTCAGGCCCCCATCCCCCTTCTCCTGTACCGCAGCCCGGTGGCAATGCAGACCCTCGCCCCACATGGGCACAGGGGTGTGTCTGGCCGCTCCTGCCAGTGGG